>NC_089504.1:143695098-143999875 GCF_036850995.1 Saccopteryx leptura
ATTGACAAACCATGCTTCCTGAACCACCCAATCATTTTACTTTCTGTTAATCTTTACTAAAACAAAAAAAGGGGGATATGTGGCAACATGCTGTGAAAACTTGCAGAGTTAGGATAACAATCAGAGACTGTGAGGCGCCCTAGGGTGAGAGCCCTTAGCGGACAAGAGTCCAGGAGCCTCTCTGACCTGTACTGGAGACAGTATGTGCTGAAAACAGCAAAACAGCAGGATAAGATTTAGCAACAAAAAATATGTTTAGGCTCTCAGAACAGATATTAGGAGTCAGCATTTTCCTTTACTTCACCCCCTGAGAGCTTCTTTCTGCTTCCTTGAGTTATTTGTACATGCTAATTATCTGAGTAAGGCTGGGGGCGGGGCTTCAGTCCTTTGATCTGCTGACCAGGACTATTGCCTCCCCTTGGCCCCTGGGTGCATTTCATCTGGTCTCTTAAGTAGTTTTTGTTGTCACGACACTCAAGACCAGACTACCTACAGATATGTGCTCTGTATTGCTAGTTTTTAATGTCGATAATAATTTTTGTTCAGTTATTTCACAATAGCTACTAATCGAAGATGTTTTGTTCTTCCTCTGTCTTATTTCCTAACCCCTGCAAATTGCTGAAACTTGAAAACATTAACATCTTACTTTGAAAATTCATACAAATTTTATATTGGGTTTTATTTTGCTTTCAAACCTGTGAAGTCGAAGACTCTCCTCTGTCTAGTGCTGGGGAGAAATAGCAAAATGTTTCCTCTTGATCTTCCTACCTCAGTATTATTATCTCCCTATTGGCTGTTGTTTATCTGTAAAATCTTGCATTTCTTCTAAACAGTATACTTCAACAGTAGACCAAATATGTGTGCTATCTTAAGTGGTTTTTTATTTCTGAAATTTCTAGGCAATTAAGGATTAGAGTTATTGTAACACTCTTACTTTCTGTAGTTATTTTGTCCTGACAATAACATTGTATTTTTCTTTTACTTATGGTTTTCTGCATTGCTGCATGTTATTTTATTAAACACCTGGCTTTCCTTATGGAACAATTTTATTTAATATATGTGAAGACCTTGCTATTAGTTATATTCATGTTATGTCAATAATGCATTTTTGTTTGTTTATATATTTACTTTATTTGATTAAGGATAAGAACTCCTGTACTTTTTTAATATCTTTCCAAAAGCAAGTAGAGAAATTAGTGATTTTTATATATTTCTTTTTGTCTGTTTTAGGGTGGCTGCCATAGAGTAGTTAATGTTGTGACAAAGAGACCACCACTGCTAGACAGACCTGGTGAAGGAAGCTACAGTAGATATTACAGTCATGTTGATTACCGAGACTATGACGAGGGCCGCAGTTTTTCTCATGATCGAAGAAGTGGTTCACCTTACAGAGGAGTATGTAAATTTCCCCCATGTACTAATCGTTATATTTTATAAGTTTAAAAATCATGTAACTTTTGAAATTTATGTGACTGTCCATGAAGGCAGTTGAACAAACACTTCCTGCTTGATGCTCTGTTGAATTGCCTGCTGGAGCTGTCAAATGGGACCTGGTAGTCAAGAGTCTTGGGGTGCTGGACAGAGTGGGCAAGCACTCTGGATAGTTCTATCCAAATGACATTAATTACAAATAGCCTGCTTTTTTTATCCTCCAAATTAGCAGGGATTTGCTGAAGCAGTTAAAGGTAATTTGTTGCATTTGTGCTCAGTAAGTGATGGGCAGGTGGTTACAGTCTTACTAGATGTCGAGTCCACTTATAATTACTTTGATTATTTTTAGCATGATGAAATGCTGTGGGTGAGGTTGGGATAAGGTTGTTGAGACTCTTTCATTTTTGCTATAGTTATTAAAGTCTACTTACTAATTCAGATTAGAAAGTACTCAATGCATTGTCTGTCCTATAGTAAGGACTTTAAAAATATTAGCTGCTATCATTACTATTATAATTGCTATTATAGTGTTTCTCTTGATCATCTTTAATAATCTAAAAGTATGTACAATATTTAATATTACAGTAATCTGTCATTGAACTTTATTGAAACTATTCTTTGATGCAATTACTTTGACCTAGCTTGCATGTTTCCGCTGCTAGACTGTTTTCTTATATTTTCTTTTTCCCCTTCCCTACTATATAATATTGTAATTAATAGTACATATTCAAGCATTGCTTATGATAAAATTTGACCTCACATTGGCTATTGGAATTAGTTTCCATACTTTACATGTGAAGAAGTGGAGGTAAGGTCATTTATCTAGGGTGGGTATACATGTGGGAATCCAGTTCCCTTACTGCTATTATGATTAGCTTGATAATTCTAAATTGGTAATAGTACTATTTAGTGTTTTCTTTTAAAGTTTGGGTTGCTAGGACTTCTTTCTCATAGAATTAATTTTATAATTTTTTTAAAATTTAGATGTCATGCTGGTCCTTTAGGAAGAAAGGTTCAATTTTGAAAAGTAAATGTTATACATTATTCCTATTCTAAAAATACTGGAATTTGCTGTCAGATTCCTTCTTCCAGGTAGCCTCAAGAGGAAATGGCTTGGTTTTTGCTTAAGGTTTTGTGAAAACCTTGTGTCCATTTGCTACTCTGGAGAGGGAATTTTGCATTCAATGGATATATTTGTATTTGAATCCTCACAAACCTGATTTTTTTTTCTAAAACCTTGTAGCATAATAGCACCTCAATAATATTTTTTTCTATCATTGTTTTAAATTATGTTCATACTGTATACAACCTTTTCTCTTTAAATTCTCTTCAAACAAGCCTACTTGAGGTCCTCAGGACTTTCATGACACTGGTTCTTATCTAGACTTCAGGTATATAAAGCAAACTATTTGATCCAATATTTAATTATAGCTGTTTTTTTGCTTTGTTTGTTTATATTTAATGTTGTGAAGCAAAATGAGTACACTTTATGTAAGAGTAGAGGATGTGTTGCTAAAGAAGGAGATGAAAATAGTATTTATTTTAGCTGAATCAGTGTTTCTGATAGTAATTCGTATGTTATATTGTATGTATAATTTTAAAGTAATTGAGTGTGGATTTTCATGTGTTTCATTTTTTATGCACCTTGTCTTAGAGGACAAAATGTGCTTGCTTTAATTTCAAACTTAGTGCCACATTTTGCTCTAATATAGCTTATTAGTAAGGAATGATTTCTTAGTTTGTTTCCAGTTATGTTTTTTAATGGGAGATAAGGTGAGGAATAAAAACTTGAATGAAAAAAGTAGGAAGTAGCAAATTCTTTATTGAGCCCAAAAATTGATGATAGAACATGACACATAAGAAAAATAAAATAAAAGGTCAAGAAATGTCTGCTTAGTTAAATTTAAATTGAGTCTTTGTTCTTGAATAGTCCTTTGCTATTGTTCTGTTGCTGTATGTGTTCTTAGCAATAAGGCTGTTAGGGCCTACCAGAGAAATACTTCAAGCATTTTCATAGAGATAAAATGGTACCACAGAGTATCAGCTTACTAAACTAGTTGTTGAAATGGATGATTTGTATATATTTTAATTTATGCCTTTTAGACTTATTATTTTTGCACTCATATTATTTTGGTCTTAGAGACTAGGCTCCAGTAGTCTGTTAGATATATCGTACTTGACCAAAATAACACATATAAATATCTAAGTAACTTTTTTATTTTACAGGATGAATCTAGCTATAAGTGGACAAGAGATGATCATTCTGGAAGTCGTCAGCCTGAATACAGGTAAAATGATGAAAATAATAACATAACCATTTTGATACGTGAGTCATTGATAGGTAAACTTAAATGGGCTCTGGTCAAAATGGCAGCATAGGTAAATATGGTACTCATATCATCCCACAACCACATCCTAGTTACAACTAAAACTGCAGAACAGCCATCACTGAGAACCACCTGAAGTCTAGCTCAACGGAAGTCCTACAATTAAGGACGTAAAGAGGAAACCACTGGAGATTGGTAGGAGGAACGGCTATGTGGAATGGGCTAGTTCTACATTCGTGTGTGGTGGTAAAAATTGGGAGGGAACCCTGGCTGGATAGGCTCGGTGGTTAGAACATCATCCTGAAGTGCAGAGGTTGCCAGTTCCATCGCCAGTCAGGGCACATACAGGAACAGATGTTCCTGGCTCTCTCTTTCTTTTTCTTTTTCTCCCTCTCCCCAACCCTTCCCTCCCTTCCTCTTTCTCTGAAATCAATAAAATGAACATTAAAATAAATTGAGCGGCATGTCTCAGTTACAGAGGTACCTCCTGAGAGGGAGGCAGCTGAACCGCACACCACACCCCCTGGCCCAGGGTTCCAGTGCCAGGAAAATAAGCTCGCATAACTTCTGGCTGTGAAAATGGGTAAGGATTGTGGCTGATTGAGACACAGGGCTTGCTCTGAGCTTCAGTGCTGGGGCAGAAACAGGAAAATGCCGAGGACATACAGGGAAGAACTGAATTGTGTGGCTTCAGAATGAGGGCTGGAGGTACAGCTTTCTCCCAGACGGAAGTGCTGGCAGAGGGCATTGTGGTTTTGTTTGTTTTTTTGTATTTTTCTGAAGATGGAAATGGAGAGGCAGTCAGACACACTCCCGCATGTGCCCGACCGGGATCCACCCGGCATGCCCACCAGGGGGCGATGCTCTGCCCATCTGGGGCGTCGCTCTGCCGCAATCAGAGCCATTCTAGTGCCTGAGGCAGAGGCCACAGAGCCATCCTTAGCGCCTGGGCCAACTTTTGCTCCAAGGAGCCTTGGCTGTGGGAGAGGAAGAGAGAGACAGAGAGGAAGGAGAGGGGGAGGGTGGAGAAGCAGATGGGTGCTTCTCCTGTGTGCCCTGGCCGGGAATCGAACCCGGGACTCCCACACGCCAGGCTGACGCTCTACCATTGAGCCAACCGGCTAGGGCCGGCATTGTGTTTTTTTTTGGTTTTGTTTTTTTTTGTTTGTTTTCTGAACTCTCGCCTTGCAGAGCTGGCAGGCCAGAGCATTTCTGAATCTTAATCAACTTGGCTATCACTATTCAACCCACTCTGGTGATTCTTTGAGACCCTGCCTTACCTAAATTTTGGGCCCATCCAGGCCATTTCCAGTTGCTTTTCCATACAAATGTCCTGTCTTGGCTCATGCTACAGACTTTCCTAAAGTCTTCTGAAGGTTCACAAGCCCCAAACAAGTAGCATCTGGCTTCATTGTGCCCCAGTCTCTTGCTAAGTGGCCCTAGGCCTGGCACTAGTGGCAGCCAGCCTTGGTTCACAGCTTGGCTTCTGGGTACTTCCAAGTCCACACAAGTGTCAGTCATCTGCAGATTGCTCCGTAGCTCATAGCCCTGGGAAGGGCACAGGAGGCAGCTGACCTTGCCTTGCACCTGCCAGAGGCCCCAGAGCTAGCACACCCTGTGGACAGCTTTAGGCCAAACCAGAGCACCATTCAACCACCTCCACAAGTGACACACTCAAGAGGTGGACTCAGTGTAGCCAGAGCCCCATTGACGCTAATTCTGCTCTGTGGGGTTGGCCCCTGCGCAGCAGCTCATCTGCTGTGGTTGTAGCCAGTCCTCAGCCAATTTGCCTGGGGGTAAATCCCTCTCCCTGATGTACCATCAGCAGTCAAGGCTCAACTACAACAGGAGGGTGCACACAGCTCACATTGGTCTGGGGTGGGGTGAGTGTTTGGGGAACATTCCTGGAGAGCTCAGCTTGGGTTACTGGAGAGGCTGTGCCACTGGGCCCTCTAGGATGCTGACTACATACGTCCCCTCTACGAAGACTGGGAGGTGTAGCAGTTCTACCTAATACATAGAAACAAACATACAGAGGCAGCCCAAATGAGAACACAAAGAAACATGTCCCAAATGAAAGAAAAGAACAAAAATCCAGAAAAAGAACTAAAAATGGAGACAAGCAAACTACCAGATGCAGAGTCAAAACAGTGGTTATAAAGATTCACAATGAACTTAGGGGAAAAGTAGAGGAGCTTAGAACTTCAACAAAGAAATAGGAAATATAAAAATGGAGACAAGAAAAATGAACCAGTCAGAAATAAAGAATATAATAACTGAAATTAAGAATACATTACAGGGAATCAACAGTAGAACAGATAAAGCAGAGTATCAAATTAGCAATTTGGAAGATAAGGAAGCAGAAAATACCCAATCAGAACAAAAAGAAAAAAAGAACATCCGAAAATGAGGATAGTATAAGGAGCCTCTGGGACTACCTCAAGTATCCCAACATATATATCATGGGGGTGCCAGAAGAAGAGAGAGCAAGAAATTGAAAACCTACTTGAAAGAATAATGATAAAAAATCTCTGCCTGGTGAAGGAAATAGACATACAAGCCCAGGAAGCCCAGAGTCCCAAACAAGATGATCCCAAAGAGGCCCATAGCAAGACACATTGTAATTAAATTGCCAAAGGTTAGAGACAAAGAGACTCTTAAAAGCAGCAAGAAAAGCAGTAACTACAAGGGAGCTCCCATAGGACTGTCAGCTTATTTCTCAACAGAAATTTTGCAGGCCAGCAGGGATAGGCACAAAATATTCAAAGTAACGAAAAGCAAAGATCTACAACCAAGGTTACCTAGCAAAGCTCTCATTTAGAATAGAAGGACAAAGGGCTTCCCAGATAAGAAAAAGCTAAAGGAGTTCATTACCACTAAGCCAGTATAACAAGTAATGTTAAAGGGTATTTGAGAAGAAGAAAAGAAAGATAAAAAATATGAATAATAAAATGGCAAAAATTATTATTATCTATCAAGTTATTTTAATGCGAATAAGTGGATTAAATGCTCTAATAAAATGACATGGTGGCTGGATTAAAAAGAAAACTTGACATGTGCTGTCTACGAGGGACTCATTTCAGATGGAGAGACATACAGATTGAAAGTAAAGGAATGGAAAAGGATATTTCATGAAAATGGAAACAAAATAAACAAAACTGGAGTAGGAGTATTTATACCAAACAAAATAGACTTTAAAAGAAAGCCTATAACAAGAGACAATGAAGGACCCTGTAATTAATTTCACTTGGAGTATTTACCCGAAGAAACGAAATAAAATTTTTTTTTTTTTTTGCATTTTTCTGAAGCTGGAAACAGGGAGAGACAGTCAGACAGACTCCCGCATGCGCCCGACCGGTATCCACCTGGCACGCCCACCAGGGGGCGATGCTCTGCCCATCCTGGGCGTCGCCATGTTGTGACCAGAGCCACTCTAGCGCCTGAGGCAGAGGCCACAGAGCCATCCCCAGCGCCTGGGCCATCTTTGCTCCAATGGAGCCTCGGCTGCGGGAGGGGAAGAGAGAGACAGAGAGGAAGGCGCGGCGGAGGGGTGGAGAAGCAAATGGGCGCTTCTCCTGTGTGCCCTGGCCGGGAATCGAACCCGGGTCCTCCGCACGCTAGGCCGACGCTCTACCGCTGAGCCAACCGGCCAGGGCAAAAATTGTTTTTAAGTGAGAGGCGGGGAGGCAGAGACAGACTCCCACATGTGTCCTGACTGGGATCCACCCAGAAGCCCCTGACAGCACGATGCTCTGCCCATCTGGAGCCATTGCTCCCTTGTTCAGCAGCCAAGGTAATTTAAGCACCTGAGGTGAGGCCCTGAGCCATCCTCAGTGTCCTTGGCCAACTTTGCTGGAACCATTGGATCATGGCTGCAGGAGGTGAACAGGGAAAGGGGTGGACGGGGAGGGTGGAGAAGCAGTTGGTCGTTTCTCCTGTGTGCCCTGACCGGGAATCGACCCAGGACTTCCACATGCTGGGTCGATGCTTTATCGCTGAGCCAACCTGTTGGGAAACTCAAAAATTTAAATCCTAAAAAAAAGTATTTTCTTTATGTGCCTTGAGATTAGATTTCTTTCATGCCCAAATTATTTTTTTAAATGTTATTTTTTGGACATAAATATGCATGCATGTGTTCATTTCAGCATTATTTACAATAGGCAAGATATGGAAACAACGAAAATGTCCCATCAGTAGATGAATAGATAAAGAAGTGGTCTAAAGGGAGGGGGAGGGGGGGCACAAAGAAAACTAGATAGAAGGTGACGGAGGACAATCTCTCTTTGGGTGATGGTTATGCAACAGAATTGAATGACAAGATAACCTGGACATGTTTTCTTTGAATATATGTATCCTGATTTATTGCTGTCATCCCATTAAAATAAAAATTTATTTATAAAAAAAAGAAAAAAAAAAGAAGTCTATATATACAACAGAACATGACTCAGCCATAAAAAAGAATGAAATCTTGCTATCTGCAACAACATGGATGGACATAGAAGATATTGTGCTGTGCAGGCAGGCAAAGACAAATGCCACATGATTTCACTTATATGTGGAATTTAAAATACAAAATAGAGGCCCTGGCCGGTTGGCTCAGTGATAGAGCGTCGGCCTGGCGTGCAGGAGTCCCGGGTTCGATTCCTGGCCAGGGCTCACAGGAGAAGTACCCATCTGCTTCTCCACCCCTCCCCCTCTCCTTCCTCTCTGTCTCTCTCTTCCCCTCCCGCAGCCAAGGCTCCATTGGAGCAAAGTTGGCCAGGGCGCTGAGGATGGCTCTGTGGCCTCTGCCTCAGGCGCTAGAATGGCTCTGGTTGCAACAGAACAACGCCCCAGATGGGCAGAGCATCGCCCCCTGATGGGCATGCCTGGTGGATCCCGGTCAGGTGCTTGTGGGAGTTTGTCTAACTGCCTCCCCGTTTCCAACTTCAGAAAAATACACAAAAATACCCCACAAAAAAACCCAAAATAAACATGTAGAACAGAAACAAACTTATATTGTAGATAGAGAACAGTTTAATGGTTGCCAGATACGAGGTCTAGAAGGGTTGGGTGGGAGTGTTAAAGGGATGAAGAAGTACAAATTAGGAGTTAGAGAATAGTCATGGGGATGTCAAGTACAGCATAGGAAATATAGTCAGTAATATTGTAATAACTTAATGGTGTCAGATGGGATGATCATTTAATAAGTTATATATAAATGTCTAATCACTTGGGTTGTACACCTGAAACTATAATATTGTATGTCAATTGTAATGAAAAAAACTACTTAAAAATAAAATGATTTGGGCATGGAAAAAATATAACCTCAAGGCACATAAAGGAAATAATTTTTATTAGGATTTAAAATTTTGAAAGCAACAAGCAATGTATTCCTGAGATTATAATATAACAGTAGCATTAATAGCTGGTGTTCTGTATTTTGTGTCTATTGGCATTTTATACTTGATAATACATATTTTAAAATATTTGAATTATTGGCATTTTATTAAATTAATACTTATTGTGTGGTATGGGTTATAAGTTACATAGTTGCTTAATTAGAAGGTAAGGCGCATTTTCCCCCCAGAATATTTTAATTACTATAGAGTGTCTCCTACTATTAGTTATTTTCTCAGTTCCTTTATTTTGATTAATAGAATTTTGCTGGGAAACACATTTTGTAAAGGACCTCAATCCATTGTGAGCTTTGGTTACTTACAAAGACATCTGATAGCATAAAGGAAAAAAGTTGGACAGTTTTAACTAGAGTGATAGTTTTTTAATGACTTTACAATGATAGTATTAGAAATAATAAAAAGAGGCTTGTAAAGATATCTTAGGAACTACCTGAGAAGAACCCTATCATCATCAAGAGTGTCAAGGAGTCAATTGCCACAGAATATGTTAAATGCCAAAAGTAGACTGGAGGATACCGTGGATCACAGGAAGGTGTTTTTTTTTTTACTTGGAGCATAGTAGTCAGCAGGGAGGTTAGTATGCTAGTGCTGGCTTGCTGCCCTCAAGTCCCTCAGGGTTGTGTAATGAGCAGAGATGGTGGCTGAACACAGTGGATACCTGGCAGCTGTGTAACCCAGGGTCAAGAGCTTGACATGTTTTGTAGCAAGCAGGAAGCAAGCCAGTCTTTTTTTCTCTGGGGATAAGCAGTCAGACATAGTTATACTGTGGTTACCTTGACATGTTTTAATTTATAAGTGATCAGCTACAGAAACTCTACATTCAGTGGATAGTTAGGTCTTGCAATTTGGCATACATGGCAGGATGTATAAGAATGTTTAAAACTCAATGGCAGACTGCCTCTCCTAAAGTAAATAATAGAAAGATGCTGAAAATACAGTATCTTCTCCCATTGTTTAGTCTCTTTTCATGTAATTGATAATGTCCTTTGATGTACAAAACTTAACATTTTAACGAAGTCCAATATATCTGTTCTTCTGTTGCTAATACTGTTGGTGTCATATATAAGAATCCATTGCCAAATCAATGTCCTCTGTGTTGCTTTGATTTCTCTATATCATTCTTTGATTACTTTCTTTTCTTTTGTTGTTTTTGAATTAAGTGAGAGGCAGGGAGACAGACTTCAGCATGCGCTCCAACCAGGATCCACCCAGCAAGCCCTGTAGGGACCGATGCTCTGCCCATCGGGGCCATTGCTCCATTGCTTGGCAACTGAGCTATTTTAGTGCTGAGTTGAGTCCATGGAGCCATCCTCAGCACCTGGGGCCAACTTTGCTTAAACCAATTGAGCCATGAATATGGGAGGCGAAGGGGGAGAGGCAGAGGGGTAGAGAGGCAGATGGTTGTTTCTCTTTTGTGCCCTGACCAGGAATTGAACCCAGGACTTCCACATGCTGGGCCGATGCTCTACCACTGAGCCTACTGACCAGGGCTTGATTACTTTATTATGAAAGATAATTTAAGTTCTTATGCTTACTCTGTTCCACCACTAAAGTCAGCAGTTTCTCTAAAAAGCACAGGTTCTCTTTAGTGGGGAGTGATATTTTGAAACTAAGATCTGGATGCCAGTTGTGCACACATATTTTTACATCAGTAGTTTTTTTATACAGTATTTATGTTTATTGAAGACCCTGAGTTCATGGCAGCATCATTTCATCTTTTCCAGATTTTACCTCCCTTTTCCATCAATAAAAACCTGAATTTCAGTTGTTCAGAGAGACAGTCCACCATGGGTCTCTTGCAGTTCTACACATCTTGTTTAGATATGCCGAGAATGCAAGGCCCTGACCTTTTTTTAAAAAAATTCTATTTAGAAAATTAAATTTAACAGGGTGACATTGATCAATTAGAGTACATAGGTTTCAGATAAACATCTCTATAGCATTTGAACTGTTGATTATGTTGTGTACCCATCACCCAAAGTCAAATCAGTTTCTATCAACGTATATTTGTCCCTCTTTACACCCTTCCCCCACCCCCTCTCCTTACCCTCTTTCCCATTTCCCCTGGTAAGTCACTTTTATCTATGTCCATGTGTTTCAGTTTTATATCCCCTCTATGTGTGAAATCATCTAGTTCTTAGTTTTTTCTGATTTACTTATTTTACTCTCAAGGTCCATCATGTTTTTTCTAAATGACAATAGAGCATCATTTCTTATGGCTGAATATTCCATTATATGTATGTATCACATCTTTATCCAATCCTCTATAGAAGGACACTTTGGTTTCCATATTTTGGCCACTGTAAATAATGCTGCTGTGAACATGGGGGTGCATGTTTCTTTTTTTTTTTTCTTTTCCCAGTTAGAAGCGGGGAAGCAGTAAGACACTCCCACATGCACCTGACCAGGATCCACCCGGCATGCCCACCAGGGGGCAATGCTCTGCCCATCTGGGATTCCACTTCGTTGAGGCTGGAGCCATTCTAGTGCCTGAGGCCCAGGCTAAGGACCAACCTTGCTCCTATGGAGCCTTGGCTGCCAGAGGGGAAGAGAGAGAGAGGAAGGAGAGGGGGAAGGGTGGAGAAGCAGATGGGCGGTTCTCCTGTGTGTCCTAATGGGGAATCGAATTCTGGACTTCTACACACCTGGCCGACGCTCTACTGCTGAGCCAACCGGCCAGGGCCGGGGGTACATGTTTTTTTATGTACCAATGTTTTCGAGTTTTGAGGGTAGATACCCAGTATAGGTGTTGCTGGATCATATGGTAGTTCTTTTCTTAATTTTTTGAGAAATCACTACACTTTCTTTCGTAGTGGTTGTACTAGTTTGCATTCCCACCAGCAGTGAATGAAGGTTCCTTTTCCTCCACAGCCTCTCCAACACTTGTTAATCTAACAGCTGTGAGGTAGTATCTCATTGTAGTTTTGATTTGCATTTCTTAAATAGCTAGTGAAGATGAGCACCTTTTCATATATCTCTTGACTATCTTGGGAGAAGTGTCTGTTCAGGTCCTTTCCCCATTTTTTAATTGGATTGTTTGCTTGTTTGTTGCTGAGCTTTGTGAAGTCTTTATATGTTTTGGATATTAACCCCTTATTGGAACTGTTGTTTGCAAATATCTCCATTTAATTGGTGGCCTGTTTGTTTTGTTGTCAGTTTCTTGTGCTGTGCAGAAGCTTTTTAGTTTGATATAGTCTCATTCATTTATTTTTTGCTTCAACTTCCCTTGCCTTTGGGGTCAGATTCATAAATTGTTATCTATTGCCAAAGTTCATGAGTTTAGTACCCATGTTTTTATGTAATTTATTGTTTTAGATCTTATATTTAGGTCTTTGATCTATTTTGAATTAATTTTTGTGCAGGGAGACAAGGTGTAGTCAAGTTTATTCTTTTGCACGTGGCTTTCCAGTTTTCCCAGCACCATTTATTGAAGAGGCTTTTTTTTCTTTATTGTGTGTTTTTGGCTCCTTTGTCAAGGATTATTTGTCCATATATATGTGATTTTTTTGCTGGACTCTTGATTTTGTTCCATTGATCTGTATGTCTATGTTTTTGCCAATACCATGCTGTTTTGATTGTCATAGTTTTATAGTATAATTTGAAGTCACATAGTGTGATGCCTCTGGCTTCATTCTTTTTTTCTCAGGATTGCTTTGGCTATTTGGGGTTTTTAATGGTTCTATTCAAACCTGGTGATTTTTTGTTTTATTTCTTTTAATAATTACATAGGGATTTTGATGGAGATTGCATTAAATTTGTATATTGCTTTGGGTAAAAAGGTCATTTTAACTATGTTGCTTCTTCCAATCCATGAACATGGAATATTTTTTATTTTATTGTGTCTTTTTCAACTTCTTTCAATAATTCTAGTAGTTTGCAGTATATAGGTCCTTCATATCCTTTGTTAAGTTTATTCCTAGGTATTTTATTACATTTTTTGTTGGAATTGTTTTTCTTTTAGTTCATTTTCCGAAGTTTCATTGTTGGCATATAGGAAAGCAATAAATAGACTTTTGTATATTGATTTTGTATCCTGCAACTTTACTGGATTGGTGTATTGTTTCTAATAGTTTTTTGGTGGAGTCTTTAGGGTTATCTGTATAAAGAGTCATGTCATCTGCAAAAAATGATACCTTTACTTCTTATTTTCTGATATGAATGCCTTTTATTTCTTTCTCTTGCCTGATTTTTCTGGCTAAAACTTCTAGAACTATGTTGAATAAGAGTGGAAACAGTGGGAGGCCCTGGCCGGTTGGCTCACTGGTAGAGCATCGGCCTGGCGTGCAGAAGTCCCGGGTTCGATTCCTGGCCAGGGCACACAGGAGAAGTGCCCATCTGCTTCTCCACCCCTCCCTCTCTCCTTCCTCTCTGTCTCTCTCTTCCCCTCCCGCAGCCGAGGCTCCATTGGAGCAAAGATGGCCCGGGCGCTGGGGATGGCTCCTTGGCCTCTGCCCCAGGCGCTAGAGTGGCTCTGGTCGCAACAGAACGACCCCCCCGGAGGGGCAGAGCATTGCCCCCTGGTGGGCAGAGCTTCGCCCCCTGGTGGGCGTGCCGGGTGGTTCCCGGTCGGGCGCATGCGGGAGTCTGTCTGACTGTCTCTCCCTGTTTCCAGCTTCAGAAAAAAAAAAAAAAAAGAGTGGAAACAGTGGGCAGCCTTATGTTGTTCCTGATTTTGGAGGAAAAACCTTCATTTTTTCACCATTTAGTATGATATTAGCTGATGAGGTACTTTCCTTGTGTACCCACTTTATTGAATGTTTTATATATAAAGGGAGGTTACATCATTTTTTGCTTTTTATGGTTCTTGTTAAGTGAAAGGTGGGAGGCAGGGAGACAGACACACTTCCACATGTGCCCTGACTGGAATCTACCTGGCCAGCCCCCTGTGAGGTGTTACTCTGCCCATCTGGGGCTACTGCTCGGTTGCTTGGTAACCGAGCCATTACAGCACCTGAGGCAAGGCCATGGAGCCATCCTCAGCACCCGGGGCCATATTGATCGAACATTTGAGCCATAGCTGCAGCAGGGGAGGAGAGAGAGAAAAGAGAAGAGAAGAGGTGGGGGAATAGGAGAAGGTGGAGAAGCAGATGGTTGCTTTTCCTATGTGCCTGGACTGGGAATTGAGCCTGGGACTTCCACGTACTGGGCTGACGCTCTACTGCTGAGCCAGTAGACCAGGGCAGGATGTTGTATTTTCCTGAATGCCTTTTCTGCATCTATTGATAGGATCATATGATTTTTGTTCTTTGTTTTATTGATGTGATGTGTTACATTGATCAATTTCTGTATGTTAAACCATCCTTCTGCTCCTGGAATAAATCTCACTTGATCGTGATATATTATTTTTTTAATTTGTTGTTTATTTGATTTGCTAGTATTTTGTTTAAGATTTTTGCATATGTATTTATTAGAGATATTGGTCTGTAGTTTTCTTTTTTTGTGTTGTCCTTGCCAGGTTTTTTTTTTTTTCTTGCCAGGTTTTGATATCATGGTTATGTTGACCTCTGAAAATGTGTTAGAGAGTATTGCTTCTTCTATATTTTGGAAGACTTTGAGAAGGATAGATTACCAAATCTTTGAATGTGTGGTAGAAATCACTGGTGGAGGCATTTGGTCCTGGACTTTTATGTTTGAGGAGGGTTTTGATAATTGGTTTTATTTCTTACCTGCTTATGGGTCTATTTAGGTTTTCTACTTCTTTGTGACTCAGTCTAGGAAGATATAGTTCTAGGAATTTATCCATTTCTTTTAGGTTATTTAATTTGGTGGCATATAATTTTTCATAGTATTCTACTATGATCCTTTGTATATCTATGATGTCAGTGGTAATTTCTTCTCTTTCATTTTGGATTTTGTATATATGAGTCCTTTCCCTTTTTTCCTTAGTGAGTCTAGCCAAAAGTTTGTCAGTTTTATTGATCTTTTTCCAAAGAACCAGCTCTTCGTTGTATTAATTTTTTCTATAGTTTCTTTTGTTGTCATTCTCTATTTCATTTAGGTCTGCTCTAATTTTACTATTTCCTTTCTTCTGCTGACTTTGGGTTGCCTTTTTTCTTCTTTTTCTAGTTCCGTAAGGTGTGATGTTAGGTTGTTTACTTGGGATCTCTCTTGTTTCTTATGTAAGCCTGTAATGAAATAAACTTGCCTCTTATTACTGCTTTTGCTGCATCCCTGAAATTTTGATATGTTGTGTTATCATTTTTGTTTGTCTATGTATATGTTTTAATCTCTGCTTTTATTTCTTCTTTGTCTCATTTTTTAGAGGTTTGTTTTTAAATTTCCACATTTTTTGGGTTTCTCTACTTTTTGCAGTTGAATTCTAATTTTAAATCCTTATGGTCAAAAAATATGCTTTGTATAATTTCAGTTTTCCTGAATTTGTTGATGTTAATTTTGTGGCTCAACATATGATCTATCCTTGATAATGTTCCATGCACACTGGAGAAGACTGTATAATCTGATATTTTGGGATGAAATGTACTGTAAATGTCTATTATATCCAATGGTCAAGTGTGTCATCTAAGATCGATATTTCTTTAATTGATTTTTTGTTTGGATGCTCTATCCAAAGCCATCAATGGTGTGTCGAGGTTGCCAAGTATGATTATGTTTTTGTTCATTTCTATTTTTAGATCAGTTAGTAGATATCTTATATATTTTGGTGCTCCCTGATTCAGTGCATATATATTAAGCAGTGTTATGTCTTCTTGATACAGTGTCCCCTTTATCATTATGAAATGTTCATCTTTGTCTCTTGTTACCTTTGTTTTCTTGATGTCAGGATTGTCAAATGTTAGTATGGCTACACCTGCTTTTCTTTGGGTATTATTTGCTTGGAAAATCTTTTTCAAACTTTACACTTTGTGTCTACCTTTGTCCTTCCAGTTTAGATGTGTCTCTTAAAGGCAGCATATGGTTGGGTTTTACTTTTTGATCCGATCTGCTACTGTGTGCCTCTTGATTGGGGAGTTCAGTTCATTTACATTTAGGGTAATTATTGATACTTGAGAATTTTCTATAGCCATTTTATGTTTTGTTTTGTGTTAGCTCTGTGTCTCTTTTGGTTCTTTTTTTATTCTGTCAGTTTTTGTTTGGTGGTATTCCATATTTCTTTCCCGTTTCATCTATTTTTAAGTTATGGGTTCAATAGTGGCTTTTTCATGGGTGGTTACCGTTAGGTTATTAAGGGAAGAACTTTCATAAGTATAAGAGTTCTTTGTCTTTTCAGTGCTTCTCCATTCTCTCCTTCTTTGCTACTGCAGATCTGTATCTTCTCTCCTTTTATATTATTGTCATAGATTATACTTGTTTTTATTACCTTGTTAGAGTTTTTACTTGTAGTTTTAATTTGTTTTATTCTTTGTGTCTGGTTGAATAACCCCCTTGAGTATTTCCTGCAGTGGGATTTTCTGGTGATAAATTCCCTCATTTTCTGTGTATCTTTAAAAGTTTTTATTTCTTTTCTGACCAGGCAGTGACTCAGTGGATAGAGCATCAGACCAGGATGTGGAGGACCCAGGTTGGAAACCCAAAGGTCGCCGGCTTGAGCGTGGGCTCATCTGGTTTGAGCAAGGCTCACCAGCTTTAGCCTAAGGTCGCTGGCTTGAGCAAGGGGTCTGCTATAGCCACTAGGTCAAGACATATATGAGAATCTAAGGTGCTGCAGCAACGAAGAATTGATACTTCTCATCTTCTCTCCCTTCTGGTCTCTCTGTCCGTATCTGTCCCACTCTCTGTCTCTGTCACCAAAAAAAAAAAAAAAAAGTTTTTATTTATTCTGTATGAAGGACAGTTTTAATGGATATAATATTCTTGGCTGGTAATTCCTCTATTTTAGTACTTTGAGTGTTTGGGTCCACTCTTCTAACTTTTAGAGTTTCTGCTGAGAAGTCTGATGATAACCTAATGGGCATTGTTTTAGATGTTGTGTTCTTTTCCCTAGCTGCCTTGAAGATTATTTCTTTGTCATTGATTTTTGACTATTTTATCACGATGTGACTTGGACAAGGTGTGTTTGGGTTGAGGTAACTCGGCGTTATTTTTTGCTTCTTGGATTCGAAGACCTCTTTTCACAGGCTTGGGAAGTTTTCATCAATTATTTGTTTGAATAGGCTTTTCATTTCCTTCTCCCTCTCTTCTTCTGATATACCCATTTTTTCTTACATTGCTTTTTCTGTTGGAATCAAACAATTCTTGTAGAGCTCTTTTATTTTTTTAAATTCATGAGTCTCTCTCTTCTCTCTAGTATCTCTAGTTGCCTGTTTTCAGTGTCACTGATTCTCTTCTCTATTTGGCCTGTTTTATTAGATAGATTTGCTACCTCAGTTTTCAGTTCATGTATTGAGTTCTTCATCTATGTTTTTAAAGTTTTAGTCTCTCCTTGGGAAAGTACTTATTTTGTTCATTAATTTATTTGAGCTCATTAAATTGCCTATTAGTGTTTTCTCGTATCATATTGAATATTTTTAGAACTTTGATTTTGAATTCTGTATCATTTAACTGCAGGGTTTTTATGTAAGATTTCTTTCTGGAGATTTTTTTTTTCTGAACTGTTTGTCTGTCTTGTGTAGCTGTGACATTCAGTTTCTTTTTGGTGGCATTTGAGAATGGTGGTGTTAAGAATGCCAACAAAAAACAACTGAAGAAATGAAAAATAAAACTTGAAAATACAGTGAAAAATATAAAAAAATTTTAAAATATTGACAAATCAAAAAGAAAACCCCCAGAAAACAGAAAACCAAAACTAATACGACACTCACAGAAAATGAGAATAAAAATAGAAGTTGAAGAAAATAAAATTCAAAAGAGAAAATAAAGGAAAAAAATTCAGTTTGAGAGGTTACTGTTTTCTTCCAGTAGGTGTCACTGGCAAGTTTTAGCTTTCTGAAATTCCTAGGCTGACCTCCGATGAGATATTGCTGTTACAATGATGCAGTCGTGTTGGTAGGTGGGATGTGTTGTGAGGGTGTTTGACTTTATCGATTTATAGCTTTTTTAATGGCATTTATGCCTCTGGGCATGCCTCCCCATGTCTTAACAGGGTAGGGGACCATACACAGAGTACTTCTGTTCTTCAGTTGAGAGAGTGGCTCTGGACAGCCAGCTGTGGGGTATCTCTCTGCCAGTCTTTATACCTGTGAAGTGAAGGAAGTGGGATCTGGGAGGGTAGGGGGCCGCACTTTGGTTTTCTCTCTCTCTCTGGCAAGTGCAGGCTGTGGGCAGACCATAGAACACTGGTCGTGACTGCTCATTCTGCTACTGCTTTACTTTAGCATTCACACCTTCTGCCCCTCAATCTCTCTGCTCCTCCCGGCAGAAGGAGACCCAGTCACTCTGGGCTTTCCTCTCCATAGACCTGGCAGATAGATTCCAGACTCCTGGCTTCTTTTGTCAACAGTGCACCAGCCGACAAAACCCAGACAGTCCAAGCTTCCCTCCTCTCTGTAGTCCCAGCAGAGACCTAAAACCCAGGCACTCTAGACTCTGGAGTCTACTGCAAGTATGTTTTATCTTCTGCCCCCCTTTCAACCTTTCCCACCTTTAGTCCGTTTGGTGTGCAGATCTTTCAGGTGCCCCTGTGAGCCCTGTGAAGGAGCGGGGGTTCCTTCACGTGTTATAGTTGTTCAACTTGTTGAAATTTCAAGGGGGAAAATTAGGAGAAGCTCTCATGCCGCCATTACTCTGACATCGTCTTGAGTCTGTTTTTCCCTAACCGTTTTTATAATATTTTTTAGAATTGAGTTTTTAATGAGCAATATGTTTTTTTTAATTTTAAGATTTTAGTAGGGTTTTTAGAGACAGAGAAGAGAGAGAGAGAGGGCGATAAGCCTTAACTCATAGTTGTGTGAGTTTAGTTTTCGTTATTTCTTGTATCTGCCTTGACTGGGTAAACCCGGGGTTTCAAATTGTCCACCTCAGCCTCCCAGGTGGACTCTTTCAACTGAGCTACCACTGGTCAGGATGTAATGAGAAATCTTGAAGGATAAGGTAAATCTCCCTTTGTGTCAGAGAACAGGCTTGCTTATCACTTGGTGTAAAATTAGTGGGTTTCCTGTGTTCACCATTCCTTAGTTGTGAACCAGACCAACTATGTGTTCACCATCCATTTAGGTTTATAGCACATCGTCTTTGAGGACTTTGATTACGGTACAATGACAAACATGCTTAGTTTTGTTTGTTGTTCTGACAGTTTTAAATGCCTTTGTCCCTGAACTAGGAGTCTTGTGTCTTTTGCTAGGATCCATGAAGCAATGACAGTTTAAATAAATAATTTGTAAGTAGTAACTAAAACCAGTGTCCTCAATGTATTTGCCCACATTCCTGTATGTAGTGAGTCTTCCTTCTCACTATCCCAGCATCTTCCTTTTTCAGGTTGCTTTCACTGGCTGCTGCTAGGCTGCCTTGCTTTTATGCCATATTCCAAAGGCCTGTTACTGGCAGTGGAACTTTCTGTTTATAATTTATCTGATCTTTTTTACTTTCTGTTATATTTGTTTCTTATTATAGTACATTATGTACTTTACAAATCTAGCATACATATATTATTGCTTCATTTTTCAAGTATTTAAATATGTTTTACTAATGGGAGCATGGAATTATTAGAAGCAACTGTATTAAATAACAACTAGCAGAGGAAAAGAGTATATATATCAAGTCTTTTAATGTCCTCAGACAAATCCCCTTGCTCTGAAAATTAGCACTTTCTCATTTAATTTAGCCACAGACCTGATAATTTATCTATATTTCAATTATATCATTACCTGCTAATATTGATTCTGTATTTACACAGTGATTATATTATTTTTTTTTGTTCAAAACACACATGTAAATGCAATTTAGAATATATTAGGATTTGTTTCATTTTGTACTCAGGGGACATGTCATACTTTACCAAGGGTTATTGATTTAGACAGAATGAGGTTGTTGTTTTTTTTTTTTAAGCTGGAAACGGGAGAGACAGTCAGACAGACTCCCGCATGCGCCCAACCGGGATCCACCAGGCACGCCCACCAGGGGGCAACGCTCTGCCCACCAGGGGGCGATGCTCTGCCCCTCCGGGGCGTCGCTCTGCCGCGACCAGAGCCACTCTAGCGCCTGGGGCAGAGGCCAAGGAGCCATCCCCAGTGCCCGGGCCATCTTTGCTCCAATGGAGCCTTGGCTGCGGGAGAGGAAGAGAGAGACAGAGAGGAAGGAGGGAGGGGGGTGGAGAAGCAAATGGGCGCTTCTCCTATGTGCCCTGGCCGGAAATCGAACCCGGGCCCCCCCCCCCCCGCACGCCAGGCCGACGCTTTACCGCTGAGCCAACCGGCTAGGGCTGAATGAGGTTGTTTTTAATGTTTTTAATAGTCTTTTTCCCCCTCTGTAATTAGGAGATCTTAGAATAAATCCTAGAATGGAAATGATTTAGAAATATATACATATATATATATATATATGTGTGTGTATATATGTATATATTTTGTGTGTGTGTGTGTGTGTGAGAGAGAGACAGAGAGAGAGAGAGAGGGAGACAGAGAGACAGAGAGGGACAGATAGGGACATACACACCAGAAGGGAGAGAGATGAGAAGCATCAATTCTTCATTGTGGCACATTACTTGTTCATTGATTGCTTTCTCATATGTGCCCTGACTGGAGGGCTACAGCAGACCGAGTGACCCCTTGCTCAAGCCAGTGACTTTGGGTTCAAGCTGCTGAGCTGTGCTCAAACCAGATGAGCCCATGCTCAAGCCAGCGATCTTGGGGTTTTGAACCTGGGTCCTCTGCATCCCAGTTTGACATTATCCATTGCACCACGACCTGGTCAGGCTGATTTAAAATATTAATTAACATAGAAAAATATGGAGCAAGAGTGTCACCAAGTGCCCAGTATATTTTATCTTTAAATGCTTCTTTTTTCTGTATTTACATATGGAACATTTTGACTATGTAGTTGGTATTTCATACTTAATTGATATTATTTAAAAATAGAGTAGGTTGAAATTTTAATTTTATCACAACTTTTTATCTTCCTAGGCAATAGACAGTTTGACAGAAAAACATCAGAAATCATCTTCCTTGGTTTATTGTAGAGGTGCAAATGTTTATTGAGTGTTAACTGTGTAGGCCAATGTGCTTATATCACTAGTACACAGTCTAGTGAGTGAAGTAAGGAGGTAAACAGGTAGAGAGCATAATACATATTGAATGTGAACTGACATGAAGTGCTGTGTGAAGGCAAATAAAGAAGCTTGTGGGCTCTGCCAGGGTTTTATTAAAGGTTTCCTATAGGAGCAGATAAGGTGAACAGAACTTGGAGGAAGATAAAGGTTAACTGGAAAAGGAGCAATGGGTAATGTATTTCTACAAAGGGAAGAGCATGAAGAAAGCAATATAGGGGTAGTAATAAATTATTCCTTATGAGCTGAACGATTGTGGATTAAACTACAACTAAGATGTCTGGGTTTTACTCTATTAGCAGCAGTAGGGAGTTACTGAAAAATTTTAACCTAATAGGGTTAGAAGGGGCTAAGGCAACCCAATCAAATTGTAGTTTGTTTTGTCTTCAGTGTAGAGGGTAACTTTTAAATATGGCACTGGAGATAGAAGGAGAAGTCATTATAGCTAAACTGGAGAAGGGAAGGTGGGATGTAGAAAAACTGCTAAATTTGATAAATGTTTAGGATGTGTAAAATCAGCACCATGTGGTTGTTGAGTGGGGGAATAAAGAAGAGGGAATATATGGATTTTTTGCTTTGTTTACCATAAGTATATAATAATACCATTATCTGAGAATACCAGTACTGGAGGAATGATTTCAAGGGGGAGCTGCATTTAAAATTGAGTTGTTCAGGGAGAATATGTATGTAAGAGCAGTGAACTGTCAGAACCCGAGGCAACACCTTTATGGAAGTGGTGGAAAATAAAGCTTTTAAAACAATATCAGGGTTACCACTGTCTAATACAGCTGACTATTCCAGTAATAGAATGATTAAAATAGCTCTTCAATTAGCTTTGTTAGGATGGATAAAATGTGAGGGGATAGATTTAACCTATGTGGATAACTTCTAAAAAAATACTTAACTGAGATGAAAAGTAGCGAATGTTGTTAGCTCTAGAACAGTGGTAGTCAACCTGGTCCCTACCGCCCACTAGTGGGTGTTCCAGCTTTCATGGTGGGCGGTAGCGGAGCAACCAAAGTATAAATAAGAAGATAGATTTTAATTATAGTAAGTTGTTTTATAAAGATTTATTCTGGCCTGACCAGGCGGTGGCGCAGTGGATAGAGCATTGGACTGGGATACAGAGGACCCAGGTTGGAGACCCCGAGGTTGCCAGCTTGAGCGCAGGCTCATCTGGTTTGAGCAAAAGCCCACCAGCTTGGACCCAAGGTCGCTGGCTCCAGCAAGGGGTTATTCGGTCTGCTGAAGGCCCACGGTCAAGGCACATATGAGAAAGCAATCAATGAACAACTAAGGTGTTGCAACGCGCAATGAAAAACTAATGATTGATGCTTCTCATCTCTCTCCATTCCTGTCTGTCTGTCCCTGTCTATCCTTCTCTCTGACTCACACTCTGTCTCTGTAAAAAATAAATAAATAAAATTAAAAAAAAAAAATCAAATGCTTCTTTAAAAAAAAAGATTTATTCTGCCAAACTTAGCAAAAATCCGACATAAAGTACTTGGTAAGTAATTATTATTATATGCTTTAACTTGCTGTAACTCTGCTTTACAAATTTTATAAAGTCAAATTACTTCCCTACTTTATAAAACACCATTACTGTGGAACCAGTGGGCGGTTAGAAAATTTTACTACTAACAGAGATACAAAAGTGGGCGGTAGGTATTAAAAGGTTGACTACCCCTGCTCTAGAAGGACACTAATTAAAGAAATTCCTCTAAAGCCCTTTTTTAGGTGATCAATGACTTGAGCATATTTATAGGTTGAAAGAAAAGAGAGAAGATACAAGGCAGAAAAGGGATAATTGATGGAGCAAGGTGAATGAGGATCAGGACAAAGACAATTGATTGAAGGGCTAATTTTTTTTTTTTTTTAATGAGAATTGGAGAGACAGAGAGACAGACTCCTGCATGTGTCTGGACCGGCATCCACCTGACAAGCCCCCTTAGGGATGACTCTCTGCCCATCTGGGGCTGTTCCTGCATTGCTTGGCAACTGAGCTATTTTAGCTCCTGAGGCAAGGCGGTGGAGCCATCCTCAGTGCCCGGGGCCAACTTGCTACAACCGAGCCATGGCTGTGGGAGGGGAAGAGAGAGATAGAGTGAGAGAAGGGAGAAGGGGTAGGCTGGAGAAGCAGATGGTCACTTCTTCTGTATGCCCTGACTAGAAATTGAACCCAGGACATTCATATGCAGGGCTGATGGTCCACCACTGAGCCAATGTGCCAGGGCCTAAAGAGCTAATTTTTAACTGGGTGGGGAATCATATCTGAAGAAGGGAAGGATGAAATTAGGGATGAGACAGATGAGAGCAAATGGGGAAGGAGGGAGCTGGGCTGGCAGTTGAGGTAGTTTATGCCTAAAGACTTCTCTATTTTTCAGGAACTAGGATAACTCCTTGAGAATGAAAGGTTTGGTACTAGATTTGAAAAACGGGAGAATAACAAAGTATGGAATAGTTGCTAAGATGAATGGGAGATTGAACCCACTAATGATAAGTAAAAATAATACTAGTGGAAGTTAGAGACCATGTGTACGTAGGGGGTCCAATATGTAGGCTTATGTAATTTCTTTTCAGGTAATGTCAATCCAACAATAGCAATGAAGAAATCACAGATTTTGGAATTGATTCAGGCTTTGAGTTGGTTAAGACAATGTATCAAAATTACTAGGATAGAAAGTCATTGGTATTCATAAAGTGGTTCAAATACTGTAATTTAGTCTGGAAGGGCTATAAGTGAGATCAGAATGGGGTTCATGGATTGCTAGGAAATATTGGAGACTGAAAGGTATTCATGAGGTAGAAGTAGAGTTATTGTAGGAATGAGGAAACGTAAGGAGTAGACACTGTGGTAAGAATGCGTTATTGGATTCTGATAAAGAATCATCAGTCTGGTAATGAGTGGCAAGGTTTAGGACAGGGGTCCCCAAACTTTTTACACAGGGGGCCAGTTCACTGTCCCTCAGACCATTGGAGGGCCGGACTATAAAAAAAAACTATGAACAAATCCCTATGCACACTGCACATATCTTATTTTAAAGTAAAAAAAACCAAAACAGGAACAAATACAATATTTAAAATAAAGAACAAGTAAATTTAAATCAACAAACTGACCAGTATTTCAATGGGAACTATGCTCCTCTCACTGACCACCAATGAAAGAGGTGCTCCTTCTGGAAGTGCGGCGGGGGCCGGATAAATGGCCTCGGGGCCGCATGTGGCCCGTGGGCGGTAGTTTGGGGACCCCTGGTTTAGGATTTAAGTGTGTGGCTGAAGTATTGTGAAGAGATAGGAGGTGGCCAAGGAGTTGCTACAATATTGCAGAGCTGATGCACATGCATTTGAAAGTTGCCCATGATTTGGGTAAGGATGTGTTATGTTTCAAACTATTTTTGGATTAAAGGCTTTAGGAAATGTTGGAAAGTTACCAGAAGGTTGGTAATATGGACACTGTTGGGTTACAGTGGGGTGGGATGAAGTTAACTAAGGAGTTTGTTGGGCTTTTGTCCCCTTTTCTTAGAGGATGGAAGATTTAGAGCAGGGTAGTCAACCATTTTATACCTACCGCCCACTTTTGTATCTCTGTTAGTAGTAAAATTTTCTAATTGCCCACCGGTTCCACAGTAATGGTGATTTATAAAGTAGGGAAGTAATTTTACTTTATAAAATTTATGAAGCAGAGCCTGACCAGGCGGTGGCGCAGTGGATAGAACATTGGACTGGGATGCAGAGGACCTAGGTTCGAGACCCCAAGGTCGCCAGATTGAGTGCGGGCTCATCTGGTTTGAGCAAAAAGCCCACCATCTTGGACCCAAGGTCGCTGGCTTGAGTAAGGGGTTACTCGGTCTGCTGAAGGCCCATGGTCAAGGCACATATGAGAAAGCAATCAATGAACAACTAAGGTGTTGCAACGCGCAATGAAAAACTAATGATTGATGCTTCTCATCTCTCTCCATTCCTGTCTGTCTGTCTCTGTCTATCTCTCTCTCTCTCTCTCTGAAAAAAAAAATTTATGAAGCAGAGTTACAAGTTAAAGCATATAATAATAATTACTTAACCAAGTACTTTACGTCAGATTTTCGCTAAGTTTGGCAGAATAAATCTTTATAAAACAACTTACTATAGTTAAATCTATCTTTTTATTTATACTTTGGTTGCTCCACTACCACCCACCGTGAAAGCTGGAACGCCCACTAGTGGGCGGTAGGGACCAGGTTGACTACCACTGATTTAGAGTATAATCCTCATATACCTGAGACCTTGAGGCTGAGTCATCAGTGTGCACCTGCTAATCAAGAGTTTAAGGGAGGTAGTACAGATTTCTTCTGATTTTCAGAAATTTGATTTACACCACTTTGCTTTGATGAAAGACCTATGTTAGTACCTATTTTCTCTAACCAAAGGCAGTCTGAAGAGGATACTCACTTTTATAAAAGCAGGTGAAGGGCAACAATAGCATTCAACTTTTGTTGTGCAGGGAGCCATCATAGAGGCAGCAGGTACCCCGGGCAGTGAAGAGTGGCACTGCCAAGCTCCTTCCCGGGAACTGCACTCAGCATCTCAGTATCAAGTCACCAAAGCTTTGAATTGTGTCTGAGCATTTGTGCTTCATCTTGATTTATTTTGCATATGTGTTAGCAAGATGTGTCTTAAGGTATCAGAAAAACCTAAGAGAGTTTGTAAAGGTATTATCTTTAGTATAAAACAGGACATAATTTAGCCATTTTAGCACCTGAGGCAGGAAAACCATGGAGCCATCCTCAGCACCCAGGCTAACTTGCTCCAGTGGAGCCATGGATGCGGGAGGGGAAGAGAAGGGAGGAGAAGCAGATGGTCACTTCTCCTGTGTGCCCTGATTGGGAATTGAACCCATGACATCCACAAGCTAGGTCGATGCTGTAGTACTGAGCCAACCAGCCAGGGCTAGGTTATGTACTTTTTTGAAATTAAAAGTTCAGTTAAGTATTTTGGGCTTGGATATTTTTTTAATGTGTGTATATTTATTGTAAGCATTCCAGTTGTGCTATTTGTTTTTCTTCAAAGGCTCTTTTTGATTTTGCCTGATAATTCATTGTATTCAACCCATTATATATCATGTATGTTGATGTCCTCATTTTCAACATAGCTAGAAACACAGTTGGAAAGCTTTTTATGTAAGTTTTCTTGTGTAAATGGAACTTTGCATTACTTACAGTGCCAAGTTTTTAGCCTGTGAATTTTGAAATGGCATTAAAAATGTGTCCAGTTTCCAATATTCTGTTGTTCCATTCAGCATGCTTTTTAAGGTCATTGTTAAGACAAAAAAAACTATTTAAAATATCTTTAAAGTTAGGATGATACTTACAGAAGGAAAATTATACTAGTTGATGTTGATTGAATTCTGTAACTAATCATGTATGTTGGGACTAACACTTTTTTTTAAGCAAAAAAGGGAAAGAGAGAGGGGGAGAGAGAGAGAGAGAGAGAGAAGCATCAACTCATTCCACTTGGTTGTGCCATTGGTTGCTTCTCATATATGCCCTGACCAGGGCTCCTGCTGGTGACCTTGAGATCAATCTGGTGACTCCTGGATGGAGCCAGCAACCTTGGTGATGCTTTATCTACTGTGCCACTGGCCAGGGCTGACTGACACATTTTTTAAATAAAAATATTATGCATAAAGTTGTTTTTCATTCAATTGATATTTCCCTTTTACTTTTGGGGGGCAAACTAATGAAAACCCACAAAGATTTTATTTTTTGCATTTTAAATACTCAATGACAGTTTATATGTGGCTTTGTTTTAATTTTTACAGCTCTTCAGGAACAGTTCTATATTTAAGAATATGTAGCTTAAGTTTATTTTCCTAATGTGTTTCTAGTACATAATTTTTTTTTGTTAATGGATTTTACATTTGATATATATTTAAGGCATCTTAATTATTCAGAAAAACAGAAACCTCTTTAGTATTTCAAACAGAGGGAGAGTCATTAGCAATCCAGGGTCATCCTAAGGAATTTAGGTCATAAGAAGCCCAGCTAGTCTATTTCTGGTTCATCCTGCTCTTATTTTATTGCCCTTTGGGGTTTCAACCCTTCTTCCCTGCTAAGGTCCGGACTCTATTTTTATATTCTAATCCTTTGAAGCTGTCAGAATTACTTCTCAGCTTTTCACTCTCTCAGCTAGTGTTTCTGAAATTGGCAGATACACAAAGTGAAAAGTGATCCCTAAAAGATAGGCCCAGCTCTCTGTGCTTTCTACTTCTCTTGCACATATGGGTTCCATAGTTCTTTAAATTCCCTGATGACTCCGAGTAGATTAATAAAAAAATTTTTTTGGCTAGTTTTTCTAGATTTATTTTTTTAGCAATCAAGCTAGAGTTACTTAGTTCTTCATTTTTGCATATAGAAGTATTTCTGGAATGTCATAGTAGTGTTTTGTTGAAGTAACAGAAATTGGGGTGATCCTTGAAGTAACCTTTGATTTAAACTCTATGGAATATAAATAATTTTTAAATAATATGTTAAAATTTTTATTGGAAAATGTATGTTAAATATATAGTATAAAATTTAAACCATGAGTGAGTGCACAGAAATAAAAGCTGTTAAGCCAAGGACAATTGAAAGACTTAAAATTTTTCTAATAACTATTTTGTGTTGATTTATTCATTAGTAATTTGATAGTTTTTAGTAGTACTAATACAGTAGCAGGTACCAAAGATTTAAGACAAAAATAATGGGAGAATAAACCTTTTAAATTGTATTTTTCATTATCAAGAGTTATTTTAAAAATATTTTATTTATAAAAGATTGTCTTTGAATCTGTTTACTGACTCTTCCTATAGATTGGGTAAAAGGAATTATAATATTTGGAAATGATGCTTAAGGTTAAGAATTGCTTTGTGCCTGAACAGGCGGTGGCGCAGTGGATAGAACATTGGACTGAAACGCAGAAACCCAGGTTCAAAGCCCTGAGGTCCCCGGCTTGAGTGCGGGCTCATCAGTCTGAGTGCACAGGTGCTGGCTTGAGCATGGCATCATGGATGTGACCCCATGGTCACTGGCTTGAGCCCAAAGGTCGCTGGCTTGAGCAAGAGGTCACTCACTCTGCTGAAGCCCCCACCTGCCAAGCCAAGGCATATATAGAAAGCAATCACTGAACAACTAAGATGCTGCAACAGATAATTGATGCTTCTCATCTCTCTCCCTTCTTGCCTGTCTGTCCCTCTCTGTCTCTCTGTCTCTGTTATAAAAAATTACTTTGTTAAGGTCTAGTATTTTTCTGAATAATGGAAAAATAAATAACAAAAATATAGGAGGTTGGGCCTTGGCTGGTTGGCTCAATAGTAGAGCATTGGCCCAGTGTGTGGAAGTCCTGGGTTCGATTCCTGGTCAAGGTACATAGGAGAAGTGCCCATCTGCTTCTCCACCCTTCCCCCTCTCCTTCCTCTCTGTCTCTCTCTTCCTCTCCTGCATCCAAGGCTCCATTGGAGCAAAGTTGTCCCAGGCACTGAGGACGGCTCCATGCCCTCTGCCTCAGGCTCTAGAATGGCTTGAAGGCTTCAATTGCAGCAGAGCAACACCCCCTGGTGGGCATGCCGGGTGGATCCCAGTTGGGTGCATGCTGGAGGGAGTCTGTCTGACTGCCTCCCGGCTTCTAACTTCAGAAAAATACAAAAATAATAATAATAATAATTTAAAAAATATATATATAGGAGGTTGAATGATTCCTGAGTTAAGACATAATGGAAGAGTCGCCTTTGTAGAGAGATTATTCTGAATTGAAGGAACCTAGTCATGTTGCACTGATTTCTTCCTCTAGGAAGATGACTTAATACCATATATTGGTAGCTGAAAATGACAAGGTTGATTTCTCTTGGACTTGTCAAATAATGGTATTTGGGTTCAGAAGATACTATTAAAATGTATTAATGATATTCTGACAATAGTGTCACAATTTGTTTCCTTAAAATACTAAGAATAAAATGTTTTTCTCAAAGATGAAAAGTTATGTTCATTTTCTTTAGAAAATTCTTTCAAATCATGTTAAATAAGGAGCTATATTTTTATATATCACATTTTTAGAAGAAAATAGACATCTTTTTAATAAAAATACATAAAGTACACAAATCAAGGTGTACAACTCATTGAATTACCATAAATGTGACCACAGTTTGGGTTAAGAAATAGAACATTACTTGTATCCAGAAGCTTCCCCATATCCCTATTCATTTACTTTCCTCCTCCTCTCCACAGGTGATTATTACTCTGACTTAACACAATCTTAATAGTCAATGGGAAAAATCACATTTGTGGCTTAAAATTTTTTTTTTGTCAAAACATTAAACTCTATCAATTAGCATTGTACAGGGAAATGAAAAGAATGATAAAACTAATATTTATTTAGTACACTGTAATTTAATACATTAGAAATGTTGAGAGTTAAATAGTTTTATTTCTTTGTAAAGAACTTATCAAGAGTGGTTTGAGCAGTGCTCGCTGTCTCATTGTATAACTTACGATATGGAACAAACATCTTTTTTATTATGCATGGTGAATTGTCATAGTTCACTCTTAAGTTTAGATCAATTCCTAACATTTATCTTTGCCTTTCCATTGTGAAATATATCTGAGAGTTCCATTAATGTGAAGTTTTTTGTTAGCCTCTCTTTCTGTGGGATATCTTCATCCTTTTGGTCTCAGTCACTTTTGTCCTTTATATAAAAAAGTTTGTCTTCTCCAGTTTCCTCAGGATACATATCTAGGATCTCTTGAAGGGAAAATTATCAACATTCCCATTGTCAAATATTTTTTCTATAACTCTGTTTATGTTCCATTTGAATTTCATTGCTGTCATTTTCACTTTTGTGTTTCTTGGTTGCACTTTTGTCATCGTTTGACAATTCTTTTTTACTTACTCATTTTTATAAAATGTCACGTGGGTTTATCACGGGCAGAGAAGAAGGCAACAAAACTACATGTTTTGCTATCTATATGAACAGAATAACAGAAGCCTGGTGACTAATTGAAAAGACTTGGAAAGATGTGATGTAATTAGTCACCGATGATAATATATATTTGTTCACATTGTGATTTTTGGACTGAGCTAGCAGCCTTGTACCTGTTTACAATCTCATCAGCAAGGTATATAAATTCTGGTTGTTTCACATTGTTGTCAACACTTGGTATTTTCAGTGTTTTTATTAACTTAATGAATTAATATGTAAATAATTTTGTATGTTGGTAGACATTGTCCCTCTTAATTCTTTATTCCCATTTTACAGATGAGGAAAATGCACAGAGAAGTTAAGTAACTGTCCAACTCTCCTACAGTAAACAAATGATAAAGCCAGGACTTGATCCTGGTGATTTGTTATAGAATCTATGTGCTTAACTATTGTGGTATATAGAAAATGAAAGATTTAAAAGAAAGTAGAAAATACTTTACCTGGAAATGTAGTGTGTAATTTGAATGTTGATCAGAGATGAAGACATTTTAATACATGGTGATAGATGTGTTATAAAGAAGTATTTTAGCCTGACTGGTGGTAGTGCAGTGGATTGAGCATTGGCCTGGGATGCTGAGGGCCCTGGTTTGAAACCCCGAGGTCACTGGCTAGAGTAAGGGCTTCCCAGCTTGAGTGCAGGGTTGCTGGCTTGAGCCCAAAGGGTGCTGGCTTGAAACCCAAGGTCGCTATCTTGAAATCCAAGGTCGCTAGTTTGAAGCCAAGGTCGCTGGCTTCAGCAAGAGGTCACTGGCTTGGCTTGAGCCCCTTGGGTGAAGGCACATATGAGAAACAATCAGTGAACAACTAAAGTAAAGCAACTATGGGTTGATGCTTCTTGTTTCTCTCCTCCTCTTGTCTTTCTCCCTCTAAAAGTAAACAGATAAAATAAATTTAAAAAAAGAAACATTTTAGAATTGAGAAGTTGTTCCAAAAAACCTCTAGAATGTTTCTACGTTTTCTCAAACTGATAGGTTAAATTTATAAGAGCGTTGTGTGCACACTTACATGGCCATCTATGTATGCCAGGGTTTCTGAACTTTTGCACTTCTGGCACTTTGGGCTGCACAGTTCTTTATTGGGGGTGCTGTTCTTTGTATTGTAGGGTGTTTAGCAGCGTCCCTTACCTCTACCCACTAGATGCTAATTGTAACCCTCTTCATTGCACAAAGATGTCATGTCTTCAGACACTGATAGCCACATATCTCCCTGGGAGCAAAATCACTATTATACTGTTATTTGAGAATTAGTAATAAAGTAATGAGCCTCATTTAATGGAAGCCTTTTTTATTCTTGTATATATTTTGAATATTTTTCATATTCATAATTTGGACAAGTAGGTTTTTGTATCCAGAGTCTCAGAGTCACAGAACAGTAATAATGGCTGTATTAATCCACATGAGTACAGTTAAACATCACCAAGCTATTTTTACAGGTTGCTTTTTCTTTCTGAAGTGTGTAATACAGCTGTATAATTATTAGGGGAAATATTAGCCATCCAGATTTTTTACTGGGCTGGAAGGTTGGTGTTGGGGGAGGTAGTAGAGTGAGGGAAGGTGGCATTGAACAGTGGAAGATCAATTATCTTTTCAAAATCTAAAATAAAGAACTTGAAAGAACATTGATATACCAGGGAAAGTATTTTGTTATATAAGTTGTTCATAATATACTGCTCACAAAAATTAGGGGATATTTCAAAATGACTATGAAGCGATAAAATATCCCCTAATTTTTGTGAGCAGTGTAGATAAAGTGATTTATTTAATAATTGTGAAATGCACTTGAATAGTAACTGAAGGAAATGGAAAAAATAGCTTAAACATTATTATTATTATTATTATTATTATTATTATTATTAGTTTTAGTGAGAAGAGGGGAGGCAGAGAGACAGACTTCTACATGTGCCCGAACAGGATCCACCTGGCAAACCACCAGGGGGTGATACTCTGCCCATCTGAGGCGTTGCCCTGTTGCAACCAGAGCCATTCTAGCACCTGAAGTGGAGGCCATGGAGCCGTCCTCAGCACCCAGGCCAACTTTGCTCCAATGGAGCCTTGGCTGTAGGACAGGAAGAGAGAGAGAGGAAGGAGAGGAAGAAGGATAGAGAAGCAGATGGGTGCTTCTCCTGTGTGCCCTGGCCAAGAATTGAACCCGGGACTTCCAGATGTCAGACTAATGCTCTACCACTTAGCCAACTGGCCAGGGCCGGAGCCTTTTTTGTATGCACTTTAAACTTGGCTTGACACAGAATGGTTTCTTCATAGAGGCTTATAATTACTTAGTATTTATTTCCTTATATACTGTATATTTTTTGAGGGGTCTTTTTCTTCTGTCTCTTCCAAACATTCTGCTTTTTAATCAACCTGAATCTATCATAGTATGTATTACCCCAAACTGTCTTAAAATTAGGTAAAATATTAAAAACTTGAGAGTTTGTGTGTTTGAGGAAAAATTAAAAGTGAGATAATTGATGATGAAAAGAGAAACACTTAACATTGTGAAGTTGCTGTGTTCACAGAAATTAGGAAAATGAAACTCATGAGAGATTGAATATATTGATTAAGGTTGAAGGTCATATCGTATGCAAGCAGATGAACTCATTTTTGAACCTGTATTTGCCCGGAGGAAATGCTCTGACAAATGCTACTTTAAATAAATGTATTTAATTTTATTAAACTCAGTGTTTCCCAAAGTTATTTACCAACAAAACCCCAAAAGACTAACATTTTATGGATTAGCATTTTATGGAACATATATTGAAAAAGGCCTTTTCACATGATAAATATGTAAGTATTAAATTATCTATAAAAATACATTATAAATTAAGGTCTCTGATAGAAAAGAACGTATGAATCAGCCAAACATATTTCTGTCACTGTGCAATTAATTTGCTTTCCAAAATAAAATGAAACTTCTAAAGCACAAAAATCTTTTGAGATATTGGTAAAGGAGTTGGGTGAAAAGTAAAATCCCCATCCCTTTCTTTGTATTCTGTGAAAAATGTGAAGCTGTAGGTACCTCTTTGTTCTTTAATAAATGGTATTTGAAAACTTTCAGGAAGTACATCATTGTTTAGATCAGGGGTCAGCATACTACAATCTGTGGGCCGAATCTGACCAGCTGTCTGTTTTTGTAAAGAAAGTTTTATTGGAACTCAGCTACACACATTGGTTTACATATTGTCTCTGGCTGCAATTGTGCTCTAGTGGAGTGTTGAGGAATTGTGATGGAGAACATATAGCTCCCAAAGCCTAAAATATTCATTATTCCTTTGCAAGAAATATTTGTTGACGCTTAGTTTTGTGAATGGCCTTTTGACTACTTTTCACTTTATATGTGTTTCATCTGTGGAAATATCTCCGTAACTGAAGTTCTTGACATTGAATTATCCGCAGTTCATCCTCTGGAAAGCAAATTCCTTGCGAAGTCAAACTGGTCTTATTGTAGAGGTCTTATTATTGTGAGTAGGTATTAATTAATCTCTTACAAATAAGCAAAATTCCATAGCTAATTTCTTGCTGCAAAGCTTTTACTGATATGATGGAAATCATATTAGGGCATTGTTAAGAGAAATAGCTAACATCTGTTGAATGCTGTGTAGCAGGCTCTAAGTGCTTACATACCTATATATTACCTGATTTACTCTTTGTAACAAGCCTGTAAGGTATGTACTATTATTGTCTTCACTTTATAGATGAGGAAATTAGGACATGGAGAGATTAAGTAACGTGTTCAAGATCATAAACTCAATAGTTACTTTGGAAGGGTCTTCTAAAATGTAGGAGACTAGTTTACAGAGGGCTTTTTAACATGCCTTAAGTCCCTTTTCTTCCTTTACTAGGTGATGTTTCTGTTACGTTTTATACACAAGACTAGTATTACATTTGATATTTTGGTGCTTTATAATTCTCCAGTAAGGCCCTTTGATTCATCATTATGCCCTTCCCACCAACATGTGCCTTCACAGAGCAGGTAGTGTGATCATTGTAAATATAAGTCGTTTCTTCACCACCTTTTTCTTTGTTGGGTTCTATCCCTTTTGTCACATCTCTTCATATAATATTTCAGAGCAGCCCTCCTTGACCATTATCTAAAATAACCTCCCTCACATCTACCTTTACTGTGCTTGTCAGTTCAAAATATTTTATTTTATATGCTTTCTTCCCTATGAGAATATAAGCTTCATAAGGACAAAGACTGATCTTTTCAGTATCAAAAAGAATGTATAAATTTTCTGCCATTCGTGCATCTGGAACCTAACTTCCAGTGATGGAATCACTTCCTTCCCAACCTACCTGCCTCCTAACTTGTTGATTCTTGAGATGAATTCTTGGTATACTTGTACCTTATTACCTTTCTCAAGCCACTCTTCTAGTGTCATCTTTGAACTTTCCCATTTATACCACCCTGTCCTCCTCCTTGTACGCTGATAAATTTCTGGGATTCTATTCCTTCTTCCTTGATGATTATAATTTCTGACTCATAGCATTCCCCTTAACCCCTCTCTATCCTGACTTGATGATACTTTTAACACTAGGTCAGTCTTGTGTTTTTCATCTTTTATCTTTAGCTATCCACAGGCTTGGTCTCTTTTATGAGCTCTGAGTTGCTGCTTTTGACTTAGAAATATGGTATTATATACTATATTTCCCCATGTATAAGATGCTCCCATGTATGAGACACACCTTATTTGGGGGCCCAAAATTTGAAAAAAAAGATTTTTATAAAGTTATTGAACTGAAGTTTTATTCATCATAAAATTCATACAACTTCTCATCACTGTCAAAACTCCCATCCATTAGCTTGTCGTCATATGTGTCTCATGATGAATCACTGTCTTTATAAATATATTGCCTCGTCCTCAGTTCCATCTATGGCATTTGAAATGCTACATTTCTTAAATGACTTGACAATGATCTCAATCTTGATATTATCTCAGGGTCTTTTCACCCAGGTACAAATTTTTCCTATGTTTGGTTTCTTCATCCTTCCTGCTGGTGTCAAATTGTCTCTGAAGACTTCATTCATTTGTCTCTGATGGCAGCTTTGAAGGGTTTGTTAATGATACCAAGTGGTTGGAGCTGGAATGTCAAGCCTCCAAGTATGACAGCAAGTTTTGTTTTTTGCTCTGCAGCAATCTTCTTTGTGTTTTTTGTTATGAGTGCCCTGCACTGATCAAGCACCAATAGGGCAGGTTTGTGTAAGAGTCCACCGGTTTTCTTCAGACTTTCTCAAACCAGATCTTCACTATCCTGATCCATCCAATTCTTGTCATGAACATGGACAATCACTCCTTGAAGAATGTCTTCCTTTGGGATTGTTTTGCGTTTAAAAATCAGCATAGAAGGCAGCTTGGTTCCGTCAGCACAACAAGCTAGAACAACTGTATAATGGCTCTTTTCATGTCCACCTGTTTTCAATTAGTTTTCACCCCCTTCTTATCAACAGTTCTGTTACTTGGGACATGAAATTGAAGGGGGACTTCATCCATATTTGCAATCTGCCCCAACTCAAACTAATGTGTCTTCTGACATTGAATGACAAACTGATTAAATTCAAGGACCTGCTCATAGCTTTCAGGCATCTTTTGGGCAAGTCTGGTGCATGTACACATGCTTAGTCCATTCCGTTTCATGATCCTGAGGCACCAGTTGTGTCCTCTTTTGAAATCAGTAACTTCTTTTTCATCAGCAATTTTTACCTCATGCTGAACCATCTTTGTGGACACAGGAATTTCAGTTGCCCTTTGCTCTTCAATCCCTATCTGCAATTCCCTCTCTAAATTAGGCCGTTTTTCTGACTTGCCTCTCATGGCCTTCTTCTGCCGTGGCGTTTTCAGTAGGATTTCTTCTTCCCGTAGCCAGTCTCAGATTGATTTCTCAGTTGGAGGAGGACCAAACTTACGTTCAACAGCATGATTTCCATTCACTTTTGCAAACTGGATCACTTTTAACTTGAATTCAACACTGTATGAAAATCTTTTCTGAACCATTTCTGGGCAGAATGTGGCAAAACGTAACCTACTGTAATGCACTGGTAACGTGCAAAACAATGAGTACAAAGACAACAGGCATGGAAAAGCGGGAAATGCAAGTAAAAAAACCTACGACCACTGTATAAGATGAACCCAGTTATAGACTCCAAATTTTTCAAAAAAGGGTCCATCTTATATGTGGGGGAAATACAGTACTTTATACAGTTTTTTACATGCTACTATGGTTCTCTAATTCAGAGAATCTTATCAAAGTTTTGTGTGCATCAGAATCACCTGGATGGCCTTGAATCCTGGGTCTCACCCTCAGAGATTCTGATTCAATAGATGTGATTTGATGCCCCTTAATTTGCATGTCTGTCACCTTCCCAGGTAATGCTGATGCAGCCTGGGGACCTGCATTTTGAGGACTACTGCTCTAATAAATACTTTCCCTCAAAAGATAAATATCAAAACTTTCCACTCTGCTTCAAGCTTCTTTCATTCTTTCTTTATTACTTTCTGTTGATGACTTCTAGAATTACTTTACTGAGAAAAAACTTTCTGAGATTTCTTGTATTTTCTCCTATGGAAATAAGAATTTTCTGTCCTTTGCATTTTCTCATCTTTCTTTCAATGTCATTCTCTACTACTTAGTTCCTTTGTCTTTTTTTCTCCTGTTGATTTTTGGCTACTTACCAGTTTACATTTTTGTGTCTTTGATTATCAGTTTCTACTATGGGAAATTATCCTGTTCCCTCAGTTTTCAATTGTGATCAAATAAGCCCTCTCTTTCAAAGTATTGTCCCAGTTCTCTCTCTTTTTCCCTCTGTTAAATTTTATTGACAGAAAAGTAATGGCTTAAGTAAAATTATCTTAATTTCTTATTCTTTGCTTTGGTTTCCAAAGCTTCACCAAGCAGCCCACTCACTGGTCATGTGACTCCTAGGTCTTAAACACAGAGATCTCTTGGAGCCTCTCCAATACTTGATATTCCTTTTCCCTTTTAATAATTTTTCCCTTTGCTCTTTTAGTCTCTGCTTTAAAATTATTTTTTCACTATCTGACTATTCTTGTCTTGTAGTAACCTTTATCCCCTTTCTGCTTTTTCTTGAAGCTGATAATGCTTTTTCCACCATCTAAATTTGTGCTATCCAAAATGGCAACCATTAGCTGAATGTACCTGTTCAGCACTTGAAATATGAACAGCATACTGAGATATTCAGTAAGTATAAGATTCACACTGGGTTTTCAAGATTTAAGGTGAAAAAGAGAACATAAAATATCTCGCCAAAATTTTTAAAACTGATTTACATGTTGATAATATTTTGACTATAGTGGGTTAAGTAAAAATTACTAAAACTAATTTCACCTTTTTTTTTTCACTTTTCAAATGTAATGAGTACATTTTCACTTTTAAAATATAATTAGTACATTTGTGACTCAAAACAATGTTGGTTGAAATTTCATCAAAAACCTCCAGGTTAGTTTTCTATCTAATAGACCAGTGGTCCCCAACCCCCGGGCTGTGGACCAGTACCGGTCTGTGGGCCATGTGGTACCAGTCCGCAGAGAAAGAATAAATAACTTACATTATTTCCGTTTTATTTACATTTAAGACTGAACGATGTTTTATTTTTAAAAAATGACCAGATTCCCTCTGTTACATCTGTCTAAGACTCACTCCTGACGCTTATATTGGTCATGTGATACGTTTCCGCTAAAATTAAACCCATAAATTAGCAAATGAGTGAAAAACAACATTCCATCGAAAGTTATTTTGCGAAGTGGAAAAGGACCAGTGAGGAGACAGAAGAAGAACCTATGACCTCGAAAAAGAAGGCTTCATTTAACAGACAATACCAGGAGTCCTACTTGAAGTATGGATTTATCGCAACTGGTGATTCTCATGCACCAAGGCCGCTCTGCATAATATGTGGCAACCGGCTAAGTAATGAGGCAACAAAGCCTTCAAAACTGCTTCGCCACTTGGAGACCAAGCACCCTACTTTAAAAGACAAGCCTTCTGAGTATTTTGAAAGAAAAGAGCATGAACAAGAAGGACAGAAACAATTACTGGTGGCCTCTACATCAGTAAATGCGAGTGTACTGAGAGCATCATACTTAGTGGCTAATCGTATTGCTAAGGCTAAGAAGCCATTCACCATTGGTGAAGAATTGATCCTTCCAGCCGCTAAAGACATTTGTTGTGAACTTCTAGGAGAGGCTGCAGTTAAAAAGATAGTACAGATGCCTCTTTCGGCTACCACCATCACACGGTGCATTGAGGAAATAGCAGAGGACTTTGAATCACAATTGTTGGAAAGGATTAATAAATCACCATGGTACGCTCTCCAGGTTGACGAATCTACAGATATTGAAGCAAGGCAATGCTACTTGTTTACGTGCGTTATCTTTATCAAGAGGATGTGCATGAGGATATGTTATGTGCACTATCATTGCCAAACAAAACCATAGCTGCAGAACTATTTAAATCGCTGGATGACTATATATCAGGAAAACTGAAATGGTCTTTTTGTGTCGGCATATGCACAGATGGAGCTGCTGCCATGACCGGAAGGATGTATGGTTTAACTACTCAAATTTAGGAGGTTGCACCTGAATGCGAGTCTACACATTGTGTCATTCACAGGGAAATGCTGGCTAGCTGAAATATACCACCAGAACTTAACAGCGTATTGAATGATGTCATTAAAGTTATTAACCACATCTAAGCACACGCCCTTCACTCACGCCTGTTCTAGCAGCTTTGTGAGGAAATGAACGCGGAGCACAGAGACCTTCTCTTATACACAGAAATAAGATGGTTATCCCGAGGGAGGTCCCTGACCAGAGTGTTTGAATTACGAGAGCCGCTGCAGAGATGTCTCTCAGAAAAAAAGTCACCGCTAACAGCACATTTCAGTGACGAGGAATGGCTTGCAAAACTCGCTTACTTGTGCGACATATTTAACCTCCTCAATGAACTCAATTGGTCACTTCAGGGGAAAATGACAACTGTCTTCAAGTTGGCAGATAAAGTAGCTGCATTTAAAGCCAAACTGGATTTGTGGGGACGACGCGTGAACAGGAGTATATTTGACATATTTCAAACATTCGCGGGAATTTTGGAAGAGACTGAGCCCAAGCCTTCATTGTCCCAGCTGGTGCACGATCACCTGTATTTGCTTTTAAAAGAGTTTGAATGCTACTTCCCAACTACAAAAGACCCATGAATTGCCAAGGAATGGATCTGAGATCCATTTGTCAACAAACCAGGTGAATCCAGTGTGTCTATGCAAGAAGGGGATCAACTACTGGAGATCGCAAATGACGGCGGCCTTAAAAAAATATGTTCGAGACTACAACTCTGCCGGTATTCTGGATTAAAGTCATGGCAGAATACCCCGAGATCGCCACAAAAGCACTAAAAACCCTGTTGCCATTTCCAACATTCTATTTGTGTGAAGCGGGATTTTCTGCAGTGACAGCAACCAAAACAAAATTACGGAATAGACAGGACATAAGCAACACACTTCGGGTGTCACTGTCTCCCATTACCCCTAGATGGGGACCGTCTCCTCTCGTTGCAGAGAAACAAGCTCAGGGCTCCCACTGATTTAGTGTTATGGTTGTTGAGAGATAGGCTACTATCTCTCATTCTATATAAACATTATAATAAATAACCCTTAACTTACAATATTCATAACAATGGTGAGTTGTATTTTTCATGCACTTTATATTTGTTTTTGTGTTGTATCTTATTTTTAAGGCATGTTTAAATGTTACCATAGCGACTGGAATGTGTTTGGAGGCAGAGAGGATGTTACTCATGTTATGTTGTTGGTGCGATGTTAAGAGGACGCTTCTAATAAAGTTGCATACGAGTACACAGCGGATTCACATTTATTTTTATTGTCATAGGTTCATGATTGGTAGTGAGCCTGAACCTATCATATTACATGTTGATGTCAGACATGAAACGTTGTCAGAATAACAAATTTAAATACAGCCTGAATAATGAGGACATGCTCGTTCCTCCTTTAACTTAGCCCGATAAGTATCGTAAATTCGACAATTATATTTAAAAATACCACAGTTTTTACGCCAGTCGCATAATTTTATTTTGTGCATTTATCCGTCCCACCCTAAAGGCCGGTCCGTGAAAATATTTTCTGACATTAAACTGGTCTGCGGCCCAAAAAAGGTTGGAGACCGCTGTAATAGACATTTCTCTTCTGAATGACACTACTAGCCCTCTGGAACATTTACACTCCATTCCGTCAATTGATACCAAGCTTCCTCAGAGTCAGGGTAATTCTTCATAGTTCTCTTCATATATTGGGATATAGGTATAGATATAAAAAAAATTTATATACATACACATGAATAAATAATGGCTAATATTAGTACTTTATCAAATAGGACACTTACTGTAGATTATACCAATTGTGATGTTTTTAATGTCATGGGAAGGAAGAGAGGTTGATGTGAAGGGGAAGAGAGACATTACTCTGCTGTGAGATATTAAAATCTGACATATACTTTCTGCAACTATGTGTCCAGCCACCTGGGCTACTCTCTTGGTACTGAATTGTTCGTTCTGTTGTGATTTTACCGCCATCTGGTGTCAGGATTAAGAAACTAGTTCAGCATTTCTTTTTTTTCCTTTTCACCCAGAGAAAGTAGGCAGGCAGTCTTTCTTCTCAATATGGCTCTGCTCTTCTCCATCCCCAAAATAAGTTAACAGTAAGAGCTCATTGAATTTAGTGTGCAAAACCTTTATCCTCCTTGGAGCATACTTCCCTGATAACTTACCAGTGTCTTTCATGTTTCTGTGACCATCTTTCATTTTAGACAGCCCATTTCTCCCTCAGTGTGGTAGTTTTCTAACCTTAAATTCTAGGTCCTTTACTCTTTTTATCCTTTCTTTTAATTTATAGTTAGGGCTTTAAGTACTGCCTATTTACAGACAAATTTATTGTTACAACAACAACAAAAATCTCTTCTGATCTTGGCATCAGTATCTCCAGTTACCTACCAAGATGTAACATTAGCATTTCAAAATTAAAAAAAATAAAATGTTCAAGTCTAAATTATGGATGTTGCCACTCCATCCTTCTCAAAATTTTGTTTCCTCACTTACATAATCCATTACAACAGAATTCTGGGAATCAATTTGATATTTCCTGTCACACTTACTAAGCATTTACCATGTGACATTGAATCTACCAAGGCATGTTCTTGTGCATGTTAAATTTGTGACCCCATTTTTGCGGCTATTGTATCTAAGCTCTCATTTTCTCTTGCCAGGACTGAGTAGGTTATCTCTTAGTCTCCCTGCATGTACTCTGGATTGCATTCACTTGCTTTGTGGTGTTTTGTTTTGTTTGCTTTTAAATATCAGCCTTACCAATGAACCTGAGAGACCTTTAGTAAGAGAGACTGAATACATTAGGTTCACTATTGGGTCCCTAGCACTTGGTACCGTTCCTACAACCTCTGTAATACCTATATAGCCACTCTGGCTCTTAGTGATATTGCTGTGACTCCTTTAGTTTTAGTGATTAAACTTGACTATATTAGAATTTCTTTAATGCTTTATTTTTGTGTTAATATTTTAAGTTCATTAATCATAAATGAATTTTATCTGTTTCTTGCCTTTGCCCGGAGAAACTTAAGTGTGTCTGTAAAGGCAATATATTTTGGATACTAATCAGCTAATAACAACAACCTACTTCATATTGGGAACTGCCAGTCAGTATGCTGAAAGTATTTTTGAGCATTTGAAATTTCATGCAATTCCTTTGTCTACTAGCATTCTTCTGTCTGAAATTTAAAATTCTTTATTTTTAATATGGTGGTACATTGGCTAACTCTTCAGTTAAAACCTGTCTGACTTCAAGTGTTCTTTTTTTTTTTTTTTTTTGACAGAGAGAGAGGGACAGATAGGGACAGACAGACAGGAAGGGAGAGAGATGAAAAGCATCAATTCTTTGTTGCGGCGCCTTAGTTGTTCATTGATTGCTTTCTCACATGTGCCCTGACGGGGAGGGGGAGCTATAGAAGACCGAGTGACCCCTTGCTTAAGCCAGCAACTTTGGCCTCAAGCTGGTGAGCCTTGGTTAAACCAGAGGAACCTGCGTTCAAGCTGGTGATCTTGGGGTTTGGGACCAGGGTCTTCCACGTCCTAGTCCAACCCTCTATCCACTGTGCCACCACCTGGTCAGGCCTGATACCAAGTGTTCTTTAAAATAGAAGCTTGAGTCTTTTTTTTTTTTCTTTTTTCTTTTTTTTTTTTTTTACAGAGACAGGGATAGATAGGGACAGACCGACAGGAATGGAGAGAGATGAGAAGCATCAATTATTAGTTTTTTGTTGCGACACCTTAGTTGTTCATTGATCGCTTTCTCATATGTGACTTGACCTGAGGCTACAAGCAGACCTTGCTCTAGCCAGAGACTTTGGGTCCAAGCTGGTGAGCTTTGCTCAAACCAGATGAGCCCATGCTCAAGCTGGCGACCTCGGGGTCTGGAACCTGAGTCCTCCGCGTCCCAGTCCAACACTCTATCCACTGCGCCACTACCTGGTCAGGTATAAGCTCGTCTTGATAGTTTCATTTAATGATTTTGATTTGCTTTGTTTTAAGATAGTTTTACTTTAGAAAGTTTTACTACTTGGGCTTACTTTCTGCTTTGAATTAATGATTTTGCTTAATTAATAAATTTAATTTGTAAAAATAAAAATTATTTATAAGATTAGTTTTTAGAGATGGGTAACAGTTTGTATACCGAGGATATAAATTCATAAAGGGTTTCTCAGCCTTGGCATTATTAACATTTTGAATCAGTTTATTGTTGTGTGTATGGGAGCTGTCCTAGCCTATGTAGGGTTTTAGCAATATCCCTGCCCTCTCTACCCACCAGTGGTGACAACAAAAATATCTTTAGGTGTAGCCAAATTGTTATGTAGGGGGCAAAATCGCAGCATCTGAAAATCAGTATATACTGTATCTAAAAGGGGATACTAGGCCATGAAATACCTCACGTAGGGAGTCCTTGGAATTCTCTAGGTGTCTTTGGAAGTGTAACAGCTATGTGGTATATGGTTAATGGCAAAAAGAAATAGAGACTAAATGACTGTTTTTCACATTTTCAAGTTTCTTTGCTTGTTCCGAATAAAGTAACATTTGTACTTAACCACTTGTTTCTATTCATAACTGATAAATGATGCATTCTAAAACATATTTCACTGATTAAGTTTCATTTTGTGGGCTGACTTCAGAGGTTAGGTGATGGTAGAAAAGGGAACCAAGATTACAACTTAAAGAATAGCTTATAAGCAGAGCTTTTGCCATTTGTGTTGGTGTACATAGAGTACAGGATATATTTAACTTCTTTTCTTTTCTTTTCAAAGGGACATGAGAGATGGCTTTAGAAGAAAATATTTCTACCCTTCCCATTATGCAAGAGACCGGTCTCCTCATAAAAGAGAAACTCCTTTTTTCAGAGACTCACCAATAGGCAGAAAGGATTCTCCACACAGCAGATCTGGCTCCAGTGTCAGTAGTAGAAGCTACTCTCCAGAAAGAAGCAAAACTTACTCTTTCCATCAGTCTCAACATCGAAGTATGTATTTTAAAGACATTTTCTTTTTCTTTTACAACCTCCACTGATGAGAATGTATGAGTCAGGTGTTGTAAGAGATACATTAAAAATCTTTTTTTCTTTTCAAAAATGTCACACTTCTAGAAAAGTTGAAAGAATAGTATAATGAACACCACATACACACACACACACTCTCTCTCTCTCTCTCTCTATTTGAACCATTTCCAGTGGCAGTCCACATGATGTTTCACTTCTAATTCTTCAGCAGTGAAGAGGTGTGTTTATAAGCATGTTGGAAAGTCACACACACTTGTATTTTCTGCTCATTCCTGTGGTGGTCCAACCTCTTTAATCATTGTCACTAGGTAATATCTCTGTATATCAGATAATTTATTTTTCATGAAAAATATCAGAGGTTTTCCCTAAATATAAGGTGTAGTCTTATAGAATTTAGAATTAAACCTACCTTCAGTTTATTCTTTTGCAACCTTCACTTTTTTTTCTCCTAACTTTGGAGTGCCTGGGCAACCAACGCATTTTGTGCAGTCATGTCATCCTTACTGAGTTGCTCAGTGTGTGTTGGAATAAATAAATTAAATCTTCTGTTTTCCCTCTAGATTCTACTACCTGTAGTTGACCTCATTCACAAAAATTTTCTTTATGCTTTCTATATCCAAGGCACTTTGTTAGATAGAAAAATGTCCCTGTAGCCAAGAAACTAGAATATGTGTATGTATTTTCCCCTCAACTAATAACATCTCTATTATTTGTAAATATAGCATATGTAAAATATAACTTTAGTATATGTGCTGACGAAGTGAGCACTGTAAAATATAACTTTGATACAGGAATCGATATGTCATAAATGAGTTAACACGACATGGGCAGGTCAAGGTAAGAGATTCATTCTGGGTATGGAAGAACATGTCACGGGAAACTGCATTTAGGCTTATCTTTCATTTCAGAAATCATTTTTTTTTTTTTAATTTAGTGAGAGGTGGGGAGGCAGAGACAGACGTTCGTATCTGCCCCAACTGGGGTCTATTTGACAAGCCCCCTACCTGGTGATGCTCTGCCAGTTGATACTCTGCCTGTCAGGGGCCGATGCTCTGTTGCTCGGCAACTGAGCTATTTTAGCGTCTGAGGTGAGGCCACAGAGCTCTCCTCAGTGCCCAGGGCCAACTTGCTTGAATCATTTGAGTGATGGCTGTGGGGGACAGGAAGAGAGAGAGAGAATAAAGAGGGAGAGAGAAGAGGGAGGGGAGGGGTGGAGAAGCAGATGGTTGCTTCTCCTGTGTGCCCTGACTGGGATTCAAACCCAGGACTTCCACATGCTGGGCTGATGCTCTACCACTGAGCCTACCGGCCAGGGCGAAGAAGTATATTCTGTGTAGAAGTTACAGAAATCAGAAAAGTCTAAGATATTTTTCTTCCTTGTTGACTTTTTTTCTATTAACTTTTTTTTTAATAATAAGATTTTTAGTTTGTCTTTGCTTCCTGCATGTTAAGAGTGTTGGTAGATCACTTCAGATTATTAGAATGTCTCCATTATAGATTTTGCTGAATTCCTTTATTTAAGAAATGTATTAATTGTCTACTATTTTCAGAGCTAGGTAGAGTAGAGCTTCCAAAAAATTTTTTTTAGTACATGTGTATGAATAATTATTCTCTTGTATATGCCTGATTGCTTAAAATGTTTTCAGAATAGTTTCAGGTAACTGAAAGTTTTAGTCTGGAGTTCAGTGTTAATAGTTTGGTATTTCCTTCCTCTCTCCCACTCCCCCTTTCTCCTCCTCTAAGAACAAACTTAAGACAAACTACCTCTTAAGTTCTAATGCCTACTCACATACAAAGACAAAAATATCCAAAATCAGCCAGAAACCTTCTAGAAATATATATATGCTTTTGGATGTGTATGACCTAAATCCAGATCTATTAATAATTTAGTTAAGAGGAGGCAAGTATCTATGGAAACTGATTATGAAGACTTTTAAACAAAACATGAGTAAAATGGAGGCTTGAAATTCTTATTTGACAGCTTATAGTAGAGTTATTAAGTTATTTAAGATAGTTACTGGTGAATTAGCCCTATTTTTTTTTTAATTTTGCCTCTAAAACAAATTTCTAGGGAGGAATTTTCTATCTGTTTTTGGCCAGGTATGTTAGTTGCTAGAACTCTAAAATCTTGAGATGAAATGTGGATGAGCCAAAATGGTACTCTTTTCATAGGGTCTCCCACATACTGTTCCTGTCTTGTGAGAGCTAATGCCTTCAGTATCTGGAGTGATGAAAGGATAACAGAAAGATAGGAGACTAAGATATCGTATAAGTTGAATGAAATAGAACATATGACTTTGTTAATACGTTTAGGTTTATTTTCTTAAGTCATTTAGCTTTGAAAGTAAGCTTTTTGTATTTTTTTTCCATCTTACTGGATTTATTGGGGTGACACTGGTTAATAAAATTATACAAGTTGAAAGTAAACTTCTTCAATCAAGAAAAAATTTGTTCGTCTGACCAGGCGGTGGCACAGTGGATAGAGCATCAGACTGGGATGCACAGGGCCCAAGCTTGAAACCCCAAGGTCGCCAGCTTGAGCGCAGGGTTGCTGGCTTGAGTGTGGGATCATAGATATGACCCTAAGGTTGCTGGTTTGAAGTCCAAAGGTTGCTGGCTTGAGCAATGGGTCACTGGCTCAGCTGTAGCCCCCTGGTAAAGGAACATATGAGAAAGCAATCAATGAACAACTAAGGAGCTGCAATGAAGAATTGATACTTTTCATCTCTCTCCTTTCTTTTCTGTCACTATCTGTCTCTCTCGTTAAAAAAAAATAATCTGGGAAAACCCTCTTTACAAATTACTTTGGTTGATTCCTTAACTAGTTGTGTCAAACTATTAAAATGTTTTTCTGTACTTCTTTCATGTTAATGGTTTTTATAATAGTTATATAAGATTATCTTGCAGCCTGACCAGGCGGTGGTGCAGTGGATAGAGCGTTGGACTGGGATGCAGAGGACCCAGGTTCGAGACCCAGAGGTCGCCAACTTGATTGTGGGCTCATCTGGTTTGAGCAAAAGCCCACCAGCTTGAACCCAAGGTCGCTGGCTCGAGCAAGGGGTTACTTGGTCTGGTGAAGGCCCACGGTCAAGGCACATATGAGAAAGCAATCAATGAACAACTAAGGTGTCACAATGAAAAACTAATGATTGATGCTTCTCATCTCTCTCCATTCCTGTCTGTCTGTCCCTGTCTAACTCACTCTCTCTCTGTAAAAAAAAAAAGATCATCTTGCAAAAAGTTAATTTTTTATTTTAGGTAGGAAGTGGGGAAAGTATTTATTATTGTACATGTTTGGGATACAAGTTTTTTTTTTTAATCTAAATTTCACCACTATTGATAACACCTTGCTTTTCTTCAGGAAAAAGACTAAGAAACTGATTTCCTACAACTATCAGTCTCTTCAACTGGGTTAATTAGAAATATTATGTTGATTTAGTTTTCTAATGTAAATAAAAATTTTACCATAGATTGTAAATGTTTCTATAAATACCAAGTAAAAATAATTTTGCTAAATTTGCCATTTTGCTGATTCTTTAACTTTTACTTTTTTTGCTTTTTGTTCATACTTTTCAGAGCAATTTTACTTATTTTAATTATCACTAGTTGGCCATGGTAACCATTTTTTCAATTAAAATTTTTTTTAATTACAACTGACATTCAATATTATATTAGTTTTAGGTGTACAGCATAGTGGTTAGATATTTATATAACTTGTGAAGTGGACCAACCCCTATAATTCTAGTACCTACCTGGCATATGGTAACGATTTAAGGACTAATTCTTCATAATTCTGTGCATTTAATATATCTCTTATGTGCTTAATTATAAGCCACAGGATCATTTTTACTCCTTTTTCATCTCAACTAGTTATTTCCCATTTTGTGATTACATGTGTGTACATGAACACACACGTACACACATGCATTTAATTATATTTCTTTTTCTTAGCTTTTTGAGTTAATACTATGGAACTTCATTCTGCTTTAGACTAATTATTCTTCTCTATGAAACTGTTGTTTTTATACTGTGCTTCATCTATAAGAATTTTCTGCTGATTACTTAATTGTACTAATCTGGTCAAAACTGTGACTACAATATTATTTTTCATAACTTGTTGTAGTCCACATTTACCTGCTACCACAGTATGTCCTAGTTAACCTCATTTTATTTCCTCTTATGATATTGTTCTGGTTGTTTTGTTACATATACATTGTATGTTTTTATTTGATGTTCATTTTTATTCTAATTAATTTAACCAAATATCTCCCCATTTGTCAGCTCTCTTGGATGTTTATTTTCCCTTTTTATTCTTTTTCCAGTGAATCACATTGTTTTCCTATCTTTAACTTTTATTTATCTTTTGTTTAAGGTTATATCATTAATAGTGACACCAAAGATAACCAAGTTTAGTCACCCATATCCATTTTTTGTTAAAGTACATCCTGTGATGTTTATGATATCACAGACTAGTCTCTTCATCTTTGTATAGCTCACTTTTATAAAACAATAAAAATCTTTTCCTGTAACACAGTGGTCCCCAACCTTTTTTGGGCCACGGACCGGTTTAATGTCAGAAAATATTTTCACAGACCGGCCTTTAGGGTGGGACGGATAAATGTATCATGTGACCGAGACAAGCGTCAAGAGTGAGTCTTAGATGGATGTAACGGAGGGAATCTGGTCATTTTTATTATTTATTTATTTATTTATTTATTTTGTATTTTTCTGAAACGGGGAGAGACAGACAGACTCCCGCATGTGCCCGACCGGGATCCACCTGGCACGCCCACCAGGGGGGCGATGCTCTGCCCCTCTGGGGCGTTGCTCTATTGCAACCAGAGCCACTCCAGCGCCTGGGGCAGAAGCCAAGGAGCCATCCCCAGCGCCCGGGCCATCTTTGCTCCAATGGAGCCTCGCTGCGGGAGGGGAAGAGAGAGACAGAGAGGAAGGAGAGGGGGAGGGGTGGAGAAGCAGATGGGCGCTTCTCCTGTGTGCCCTGGCCGGGAATGGAACCCGGGACTTCTGCACGCCAGGCGGATGCTCTACCACTGAGCCAACCGGCCAGGGCCTCATTTTTAAAAAATAAAACATCGTTCAGACTTAAATATAAATAAAATGAAAATAATGTAAGTTATTTATTCTTTCTCTGTGGACTGGTACCAAATGGCCCACGGACTGGTACTGGTTCGTGGCCTGGGAGTTGGGGATCACCGCTGTAACATTTACATAATGCTAATTATTTAGTTTAAACCCATAATGATTTTTTTCTTTTTATGTTTAACCATTTATGAATTTAAGAGTCCAATCATAATCTTCTTGATTTTTTTTTTCAGGTTTAAATATATTTAGTTCTTTCAGCTGTTCCTTTTATTTGGCATAGTTTTTCAGACCTTTTGCTGTGCTAAATTTTTTCATATTCATTTCAAGTTGGAAAGCCAGAGAGAATTTTTTTTTCCTCCCCCTAACTACATTGCATTACTGACCCTTATTGAGACGGTACAATTGAAACCTAATTTTCACTTTTTTTTTTTTTTTTGACAGAGATAGAGAGAGAGAGAGAGAGAGAGAGAGAGAGCTTGAGATAGAGGGGGATAGATAGGGACAGACAGACATGAAGGGAGAGAGATGAGAAGCATCAATATTTATTTGCAGCACCTTAGTTGTTCATTGATTGCTTTCTCATATGTACCTTGACCATGGGGCTACAGCAGAGTGAGTGACCCCTTGCTTGACCCAGTGACCTTGGGCTCAAGCTGGTGAGCTTTGCTCAAACCAGATGAGCCCATGCTCAAGCTGGTGACCTTGGGGTCTCGAACCTGGGTCCTCTGCGTCCCAGTCCTATGCTCGATTCATTGCACCACCGCCCAGTCAGGCCATATTTTCACTCTTAAACAGAATGTTCATCAGCTGTATTTTTTCAGGTGCAGTCGTTTGTGTGTAGTGCGTAGTAAATGCATTAAAAAAATCTAGTATGTTAAATTTCATCTAATTAACTTTGGCTTATGATTCTCTTTCATAGAGGTTTAAAAATCTCATTTAGTGGTTGTATATATTAGCAGCAGATAAAAACAGCTTTGTTTTATCTACAAATGAAGTGTGCTTTATGTGTTTTGTATTAATCATTAATAATTTTGTTGAGTAGCATAAAAACCAATATAGAAACCTCTAAGAAAACTTTTCTCTGTAAACCTCAACCATTTATCTGCATTATTTGCTGTTATTTAACCACTTGTGATCCCCAATCTTGTCTTTCTTTACACTTGCAGATGTCATGGAAGACATGGTCAGGTAACTTGCTTGAAATTCAAGTTACAAAGCATTTCCTTTCTCCAAACAAGGATGTAAAGATAGTCTTGCTTGCAGTTTTTTTTTCCCCACATTAGGAGTTTGTGGCTCCTGGGATGTTTATGTCAGTGATTATAAACTGCCTCATTGTTAATTTATTCTAAATATTTGCTAAAGATTATAATGTCAACTTTACCAGTGATGCACATATGAATTAGATTGTGATACATTTTGGTTAAATTTTTAAAATATTACTACCATAGGAGATTTGGAAGTTGATTGTTTTTGTTGATTTGTGTCTGTTTTTTTATTTTATTTTATTTATTTATTTTTAATGGGGTGACATCAGTAAATCAAGATACATATATTCAAAGATAACATGTCCAGGTTATCTTGTTGTTCAATTATGTTGCATACCCATCACCCAAAGTCAGATTGTCCTCTGTCACCCTCTATCTAGTTCTCTTTGTGCCCCTCCCCCTCCCCCTTCCCTCTCCCTCTCCCCCCTCCCCCTGTAAACACCACACTCTTATCAATGTCTCTTGGTCTCACTTTTATGTCCCATCTACGTATGGAATAACGCAGTTCCTGGTTTTTTCTGATTTACTTATTTCACTCCGTATAATGTTGTCAAGATCCCACCATTTTGCTATAAATGATCCGATGTCATCATTTCTTATGGCTGAGTAGTATTCCATAGTGTATATGTGTCACATCTTCTTTATCCGGTCATCTATTGACGGGCTTTTTGGTTGTTTCCATGTCCTGGCCACTGTGAACAATGCTGCAATGAACATGGGGCTGCATGTGTCTTTACGAGTCAATGTTTCTGAGTTTTTGGGGTATATACCCAGTAGAGGGATTGCTGGGTCATAAGGTAGTTCTATTTTCAGTTTTTTGAGGAACCACCATACTTTCTTCCATAATGGTTGTACTACTTTACATTCCCACCAACAGTGAATGAGGGTTCCTTTTTCTCCACAACCTCTCCAACATTTGCTATTACCTGTCTTGTTAATAATAGCTAATCTAACAGGTGTGAGGTGGTATCTCATTGCAGTTTTGATTTGCATTTCTCTAATAACTAAAGAAGATGAGCATCTTTTCTTATATCTGTTGGCCATTTGTATTTCTTCCTGTGAGAAGTGTCTGTTCATATCCTCTTCCCATTTTTTTATTGGATTGTTTGTTTGTTGTTGAGTTTTATGAGTTCTTTGTATATTTTGGATATTAGGCCCTTATCTGAGCAGGTGTTTAAAAATATCATTTCCCAATTAGTTGGCTCTCTGTTTATCTTGTTATCAGTTTCTCTTGCTGAGCAAAAACTTCTTAGTCTGATGTAGTCCCATTCATTAATTTTTGCTTTCACTTCTCTTGCCTGTGGAGTCAAATTCATAAAATGCTCTTTAAAGCCCAGGTCCATGAGTTTAGTACCTATGTCTTCTTCTGTGTACTTTATTGTTTCAGGTCTTATGTTTAGATCTTTGATCCATTTTGAGTTAATTTTAGTACAGGGGGACAAACTGTAGTCCAGTTTCATTCTTTTGCATGTGGCTTTCCAGTTTTCCCAGCACCATTTGTTGAAGAGGCTTTCTTTTCTCCATTGTGTGTTGTTGGCCCCTTTGTCAAAAATTATTTGACTATATATATGTGGTTTTATTTCTGGGCTTTCTATTCTGTTCCATTGGTCTGAGTGTCTATTTTTCTGCCAATACCATGCTGTTTTGATTGTCGTGGCCCTATAATAGAGTTTGAAGTCAGGAATTATAATGCCCCCAGCTTCATTCCTTTTCTTTAGGATTGCTTTGGCTATTCGGGGCTTTTTATAGTTCCATATAAATCTAATTATTTTTTGCTCCATTTCTTTATAAAATGTCATTGGAATTTTGATGGGAATTGCATTAAATTTGTATATTGCTTTGGGTAATATGGCCATCTTGATTATATTTATTCTACCTAACCAAGAACAAGGAATATTCTTCCATCTCATAATATCTTTTTCGATTTCCCTTAACAATGGTTTATAGTTTTCATTGTATAAGTCCTTTACATTCTTTGTTATGTTTATTCCTAGGTATTTTATTTTTTTTGTTGCAATCGTGAAGGGGATTATTCTTTTGAGTTCATTCTCAAATGTTTCATTGTTGGCATATAGAAAGGCTATTGACTTCTGTATGTTAATTTTGTATCCTGCGACCTTACTGTATTGGCTTATTGTTTTTAGTAGTCTTTTTGTGGATTCTTTGGGGTTTTCGATGTATAGTATCATATCATCTGCAAAAAGTGATACCTTTACTTCTTCTTTTCCGATATGGATGCCTTTTATTTCTTTGTCTTGTCTGATTGCTGTGGCAAGAACCTCTAGTACCACATTAAATAAGAGTGGAGAGAGTGGACAACCCTGTCTTGTTCCTGATTTAAGGGGGAAAGCCTTCAGTTTTGTGCCATTTAGTATGATGTTAGCTGGTGGTTTATCATATATGGCCTTTATCATGTTGAGATATTTTCCTTCTATACCCATTTTGTTGAGAGTCTTAAACATAAATTGTGTTGTATTTTATCAAAAGCCTTTTCTGCATCTATTGATAATATCATGTGGTTCTTGTTCTTTGTTTTGTTGATATGGTGTATTATGTTAACCGTTTTACGTATGTTGAACCATCCTTGAGATTCTGGGATGAATCCCACTTGATCATGATGTATTATTTTTTTAATATGTTGTTGTATTCGATTTGCTAGTATTTTGTTTAGTATTTTAGCATCTGTATTCATTAGAGATATTGGTCTGTAGTTTTCTCTTTTTGTGCCATCCTTGCCTGGTTTTGGTATAAGGGTTATGTTTGCCTCATAAAATGTGTTTGGAAGTATTGCTTCTTCTTCAATTTTTTGGAATACTTTCTGTAGAATAGGAACCAAGTCTTCTTTGAAGGTTTGATAAAATTCGCTGGTATAGCCGTCTGGGCCTGGACTTTTATTTTGGGGGCGGTTTTTAATGGTTTTTTCTATTTCTTCTCTACTAATAGGTCCTTTTAGGCTTTCTGCTTCTTCTTGACTCAGTCTAGGAAGGTTGTATTGTTCTAGGAATTTATTCATTTCTTCTAGGTTGTTGAATTTAGTGGCATAAAGTTTTTCATAGTATTCTACAATAATTCTTTGTATATCTACGATGTCCGTGGTGATTTCTCCTCTTTCATTTTGGATTTTGTTTATATGAGTTCTTTCTCTTTTTTCCTTGGTAAGTCTTGCCAAGGGTTTGTCAATTTTGTTGATCTTTTCAAAGAACCAGCTCCTTGTTCTATTAATTTTTTCTATAGTTTTTCTGTTCTCTATTTCATTTATTTCTGCTCTGATTTTTATTATCTCCTTTCTTCGGCTGGTTTTGGGTTGTCTTTGTTCTTCATTTTCTAGTTGCTTAAGGTGTGAAGTTAAGTGGTTCACTTGGGCTCTCTCTTGTTTGTTCATATATGCCTGAAGTGCTTTGAACTTCCCTCTTATCACTGCTTTTGCTGCATCCCATAGATTCTGATATGTCGTATTGTCATTTTCATTAGTCTGTATATATCTTTTGATCTCTGCACTTATTTCTTCCTTGACCCATTCATTCTTTAAAAGTATGTTGTTTAGTTTCCACATTTTTGTGGGATTTTTTCCCTCTTTTTTGCAGTTGAATTCTAGTTTCAAGGCTTTATGATCAGAAAATATGCTTGGAACAACTTCGATTTTTTCTGAATTTGCTGATGTTGTTTTTGTGGCCCAACATATGGTCAGTTCTTGAGAATGATCCATGTACACTGGAGAAAAATGTATACTCAATCACTTTGGGATGAAATGTCCTGTAGATGTCTATCATATCCAGGTGCTCTAGTGTTTTGTTTAAGGCCGCTATATCTTTGTTGATTCTCTGTTTGGATGACCGATCTAGAGCCGTCAGCGGTGTATTGAGGTCTCCAAGTATGATTATATTTTTGTCAGTTTTTGTTTTAAGGTCAATAAGTAGCTGTCTTATATATTTTGGTGCTCCTTGGTTTGGTGCATATATATTAAGAATTGTTATGTCTTCTTGATTCAGTGTCCCCTTAGCCATTATAAAATGGCCATTTTTGTCTCTGAGTACTTTTGCTGTCTTGTAGTCAGCATCATCAGATATGTGTATTGCTACGCCTGCTTTTTTTTGGATGTTATTTGCTTGGAGTATTGTTTTCCAGCCTTTCACTTTGAATTTGTTTTTATCCTTGTTACTTAGATGAGTTTCTTGTAGGCAGCATACAGTTGGATTTTCTTTTTTGATCCATTCAGCTACTCTGTGCCTTTTTATTGGTGAGTTTAATCCGTTTACATTTAGTGTAATTATTGACACTTGTGAGTTCCTTATTGCCATTTTATAGATTGCTTTCTGTTAGTTTTGTGCCTTGTTTGATTCTTCTCTTTCATTTTTCTATCTTTTGTTTTTATTTGGTTGTGTTCCATACATCTTTCCTCTGTTGCTATCTTTTTTAAATCATGTGCTTCTGTGGTGGTTTTTTCAATGGTGGTTACCATTAAGTAATGATAAGGGTTCCTACCCTGTTCATTGTAGTGCACTATTTTGTGAGTACTTTTGCACTCCATCACCCTTTGCTACTGTTAATCTCCATCCTCTTCCCCCCCTTTCTTTTTGTTGTCACAGTTTAAAGTTGGTTTTGTTATGTTCTTCTTGGAACTTTTACTTGTGGCTTTTATTTTATTTTATTTTTTTATTCTTTGTATCTGATTGGAGAACCCCCTTTAGTATTTCCTGGAGAGGGGGTTTTCTGGTGATAAATTCTCTCATCTTTTCTGTATCTGTGAATGTTTTTATTTCTCCTTCATATTTGAAGGATAGCTTTGATGGGTATAGTATTCGTGGCTGAAAGTTCCTCTCTTTCAAGACTTTAAATATTGGGGTCCACTCTCTTCTAGCTTGTAGAGTTTCTGTTGAGAAATTTGATGATAATCTAATGGGCCTTCCTTTATATGTTGTATTCTTCTTTTCCTTGGCTGCCTTGAGAATTTTTTCTTTGCAGTTGGTTTGTGACAATTTTATTATGATGTGCCTTGGAGTAGGTTTGTTGGGGTTAAGAAAACTTGGAGTTCTGTTTGCTTCTAGAATTTGAGGTTTTAGTTCTTTCCACAAGCTTGGGAAGTTCTCATCTATTATTTATTTGAGTATGTTCTCCATTCCATTTTCTCTCTCTTCTCCCTCTGATATACCTATTATTCTTATGTTATTCTTTTTGATGGAGTCAGATAATTCCTGTAGGGCTATCTCATTTTTTTTAATTTTTGAATCTCTTTCTTCTTCTCTTTGTTGTGCCTCAAGTTGCTTGTCTTCTATTTTGCTAATCCTCTGTTCTCTCTGGCCTGTTCTATTAGCCAAGCTTGTTGCCTCGTTTTTCAGCTCGTGAATTGAGTTTTTCATCTATGTTTGATTTGTTTTTATAGTTTCAGTTTCCTTGGAGATATACTCTTTGTGTTCATCGAGTTGTTTTCTGATCTCCCTAAATTGCCTTTCTGTGTTTTCTTGTATATCTCTGAGTATTTTTAGGATTTCTATTTTAAATTCTCTGTTGTTTAACTCCAAGGTTTCCAATATCTTAAATTTTTTCTCCATAGATTTTTCCTCATCTCTCTGTGTTACCTCTTTCTTTTGTGTCCATGATATTCGATTTTCTCTTCTTTAATGGCATCTGAGGGTGGTTTTCTTGATAGTATTAATGAGATTTTATAAGGAATAAAAAGTTAAAAAAATAAAAATAAAAATATAAAATTGTGGTTTTTTTAAAAAAAATTAATCATTAAATAAAGAGAAATAAAATAAGATAAAAATTTGACGAAAAAAGGGAATTATTCCTTCCCCTCCTTTTTTCCTCTCCTCTCCTCTCCCCTTTTTCTTGAGAAAATCTTGTGATGAACTGTGAATTATATTGTACTAAATAGAACAAACAATACCTGTAGTGGAGGGCCTGAATTGGGGAGAAGTAATAAAGGGGTAAAGGAAAAAAAAATAAATAAAAAGAAAAAAAAATAAACGAAAAAAAAATATATATATAAAAAAGGGGGGCAGTATAGACCCACAAAAAGCAAATAAGGAAAAAATTTGGGTCAAGAATAAAATGATTTGCTTTTAGGTGTTGGCTGACTCAGAGTTAAGATGAGAGGAATAAGAGGGAAACAGGAAAAAGGGGTGGAAAATTAAAAAATTACTATTGTATTTAGTGGAACAAGAACTAGATAAAATGGAGAGCCAGGGATGGGAGCACTGCTAATGTGTTAAAAAGGTGAAGTAAAAACCCTCCAAAAATGCCACAAACTTAAGTTTGAGTCCCAGATAAGATAATTTGTTTGTTATCGAGGTTTGAATGAGAGAAGACGTAAAGGAGAAAGGAAGAGACTAATATACAGGGAGAAAAGAGAGAGAGAGAGAGAGAGAGAGAGAGAAAAGATGGAACCACTAAAAGAAGAAAAAAGAAAAAGGAGGAGAGAGAGAGAGAGAGTTAGGGGTTTTGGATTGCAACCCTCAGAGAGAGAAAGGAGGAGGAAAGAAAAGATAATGGGAGATGTAACACTTATGGGTAGTGTAGTTCAAAGAGAGGCGAGAGTAAGACTGAGAATTAAATGACCAAATTGGAATAGAAAAAAAAACAACAAAAAATCAAGAATGAAGAAAAGAGACACAGACGAACACAGCCTGGTTTGGCTGTTTGTACCGCGGCCTGGATCTATTCACTCCCTATGCCCGCCTTAGTTTCTATATTCTCAGTTCTCAGTGAAAGCCGTTCTGTTTGGATTAGAGAGGAAGGTGGAGCATTTCTTACTCCCTATTTCCCCCAGGGTTTGACCATATATCTAGCCAATCTTTCGCTCGACCCTACCTTCGGGTGTGTTGTGAAGCATCTGAAGACTCCAAGGATAGGTTTTTCTGTTTCTGGTTGAAGAACTTGTTGAGTTTATGGGGAGATTTTCGGTGTCGCTTCCTACCGTGCCATCACTCTGACGTCATCTGTGTCTGTTTTTCAATAGTTCTGACTTTGGGCCCACCTCGTTTATTTGATATCAACAAACATTAAGAATAGAAGAGATTTTAAAAGACGACTGTTATTTATCAATGTTTAATTCATTTTGGAAGCACATCTTCTGGCCCTGACCAGTTGGTTCAGTGGATAGCGCATCAGCCTGGCTTATGGACATCCCACGTTTGATTCTCCCTCCCTGTCCCCTTTCTTTTCCTCTTCCCCTCCCATAGCTAGTGGCTCAATTGGTTTGAGTGTTGACTCAGAGTGCTGAGGATAACTTGGTTGGTCTAAGTGCATCAACCTCAGGTACTAAAACTAGCTCGGTTGATTTGAGCATTGGCCCCAGATAGGGTTGTGGGTGGATCCCAGTTGGGGCTCATGTGGGAGTCTGTCTCATTATCACCCCTCTGTTTCCTTAAAAAAAAAAAAAGGAGAAAAATACATCTTCTAAGATAACTGAAAATGTACAAGAATTAAAAATACTATTTTGAGAAGAGACTATTTGGAAGATAGACTCAATAATTGAAATTCAGTGTAATTGGAAAAAATACATGTCTAAATATCTGTTGGCTCTGAATAAATTTGGAATTTTCACATTAGTTTTTGGATTATAGCTGAAATTTCAATAAAATTTAGAAGCTGAATTCTGCCATTATTAAGAAGGTTTTTCTGTGCAGGTTTAGATGGTAATGGGAACATGAAAATAAGGTTGTAAGAAGGTTAAACCCGTTCTCTCAGCAGCTAAATATAAATAGTGTTTCTTGGTTTGAAAGTCATGTATATATGAACAGTATTCATACAATCTTTTAATAAAAGTATATTTCAAATAAATGGTTTGCCAAGCAAGTAAGATTCAATCTTTGCCCTCTGAGTTTATTATATAGTAATGGAGACAAACAAGTCATTACACAGGAATAGACATTTAAAAAATATCTGAAGGGTGTGTAGAAGTTGGTGGAAGGATGCAAGTAGTGAGGGGTTAGGAGCTGTTTCCAGTGGAGTACCTGAGGTGATGTGTCATGTGGAATACCTGAAATGTAATTTAGTATTTTCTTGGAAGATCTTGGATTGTTAACTGATCCAAACTGTTAATATGCTATGAAATTAGAGACAGTGAATTCTGTTTTTGTTTCTTAACTGAGAAGCGGGAAGGCAGAGAGATAGACATCCTGACAGGGATCCACCCAGCAAGCTCCCTACCAGGCGATGCTCTACCCATCTGGGGCTGTTGCTTCGTTACTCAGCAACCCAGCTATTTTAATGCTTGAGGTGAGGCCACAGAGCCATCCTCAGTGCCCAGGGCCAACTTGATCGAATCATTGAAGCCATGGCTGTGGGAAGGGAAAAGAAAGAAGAGAGAGAGAGGGGAGAGAGAGAGAGAGAGAGAGAGAGAAGGGGGAGGGGGAGGGATGGAGAAGCAGATGATCACTTCTCCTATGTACCTGACCAGAAGTTGAACCTGGGTCATCCACATGCGGGTTCGATGCTCTACCACTGAGCAAACCAGCCATATTCTTCATCTTAGAGACTCTGTTGCTTACAAGAGAGCTTTGGCTGTGAGTTTCCTGGTGGAATCCTAGGAGTACAGATACAGCTTTTCTAGCATCTGAATAATCATGGTTCTAAAATAGTCAGTTAATGACATTTTCCTATAGGAAGACATTATAGTATGGTTCTAAAACAGTAATAGGTTAATGATATTTGCCTATATGAAGGCATTTATAATATCTCTGTTTTAGGGCTTAGTATATTCTGTCAGTAGCACACATTCATAATATGTACAAATGATGCAGTGTTGTATTGATAGTTTAAAAAGTGAACCTATGTAATTTTAGCTGATGTGTTTTTTTTTAAATATTATTTATTCATTTTTAGAGAGGAGAGAGAGAAGGAGAGAGAGAGACAGAGAGAGAGAAGGGGGGAGGAGCTGGAAGCATCAACTCCCATATGTGCCTTGACCAGGCAAGCCCAGGGTTTCGAACCGGCCCCTAAGCATTTCCAGGTCGACGCTTTATCCACTGCGCCACCACAGGTCAGGCTTAGCTGATGTTTTAAAGAAGAGTTCTATGAAGAAGTGCACTCCCAAAGTATTTATGGTTAATATGCCTTTACCTCAATTACTTCAATTGTTGCATTGCTAACCTCCTAAAGATGATTATTTTGGGGAAACAGAAGTGGTGCAAAGCTTTCTGTCCCCCCTGTCTGGTTGTTGTTTTACTGTCCATTTATTTGTTTGTTTGTTTGTTTATTTTGCTGTCTTTACCACAAGAGCATTTTCTTGTGTCTCCTCCATTTTCTTTTCGTACCTTTTTTTAATAAATCAGCAGATCTCTAGAAAAGTACGTTCTTCCTAACCAAGAGCCCCACATTTGTATATCACCATCCATAATCTAGATAAATAATTTCCTTACCATCTGTGTAAGCACCTCATCTTCCTTTGCTCATCTCTTAATTTCTCTTTCAAAACTGCAAGGGAAAGATGAATTACCTGTCTTAGACTTTTTTTATTTATTGAAAAGATTTTCATTCAGAAGTATCTGTTTTGTTTCTATATGTCAGGCACTGTACCAAGAATTTAATAATTTGCCAGCCATAGCCCATAATTTTATCATCTCTAATAATGATTTTTTTTTCTAGCAGTGTTTTTTGATCTTACATGGGTTATCAATAACAACGCTTGATTAGGATTGGATGAGTCTGGTTAGATTTATCATTGCTTTCATTAGACAACACATCAGAAAGAAAGCATATTTCTGAAAGATTGTATCAGCTTTACAACTATTATTTAAAGAGTCATCAAATATTATTTATATCAGCTATTATTTCAGAGAGTCCCCAAGTATTGTTGAATTCTTGTTGCAACAGGAATCTGCTTCTCCAGCTTTGATTTCATCTGCATGGGAAGAACTTTATACCTGGTCTGTGGAACCAGGATTGAAATTTTTCATTTTCTTTCTTACCATTTATTCTTTCACACACCAGTGTATGGACTTGGATATGTTGATTTCCTTACTGCCACATTCAGAATTTTTTTACTGGTTTCTTTTTCTTCATCCTAATTTGGACCTTATTTTTTCCAGCAAGTCACAGCAAAGGCAGAATGTGTTAAAAACCTTTTTATCCTGCTCTGAGGCAGGGAGTTAGTGCTGCTTACTATGATCATGTGTGAGATAAGTGTGAGGTAATAGCAAAGGAGTAGCATCTCGTCAGTTAGAAATATAGAAGACTGAAAGACAGAAGTGGATTTGAGAAACAGAGCAGATTTGAGAAACAAAGGTATTCATAGTGTTGGAGCTACAAAGAATAGTAGAGCAGAAAGGATTGCGGTTAGAGGGAACACTCACTGTAAGGAACAATAACCAACAAAGAAGCAAAAGAAAGGTGTAGTTAGGAAGTACAAACATAGAAGTAAAAAGACATGAACACCAAATTGCAAAATATTAAGAAACCCTTGTTTAGAAATCATTAATGTGTTGTGGTAGAGGACAGAAGAAAAACCCTTGGTTTTAATATAAGTGTATCATTGGAAACTCTGGGATGAAGAGTTTAAACACAATGGGGTTGTTTTATTATCTTTGTGTTAAAAAACACTCTAAAATTCAGTGGATTGAAACCACTTACTTTTTCTTTTTTTAATGATTCTGCAATTTGAACAAGGTTCAGCTGGGTGGTTTTACTGGTCTGTTAGGATTTATTAAGTAGCCCAAGCTGGTTTAGGGCAGTGTGGTTACGGATCTGTAGTTAAATGAGGTAATTCCTACAGTGTCTCTGAAATTTGGAATTGAAATCAATAAGCATAGCACCAGTTGTATATTAGTAAACTGACTGTTTGGAGGGGAAAAACACCTGATTTGTGACATTTGCCGACATCCATGGGGTAAATGCACTGCTCACAAAAATTAGGGGATCAAGGAACATGTAGATACTCCAGTACTTTCAGCCTTTTGTGTAGTACATTTTCACCAATGAAATAAAAGTTGGTTTTGCATCTCATTTGCATAATCAAACAACTTTCTTTGACTTGTCATTTTGCTGATGTTCTTGTTTAATAAAAAAAAAATCAAATGCTTCCTTTTTTTATCGCTTCATATTCATTTTGAAATATCCCTTGATTTTTGTGAGCAGTATACTACGATTATGGCTGATGTCAGGCTACCAGTGTGGACTCATTAAATTTACAGTTTGGAAATGATGTGGAGAATCCACTCTTAAGCAGTTAACATGAGCCAACTAAGCAGTTAACATGAGCCAACTGCAGACTCCAGACACTCCTGTAAAACATCACTGTCCTAATCTCTTGATCTACAAAGAATTTGAGGCAGGTTAACAAAATAAGCACTTAATAAAATAGGATTAAGTAAATGGGTGAAAGCTTTTATATAAAAGGGAAATGAGGACATGAAAATAAAGTAAGAATAAAGGTAGTAGCATATGAAATAAATGCCTTTGAAAAGCCTCTTAGTAGTTGCTGTAGGTGAACTAAGGATTTGCCTAAAACACAGAGGAAATGAGCCATAACAATATTCATAGTAACATAACCTTGAATAAAAACATATCAGCTGTTCAGGAGGAATAGAAATTTCTTGATGACAGATCAATGAACAGTAAGAAGGGTACTGCATCTTCAACAACATTCTTGCAAAAGTAAGAGGGCAATATTTGTGTGATTTTTCTTGAAACATTTTTTTAATGTTAAGGTGTTGACAGTGCCAAAATGATTCAGAAAAAAAAAATGTGTTATTTTCTTGGGAAAAAAAGGTAAATTTGGCAATTTGAGATTTATAATAGAACTAGTTTGTATATTACTGCAAAGATACCTAGGGCCTTTGCTGGTATATTTCGGCTGTTTAGAAAGCTGATCCAGTCTGCATCAAGAGTTTGTAAGAAGCTAATAAAATATTTACAAGATTCTAAACATGGGATAATTAGGGGTTCAACCAAGACAGTAGCATTGAATATGTTTCTAAGGAAAATTCATATATGGGCCCTGGCCGGTTGGCTCAGTGGTACAGCGTTGGCCCAGCGTGTGGAAGTCCCGGGTTTGATTGCTGGCCAGGGCACATAGGAGAAGCAACCATCTGCTCCTCCACCTTTCCCCGTTTCCTTTCTCCCTATATCTCTCTTCCTTCCCACAACCAAGGCTCCATTGGATCTGTAGTTAAATGTGGTAATTCCTGAGGATGGCTCCATGGCATCCAACTCAGGCGCTAGAATGGCCCTGGTTGCAACAGAACAACGCCTCAGATGGGCAGAGCATCGCCCCCTAGCGGGTATGCTGGGTGGATCCTGGTTGGGCGCATGCGGGAGTTTGTCTTTCTGCCTCCTGGCTTCTCACTTCAGAAAAATAAAAAAATTAAAAAGAAAACTTATATATGAAAATGTTTGTATAAAAAGAATCAGCACAGCTTATTAATAGGCTGCTTTTGAGAGCATGTCAAATAACTACTGTATGTAACCATTGTAAGCCCAGGGAACTGATATGGTATATACTATGAAAACATTCCCAGTGTTTGGTTTTTAGTGGTAATTTATCTTTCAGTCTTTTTTTTTTATCTCTATTTATTGATTTGAGAGAGAGAGAGAGAAACATGGATTTGTTGTCCCACTTTATTTATGCACTCATTAGTTGCCTCTTGTATGTGACCTGACTAGGGATTAAACCCGGCAATGTTGGTGTATTGGGACAATGCTCTGACTACCTGAGCTACCTGCCCAGGGCTCATCATCTTTCATTCTTTTTTTTTTTTTTTAAATTTTTTTTAGATTTTTTTTAATTCATTTTTTTAGAGGAGACAGAGACAGAGAGAGACAAGGGGGGAAGGAGCAGGAAGCATCAACTCCCACTTGTGCCTTGACCAGGCAAGCCTGGGGTTTCAAACTGGCGACCTCAGTGTTCCAGGTCGACGCTTTTACCCACTGCACCACTGCAGGTCAGGCCATCTTTCATTCTTGATGTTTTGGTGCCATTCTTTAACCAATCCTTTGAATGTTGACTTTATGGAGGAGGTTATTAAAATGATGAGTAAGACATGATCCCTTCTTCGACTTTTGGTGTCTTATTTTATGATCCTTTTCTCATGTCTTTCTGCCCATGCTATCCTTGGTTAGCTTCATCTTCATACTTCATATTTTGGACCCAATCCACATCTGATCTTAAATAGATTTTCTCCTGTTCTGTGGTGGTTGCTCAGGCAGCCCAACTTGAAGGCAGGTTAGGAAAGACGTTGAGGGTCACCAGCAAGTGTATAGAAGTTCCTGTTCCCACTTCTGGGTTCTTCTCTTATCCCTCCTGGGCACAGAAGTGCTTGCTGGTGGTAATTCCTCCCTGCCCACCTTTCTCTAGAGCCCGCGCGTGCTGATGCCTCCTACAAACGGCAGCATGAAGGAAAGCCAGAAAGAGGTGAGTTTTGAGCTAGTTTTGATTTGGGATTGTAAGAGGGTGGGGGCTTGAACTGATTGAGGTTCTAGAAATGGGAAAAGTGTGCAACTGCTCCAGGAATCTACTGTCAGAACTAGAGTTGAACAGCACTAGACTCAGATAATGGGATTTTGGGGGATACGTGGTTTGGTTGTCTGTGGCAGTCATTCCTGGTCAGCAGTAATTACCTTATGGGAGGTTGAGGTCTGTTGGCTAGACAAGTCATTGGCAGATCTGACAACAGTAGGTTCCAGGGATTTGTTTTTACCTTCGCTGCCGTTTCTGCTGCCATCTGTATCATCCTTTTTTTTTCATCCTCTGCTTCTTGCCTGTACATCCCTTTCATGCTCTATATATGAGTACATGTGGATACATGCTAAAGCACCTGCCCTACCTCAGTGTTCCTTTGCTTCTGTATACTGACAGTTGAAATCCGCTTAAAATTAGTGCTTCTGCAGCTAAAATCTGAGACTATGGTTGGGCACCATATTTCGCATAGCTGTAGTATAGAAAGGTTTTTTCTGTGTCTAGCTGCTATTTGCCAGAATTGGGCCTGCAATTATGCCTTTAGCGTGCTGTGCTGATTACAGTTTAGCTCTTTATCTTCTTTGAGAGAATTGCTTATCTAATTTGAGAGAATTGCTTATCTAAATAGGATGGGGAGGTCATTGTATTCTAAGAGTTTAAAAAAATGATCTTTTACCAAATTTTTGAGTGCCTACTTTTTTACTTAAAGAACTTGAGCTAGGTAGGTCCAGAGTACTCAGAAGTGAGCCATGAGAGTTGTTCCTCTAGGTGCTTTTGGTGTAGTGGGATAGACCAACACTCTCACAGTATGATGTGGAATTTACCATGTGCAATGGAAATACAGCAGGACCTGACCAGGCGGTGGCGCATTGGATAGAGTATCGGCCTGGGATGCTGAGGACCCTGGTTCAAAACCCCAAGGTTGCCAGCTTGAGCGTGGGCTCATCTGGCTAGAGCACAGACTCACTAGCTTGAGTGTGGGATCATAGACATGACCCCATAGTTGCTGGCTTGAGCCCAAGGTCAGTGGCTTGAAACTCAAGGTCACTAGTTTGAGTCCAAGGTTGCTGGCTTGAGCAAGGGCTCACTTGCTATGCTGGAACCTCAAGGCACTTATGAGAACGCAATCAATAAACAACTAAGGCACCGCAATGAAGAATTGATGCTTCACAGCTCTCTCCCTTCTTGTCTGTCTCTCTCACTCTGTCACTAAAAAAAAAGAAATACAGTAGGGAGTGACCAAATAACCCATAGTCTGAATTATTTGGGGATGTAGTATTGGTTGGTATCATTTTACTTTTGGCTTTTAAGGTCTACAAGAGCTTTTAAACTTGATTAGTGTGAAAGCTTCTAATGATACCACAAGTTAAATGATTCTAGGGTTATGTCTTTTTTAAGGCTGTTGGAGCTTCCGAGTTGGAATACTGTGCCTAGAGCAGGAACTGACATTTGAGTCTGGATAATTCTTTGTTGTGGAAGGCTGTCCTGTGCATTTGTAAGATGTTTAGCAGCATCCCTAGCCTCTATTTATTATGTATCTGAGGCACTCTCTCACTTGTGAAATAAAAAATATCTTCACACATTGCCAAATGTCCCTAGAGAGGTGGGGGAAGGTCTTAAGAAAGCCTTTTTGGTCTGCAGAACATTGAAAAGAGATGTTATGCACTACTGACCTAAGGTCCTCAGAAGCCTGTGTGCTTCCAGGTCCTTACCTAGGTATCTTCACCACAGCAGGAAGAGCCTAAGAGGCTTTTCTGATCGAGGCCGGCTTTGCTCAGTTGCAAAATTGTTTTGTCTCTGCCTTTGCTTTTGATTGCTTTCTGGCCTCAATTCACTGTCTAGACTTGACCAGCTTCTGTGTCACTGCAAACTTGATGCCACTTTTTTTTCTTTATAATTTTGTCAGTCTTCCTAGCAATTAAGAGCAAGAGATATACATTATATTTGACACATGCAGAAAACTCAATGAATTTTTTTCTGTCAAGAACAACTCACTGTTATTTTTAAGATTATATTCAACTAAACTTAATTTTTGTTGTTATTGAACTGGCTAGAGTAATATTATTTAAATCTGTTTTCTGACTAAGGTTTCTATGAAAACAGTGGTATACATAGAGCACTGACATGAATGTCTACAGTAGCTAAATATAAAGATTAATAATTTTATCTCATACATATTTACTTTTAACCATTTAACTTATATTTGAGTACTCATTTGTATGTACCAGACACTGGATTTGTGCTCTAAATTATAGTTTTCTAGTTTTTATTTTTATTTTATAAACTGTTTGAACATTTTAGGAATATCTGCTAACTTTCCTACATGCCTCTCTCTTTGAGCTGCTGCTTAATAAGCTAGATCTCTTTGGTGGTATCTATATAATAACTACCCTGGGTTTTTATTGTAATGTATTAAAAGTTAGATTTTAAGAACTTGGAGGAGAAAGCATTTATGATTTTAAAAGGGTTTATTTTTGTCTTTCTTGAGGTCTTCTCAGTGGTTCTGTGTTTGCAAACTGGCATTAATGTGGCCCTAGGGGTATATGTGCCATATATGATGTCCACTGGTTCTCGGTTATTTGAAATGTCTGATGGTGCCCAGCTTCTGAGAGAGAGAAGTGGATTTAGATATTAACTGGTTTAATGTAGTAAAGTAATTGAAGCTTTCAGTAATAAAATAAATTTATACTCCCTTATTTATCCAATTATAAAGTCACTCTAATTGAAAACAAGTGAACTAGAAAATTACATTTTATATTTTCTTATATAGGTAAAGAGAGACCTGTTCAGTCTTTGAAAACATCAAGAGACACTTCACCGTCAAGTTCTTCAACAGTTCCTTCATCAAAGGTTTGTTATATTTATAAAAGGAATTAGAAAGTAAATGATATAAAATGTCTAATACAGTTGCTTTTATTCTTTATTGTCATACCTAATGGGGGTAATTTGCTGCTTTAAAAACTTGAATCTTAAGTAACCACAATTTGAAAGTAGCTTCTAGAGTGAATGTGCAATTTTATCATAGAATTTTCCACAGATTTTGCTAAAATCACTACTTACTGCTACCCTTGCTCATCTTGACCATAACCAGGTGCCAGTGCGGCATGTTTGATAGACATCGTGATCAAGTGAGATTTATTCCATGGGTGCAAGGATGGTTCAGTATCCACAAATCAATCAGTGTGATATACCACATGAACAAAATGAGGGATAAAAATTACATGAACATATCAATAGATGCAGAAAAACCTTTTGACAGACTTCAACATTCATTCATGATAACAATTCTGAAAAATACTGAGTATAGAAGAAGTAAAATTGTTTTTATTTGCAGATGACATGATACTATATATTGAAAACTCTAGAGAATCTACCAAAAAAATGGTTAGAACTAATACACAAATTCAGTTAAGTTACAGAGCACAAAATTAATATTGGAAAGTAAGTTTCATTTCTATACCCCTCCCCCCAAAATAACTATGAGAAAGAGAATTTAAAATGTTTCTATTTATAATATCACCAAAAAGAGTAAAACATCTTTAGGCTCAAGCCAGCGACCATGAGGTCATGTCTATGATCCCACGCTCAAGGAAGTGACCCCATGCTCACACTAGTGAGCCCGCATTCAAACTGGTGACCTTGGCGTAAATTTAGAACCTGCGTCCTCTGTGTTCCAGTCTGACGCTCTATCCACTGCACCACTACCTGGTCAGGCTTGAAGCTCAAGGTCTCTGGCTTGAGCCCAAAGTCGCTGGCTTGAGCAAGGGGTCACTTGCTCTGCTGTAGCCCTCCAGTCAAGGCACATATGAGAAAGCAATCAGTGAACAACTAAGGTGCTTCAAGGAAGAATTGATGATGCTTCTCATCTCTCTCCCTTCCTGCCTGTCTGTCCCTACCTGTCCCTCTCACTGACTCTCACTCTGTCTCTGTCAGAAAAAAAAGAATAAAATACCAAGCAAGTAAAAGATCTGTATTCTGAAAAGTATAAGACATGGATGAAAGAAATTGAAGAGGCCATATTTTATAATCATGTATTAGAAGATTTTTTTTTTTAAAGAGAGACAAGAAGGGCAGGGGGAGGAGAGAGATGAGAAGTATCAACTCATAGTCGCTTTACTTCAGCTGTTTATTGATTGCTTCCAGTACATGCCTTGACCTGGGGGATAATACATAGCCAGTGACCTCTTGCTCAAGCCAGCAACCTTGGGCTTAAACCAGTGACCTTGGGATCATGTGGGTGATCTCAAGCTCAAGCCAGTGACCCTGCACTCAAGCTAGTATGTCTATTCTCAAGCCAGTGACCCCACATTCTAGCCAGCAATCTTACGGTTTCAAACTGGGACTCTCAGCATCCTGGGTCGACACTTTATCCACTGTGCTACCACCAGTGAGGTGGAAGAATTAATATCTTTAAAATGTTTATACTAGCTAAAGAATCTACAGATTCAGTGCAATTCCTGTCAAAATTGCAGTGTCATTTTTTACCAAAAAACAATTCTAACATTTATATAGAACTAAAAAAGACCCCAAATAGCCAAAGTAATCTTGAGGAAAAAAATAACAAGGCTGGAGACATCACAGTTAACTGATTTTAAACTATATTACGAAGCTGTGGTAATCAAAACAATATAGCATTGCCTGGCCAGGTGGTGGCGCAGTGACTAGAGCGTTGGCCTGGGATACTGAGGACCCAGGTTTGAAACCCCAAGGTCACCTGCTTGAGCGTGGGGTTGCCGACTTGAGCGTGGGATCATAGACATGACCCTGTAGTCATTGGCTTAAGCCCCAAGTTCGCTGGCTTGAATTCAAGGTCGCTGGCTTGAGCAAGGGCTCAGTGGCTCAGCTGGAGCCCCCGGTCAAGGCACATATGAGAAAACAATCAATGAAGAATTACGTGCTGCAACTATGAGTTGATGTTTCTCATCTCCTTTCCTGTCTGTCTCCTCTCTCTCTCACTCTCACTAAAAAAACAACAGGGAAAGCAGTATATCATCGCCATAAAAACAGACACACAGATTAATGGAACAAATTAGAGACTTCAGAAACAAACTCGTGCATATACGGTTAATTAATTTACAGCAAAGGAGTCAAGAACATACAATGGGGAGGGAACTGGGTCTTCAGTAATCTGGTAGGAAAACTGGTTAGCCACAAAAGAATAAAACTGAGCATGGGCCTGAAGCCTTGTAAGTCATAGAAGAAAATCTAGGGGGCCTGACTGGTGGTGGCACGGTAGATAGAGCATCAGTCTGGGATGATGAGATCCCAGGTTCAAAAACCCAAGATCGTCAGCTCAAACATAGGCTTGCCAGCTTAAGCATGGGCCCGACAGCTTGAGCGCAGGGTAGCGGGCTTGGTTCTAGCTGCAATGCCCCCCACCCAAGCATGTATGAGAAGCAATCAGTGAACAACTAAAGTGACACAACTCTGAGTTGATGCTTCTCATCTCTCCCTTCCTTTCTGTCTCTACAACACCCCTCACCTGGCTAAAAAGAATTTTCTTCTAAAAAGATAAGAAAACCTAGGGGGTAAGCTCCTTGACGTTGGTCTTAGCATTGATTTGTTTGAATTTGATAATGTAAGTAAAGACCAAAAAAATTAAAGAATGGGATTAAAATACATTTTAAAAATTCTGCACCTCAAAGGCAACCATCACCAAAATGAAAAGGCAGATTACAAAATGGGAGAAAATATTTGCAAAGCATATATCTGATAAGGGATTAATATCCAAAATATATAAAGAACTTATATACTTCAATAGGAAAAGCCCAAAATATAGTATTTAAAAATGGTCACAGAAACTAAATAGACATTTTTTCCAAAGAAGATACACAAATGAACAAGTACATGAAATGGTTCTCAGCATCACTAATCACTAGGGAAATGCAAATCAAAATCACAATGAGATCACCTCATACCTGATAGTATGGCTGTCATCAAAAAGATAAGAGGTAAGTGTTGGGGAGGGTATGGAGAAAAGAGAACCTTTGTGTATTGTTGGTAGGAATGTAAATTGGTATAGTCATTATGGAAAACAGTATGGAGGGTCCTCAAAAAGTTAAAAAATAGAGCTTCCCATATGACCCAACAATCCCACTTCTGGGTATATACCCAAATGAAATGAAAACAGGATCTTGAAGGGATAACTGCATTCCTATGTTCATTGCAGCTTTATTTATAATAGGTAAGACATGGGAACAACTTTAGTGTCCCTCAGTGGATGAATAGATAAACAAGTGTGGTACACACACACACACACACACACACACACACACACACACTGGGATATTTTATAACATGATGGACCTTGGACCTTGAGGACATTATGCTACGTGAAATAGAGAAAGACAATACTGTGTGATCTCACTTATATGTGGAATCTAAAAATGCAGAATTCATGGAAACAGATTAGAAAGATGGTTTCCAGGGCTTCGGGGGGCCATAGGGGAAAAGAAGAGATGTTGGTCAGAAAGTACAGACTTCTAGCTGTAAGATGAGTAAGTTCTGGGGATCTAATGTACAGTATAGTGATTATAGTTAATAATAAACCATTATACACTTGAAAGTTGCTAAGAGATCTTAAATGTTCTCTGCACAAAAAAGAAATGGTAATTATGGGAGGTGATGCAGGTGTTTTTAACACTGTGGTTATAATTATGTTGCAATTTAAAAAAATAGGTCTAGCCCTGGCTGGTTTGCTCAGTGGTAGAATGTCGGCCTGGCTTGCAGGAGTCCCGGGTTCGATTCCCAGCCAGGGCACACAGGAGAAGTGCCCATCTGCTTCTCCACCCCTCCCCCTCTCCTTCCTCTCTCTCTCATCCCCTCCCACAGCCAAAGCTCCATTGGAGCAAAGTTGGCCCGGGCGCTGAGGATGGCTCTGTAGCCTCTGCCTCAGGCGCTAGAATGGCTCTGGTTGCAACAGAGCGACGTCCCAGATGGGCAGAGCATTGCCCACTGGTGGGCGTGCCGGGTGTATCCCAGTCGCGCGCATGCGGGAGTCTGTCTGACTGCCTCTCCGTTTCCAACTTCAGAAAAATACAAAAAAAAAAGAAAAAAGAAAAGAAAGCAGTGTCTTTGTGACAACTTGTGTCTTTCGAGCTTTTCCAGAAGTCTGAGGATTCTAGAATGCTGGGGTTTTTCTTTTTTTGTTGTTTTTAGCTAGAGAGTGAAAGAGAGACATAGGGACAGACAGACAAAGAGAGAGATGAGAAGCATCAACCTGTGGTTCTGGCATTTTAGTTGTTCATTGATTGCTTTCTCATATGTATATTGACTGAGCCAGTGACCCCTTGCTTAAGCCAGTGACCATGGGATAATGTCTATGATCCCATGCTCAAGCTGATGAGCCCACACTCAAGCTAATGAGTCCACACTCAAACCAGCAACCCTGGGGTTTCGAACCTTTGTTCTCAGCATCCCTGGCTGATGCACTATCCACTGTGCCACCTCCTGGTCAGGCTAGAATGCTGGGTTTTGAATAGGAAAGATTGATTGAATTTTCTTTTTCAGTCTTACCGTGTCAAGAGTGATTTACCCACCTAAAAGACTGGCTTATTTTTCTTGTGAGGTGTAAATGAAAGAATGTGTAAATAGTACTAGCTCATCTAAGTCATTGTGAATATTTAAATTATGATATATGAAATATTCATTTCTCCTGAATTTTAATTCCATGTAAATATAAGTTACAACATAAAATTTTGTGGCACATTAAGATATATTTAGTGGGAAAGAGTAGTAATGGATTTCAGATATTTTTTGTCTGGCAGTTTATGTAGATGTTTACAATTTTTGTCTTAATGTGGAATTGGAATTTCAGAATTTTAGATGTAGAATCATTTTATGTGTTCAGAAGGTGCAGTCTCCCTGTCTTCTTTTGCCCAGTGTTACATCATTGCTGTGAAAGCTTTATTACCTAGATTTCCTGATTCGGTGGAAGACTTTTTCTTTTAAACATTATGACTGCCCTCATGCAGGAGATCAAGGGCCTTTTTTCAGAATGTATTTTCTGCTTTAAAAATTGGTTTCAAATTAGTTTTTCATATGTATAGATTTAATGACAGATGAATAGAGTTGAGTTAGAAGATTTTGCTTTTTATTGCTAGAGAAAACATACAATGTTTTGTTTTTGCTCTATAACTGCCTCTTCAGAACAGATACCCCAAAAAAGTGAGGTATAATTTTTTTCTTTGATAAATTTGTGTGTGTGTGTGTTTATTTTCTAACTTTATGTATGGTAGGCATATTTAGGCTTTTTCAGTAGCTGTGGAACTACTCCACATAGATGCATTGTTACTCTCTTCCAGTAAACATTATGGATGGCAAGCCAGTAAGTAGTTGGGTGAATTGAATAAGCTACAGAAGGAGGTCAAGGGCCTTTTTATTCTAGAAAACCTAGTTTTAAGTTCCAGCTAAGCATTTACTAGTTATCTATGGGAAAACACTGTTATTTTTTACATTGAGTTTCTTGGTTTATAAGTTGGATAATAAAGTCCACCCTAGCCACCTGCATGGGCTACCATTTAATTAAAATACTTTTTTTGGTTTGCATTATAAAAGCACTTTATAAGCGCTAGTGTACCATAATGTAGGGATTAGTGACCCTGTGTTTCAGAGGAAATATATTTGGAATCAATGATGTGACTTTAGAAGAAGAGGTGGGGACAAATTAGGGGTGAAGGGCCTAACTGTTGAATATGTATAATAATGAAATCAGAGAGTTACCATAAGAGCCTAAGGAAAGAATTTTTCTAATGTTTGCCTTACAGTTTTTATGTCTTACTCTATAGCATAGATTTGTAAAAAGTATTAGGAGGATCATATATGATCCAGAAAAAAACATTTTCTTTATTTTTATATTGATTCCATGAACTGATTGATCTTCAAATATATTTTATGAGTTTTTTTTTTTTTTTTGTATTTTTCCAAAGTTAGAAGCGGGGAGGCAGTCAGATAGACTCCTACATGCGCCCAACTGGGTTCCACCCAGCATGCCCACTAGGGGGTGATGCTCTGCCCATCTGGAGTGTTGTTCCTTTGTGGCCGGAGCCATTCTAGCGCCTGAAGTGGAGGCCATGGAGCTGTCCTCAGCGCCCGGGCCAACTTTGCTTGAATGGAGCCTTCACTTTGGGAGGGGAAGAGAGAGACAGAGAGGAAGGAGAGGGGGAAGGAGGGGTGGAGAAGCAGATAGGCGCTTCTCCTGTGTGCCCTGACTGGGAATCAAACCCAGGACTTCCACACACCTGGCGGATGCTCTACCACTGAGCCAACCAGCCAGGGCCATATTTTAGTTTTTATAACAGATTTTATAGCAATGAATATGGAAAAGAAAGAAAAAAGAGAGTACCAAGCATTCTGCTAGAGGCTTTCAGGTCTGTTACTCTCTTGACTTTCACAAGTACTTTATAAAATGGTGAATGTTGTTAATTCAAAAATATTTTTTGAGTGATAGTTAACATACAGTATTATATTGGTTTCAGGTACACATCATAGAGATTCAATATTTATGTAACTTTTAAAGTGATCATTCTGGCCCTGGCCGGTTGGCTCAGCAGTAGAGCATCAGCCTGGCATGTGGAAGTCCTGGGTTCGATTCCTGGCCAGGGCATACAGAAGTGCTCATCTGCTTCTCCACCCTTCCCCCTCTCCTTCCTCTCTGTCTCTCTCTTCCCCTCCTGCAGCCAAGGCTCCATTGGAGCAAAGTTGGCCTGGGCACTGGGGATGGCTCCATGGCCTCTGCCTCAGGCGCTAGAATGGCTCCAGCTGCAATGGAGCAATGCGCCTGTCTGCCCTTCCCCCCCACTTCTCACTTGGAAAAATACAAAAAAAAGGGGATCACCCTGACAAGTCAAGTAAAACAGTGAATATTACTAATTTCTATTTTATAAATGGAAAACTCATGTCATAAACTATGAATGTAAAGCCATTTACCTGGCAAGTGATGAAACTGGCATTCAAACCCAGGTCTCTCTGTTACTTGATATTCCATTTTTTGTTTTAGTATGGTATGTGGTTGAGGAAGGTAAGATAATAATAGTTTCATGAAATGAAATTTAAATCTCTAGATTTTATGTAGAGAGTAGGATTTATGTAAATTATTATGAAGGTATAGAAATAGCATATCTGGACTTTTCTGTTGCATAAATTAGGAATTTAGCTTGACCAGGCGGTGGCACAGTGGATAGAGCGTTGGACTGGGATGCAGAGGACTCAGGTTCGAGACCCCGAGGTTGCCAGCTTGAGCGCAGGCTCATCTGGTTTGAGCAAAATTCCACCAGCTTGACCCCAAGGTCGCTGGCTCCAGCAAGGGGTTACTTGGTCTGCTGAAGGCCCACAGTCAAGGCACATATGAGAAAGCAATCAATGAACAACTAAGGTGTTGCAACGTGCAATGAAAAACTAATGATTGATGCTTCTCATCTCTCTCCATTCCTGTCTGTCTGTCCCTGTCTATCCCTCTCTCTGACTCACTCTCTGTCTTTGTAAAAAGTAAATAAATTAACACCCCCCCCCAAAAAAAAAAATTAGGAATTTACCTGGATGAGATTTTGGCATTATTTCATCGACTATAATTAAAGATAGTTAAAATCCATATGATGTCTTATATGTTCTAAATATTATTAGTATATTAGTTCATTGTCAATGTCTTTTGTTTAGTTTCTTAGATGACTTTCTGAAATTTTAATGGAAATGGAATTAAGAGATCTAGTCTATATGTCCAAAATAATTGCTACTTAAAGATATTCTATGTTGACTAATTTTGAAAAAGCAAATAAAGAATGTACTTGTTTTCTTTATATATTTGAAGGCTTATATGATTTTAAGTGTAAGTGGGGTATACTTCTACATGTATTTGACGTTTAAAAGCCCTTGAGAATTGTAACAGACCTGTTCTTCTGTTTTTATTAGGTGTTAGACAAACCCAGTAGGCTGACGGAAAAGGAACTTGCTGAGGCTGCGAGCAAGTGGGCTGCTGAGAAGCTAGAGAAAGCAGATGAAAGTAACCTACCTGAAATATCTGAGTACGAGGTAAGCATAGTTTCTCCTTTATGTTTCACATTTGAGAGTTTAGTCTAGATTTTAAATTATGGCCATACCTATGGTGGCACAGTGGATAAAGCATTGACCTAGAATGCTGAGATCACTGGTTCAAAACCCTGGGTTTGCCTGGTCAAGGTACAAATGGGAGTTGATGCTTCCTCTTCTTTCTTGCCTTATCTCTCTCTCTCTCCCTCTCCTCACTAAAATAAATTTAAAAAAATTTTTTTAAATTATAAGCTGAAAATATTTGGTTGGACTACTAAAAGTTACCACATACAATAATAGTAGGGCTATGTATGAATGAATGACTCTGAATTTAATAATTATACTGTGTCAATGTCTCCAATAGTTTAGAAGTGCAGGAATTTTATAAATAGGAAATAAAAAGAAAATATGTTATTTATGTGTTTCTTTTATGGATTTTGCTATTAAAAGTTCCTAGAGCCTGACCAGGATAGAGCGTCGGACTGGGATGCATAGGACCCAGGTTCGAGACCCCGAGGTTGCCAGCTTGAGCGCAGGCTCATCTGGTTTGAGCAAAAGCTCATTAGCTTGAACCCAGGGTTGCTGGCTCCAGCAAGGGGTTACTCGGTCTGCTGAAGGCCCGCAGTCAAGGCACATATGAGAAAGCAGTCAATGAACAACTAAGGTGTTGCAACGTGCAATGAAAAACTAATGATTGATGCTTCTCATCTCTCTCCGTTCCTGTCTGTCTGTCCCTGTCTATCCCTCTCTGTCTCTGTAAAAAAATAAATAAATAAATAAATAATTAAAAAAAAAAAGTTCCTAGAAATCATGATAAGCCATTAGACATAAACCAGTGAATTCAGAACAGATATCTAATTAGACCTTGGTCTTGGGCTATATTTATGAGTGTTAATCTAGCCTATGCAAATTATCTCATAAATATCCCAAGAAATGAAATTGTGCAGTTTGTGTTACTTACGACCTTTGATGAGTCTTGAATCCCAAAAGATGGGATCATTTTGGGTCCTTAAATACTATTTCTGAAATGTCTGTATTTTAATATTTTTAAATGAACTGAAAATTTTTTATATAACCTATAACATCTGTAATAAGGAAATATAGATGTTTTATGGGCAAAATTAAGCTTTTAGATTCAGGATTTGGTGCTTAAGGAATTATTTTGACATGATAGGCAGAGAATATAAAAATCTTTGTACCATGACAAATTATGTTTCTTTGGAGATTTATGATTTTCAGTTTGTTTTGGATGCCTTTCACAGAATGCCTTTTGTTTTTATCTGATAAAAGGGATTGAACATTGGAATTTAATATACATATTACATTACTACATACCATAAACTAAGGAAAAGGTTCTTTCCAAAATAACTAATGTACACAGCTCCTAGAAAGGACAAACCAATACAGACCCTCTCTGTAGTTATGCAAATGGGGACTTTTTTTTATCTATCATGTAGATATTAATTCTTAAATAGGTCAGGGGTTTTCTTTTGTTGTTGTTATAGCTATAAAATAGATATTTTATCCATATTCTTGAATAAATTTTTCTAAAACATCAAGCTCTTCCTCTTTGGTACCTTTCTAGTACTATTTAAATGTATGAACAATATAGTGATGCATATACGAGGGTCATTTTGCTTATTTTCTTTGATAACTTGGAATAATGGCTTTTATATTAGTAATAGATATAAATGCCTCAAAATTGCTGTTTTGGAGAACTGGTCATTTTTCTCAGGGTACTTAAATTCAAAAACTTCTAAAAACACTATATTGTTGTTTGTTAAATACTTTATTCAATTAGCAAGGCTTTATTAAGATATATTTATTCTCTATTACCCATCCCCATTATTTCTTAATCTCGAAAATTAAAAAGAAAATCTCACTATCTACCTTTCCCTGCTTTTTTTTTTATACCTTTCCCAGCTTTTAAATATTCTACTGATATTTCTATAATATTGCTTGACTGGATCTTAACTTTGAATAGATAGTGACGTTGAGTCTCGTAGGACTCTTTTAAACTTCCTTATTTTTTCTCTAAAGTATGCCCTGAATTTCCTAGATTTTGAATTAATAGAAGTAAGTAACCCTGAAAATCTGTAAGCAGAGTCATAGATCAGACATGATCTTCTGTTGAAACAAAGGCAAGGTGAGTGAGAGTGGAATTGAGATCACTTGAGTGTGCTTGTTACTTGTTGTGTCTCTTTACTGTTTGCTGAGAAGCATCCTCAAGTTTGTAGCATTATCTAAAAATGTTTTTCAAGTTAGATTTATACATTTTTTTATATTGGAAATAAAGCAGTTGGAAATTTTATTTTAAACTCTGTTTTTTGTTTTTTTTTTTTAATTTTTTTATTTTATTTTATTTTATTTATTCATTTTAGAGAGGAGAGAGAGGGAGGGGGGAGGAGCTGGAAGCATCAACTCCCATATGTGCCTTGACCAGGCAAGCCCAGGGTTTCCAACCGGCGACCTCAGCATTTCCAGGTCGACGCTTTATCCACTGCGCCACCACAGGTCAGGTCTTAAACTTTGTTTTTACTTTAAATATTTTATACTCTGTTTTTTGTTGAAAAGCTTAATCCCACCATATCTTATTAACATTTTGCTCAAGTACGATAGTTAACTTTTGTTCTTGGGTGTTTTTAAATACTTCAGTGACCCATGCTTTTTGAAATACAGACTTTTTCAGAATTTTAACCTTGGTCTGTAAACTCATATCTGATTTGAAATAATAAGCTGGGAGGAAAAAGGGACTTTGATGCATGGACAGAGTTTGATATATAGTACTTTGTGTGTATGTGTGTTTAAATTTAGTTGTAACAGTATTTTATATTAGCTATTGAAATAATGGTCTGTGTACTTCAGAAACAGTGCGTAGGTTCATTTTCAAGGGTAGAGAGAGATTAGGCCCTGGCTGGTTGGCTCAGCGGTAGAGCGTCGGCCTGGCGTGCGGGGGACCCGGGTTCGATTCCCGGCCAGGGCACATAGGAGAGGCGCCCATTTGCTTCTCCACCCTCCCCCCCTTCCTCTCTGTCTCTCTCTTCCCCTCCCGCAGCCGAGGTTCCATTGGAGCAAAGATGGCCCGGGCGCCGGGAATGGTTCCTTGGCCTCTGCCCCAGGCGCTAAAGTGGCTCTGGTCGCGGCAGAGCGACGCCCCGGAGGTGCAGAGCATCGCCCCCTGGTGGGCAGAGCATCGCTCCTGGTGGGCATGCCTGGTGGATCCCGGTCGGGTGCATGCGGGAGTCTGTCTGACTGTCTCTCCCCGTTTCCAGCTTCAGAAAAAAAAGAAAAAAGAAAAAAAAAAGAAATTGAAGATATGTTCAGTGATATACTTAAATATTCAGGATTGTTGTAGTTCCTGTTTAGTTTTATAATTTTACTTTTTGGCCACTAATAGAGTATTTCCTAAAGTATTTGATACAATGTTTGGGAAATGCTAGACCTTAAAAATTTAGGTTGATTTTGATAATTCAGCACTTTTCTGAGATTTTTAGTATGTTAATATGCTCATCCATGGTCTGTGAGAGGAGGACTAAATAATAAAGTTTGCATAATTTACCAAATATTTATGAAATTTTTTTCACAGTACATATTTTAGGATTAGTATTTCAAGGCACATATTTTCAGAAAGTAATATTATATTAAGCTTCTCATAGTTTATTTAAATTCACTACATATTCATTCTTCATCTACTTGTATCAAACACTGCAGTAGAGACACCATCTTAGCTGTTAAGGAGTTTACAGTCAAGTTTTATAGAGGTGTAATATACTGTCCTGCCTGACCAGGCAGTGGTGCAGTGTATAGAGCATCGGACCTGGATACAGAGGACCCAGGTTCGAGACCCCGAGGTTGCCACCTTGAGCGCGGGCTCATCTGGTTTGATCAGAGCTCACCAGCTTGGCTTGGACCCAAGGTCGCTGGCTTGAGCAAGGGATTACTCGGTCTGCTGCAGCCCCATGGTCAAGGCACGTATGAGAAAGCAATCAGTGAACAACTAAGGTATCGCAGTGAAAAACTAATGATTGATGCTTCTCGTCTCTCTTTGTTTCTATCTGTCTGTCTCTATATATCCCTCTCTCTAACTCTCTCTGTCTCTGTAAATAAAAATTTTAAAAAAGGTCCTAAAACTGGCCAGAAGAGTTTTGCTTTTGGCCATCATAATGAAAAGCAAATTATTTAGAGGCTGTTAGGCTTGGGACTCTGAAGTATCAGGTTTGAAACCGATTGAACCCAAGGTCACTGGATCGGCTGGAGTCCCATGGGTCAAGGCATGTATGAGAAGCAATCAATGAACAACTAAAGTGATGCATCTGTGAGTTATGTCATCTCTCTCTCTCTCTTCCTCATCTCTCTCTCCTCCTGTCTCTCTCTCTTGCTTAAAAAGAATAAATAAATAAATTTTAAAATAGAGGTTATTAGAATGTCTCAGTAGAGCAGGTTATTTTTTGCTGTAGAATAAAGTTTAAATATTTTTATTTAAATGTGAATTATGTTTTTTTCATATATATACACACAAACATACATATACATACATACATACATATATACATACATATATGTATATGTAGGGCATTATTTTCCCCTTTAGTATCACTCCCTATTCTGTCCCCAGTGAAGATCTTCATGGTCCTCATTGAGATTCATTCAGTGGAATCAATAGTGTTTGAGATAACAAAACTCAAGATCTTTCTTGATTCTACTTTGCTCCCCTTCCTGTTGTAATTTTATGCCATTTGTATTACAGTGATGACCTTATATTGTCTTTATTAAAACAATTTTTTTAATCCCTGGCCGGTTGTTCAGTGGATAGTGCATTGGCTTGGCATATGGACGTTCTGGGTTCAATTCCCAGTCAGGGCACACAGGAGAAATGACCATCTGCTTCTCTCCCTTTTTTTCTCTTTCCCCCTTTTGTTTCTTTTCTCTTCCCACAGCCAGTGGCTTGATTGGTTTGAGTGTGAGCCCCGGTGCTGAGGATAGCTCCATTGGAGCACAAAAACCTGAAGTGCTAAAAGTAGCTCAGTACTCAAGCATTGGCCCCAGAAGGGGTTGCTGAGTGGATCCTGGTCAGGTGCATGCAAAAGTCTGCCTCACTATCTGCCCTCTTCTTACCCCTCCCCCAAAATTTCTTTTGACTGTCTAGTTCTAGATACAGAAGGTCCTCAGGTTACGACACAGTTCTGTTCCTATGACAGTGACATAGTCCGAATTTTGGTGTAAGTCGAAGCACACCCTAGCCTAACACAGACAGACTACTTGTGCTTTTAAGAGTTCAAAATGGCATAGGTAAGTGTACTGGGGACGCAAGCTCCCTAACTCATATGTCGCCTTATTACGTATTCTGCTGCATGCAGCCAAACTAATTTACCCATGTAGTCTGTAAGTACAATACTAACAGTAAAAGCAGAAATACTCCATGTCTCAATCTTTTAAAGTTTTTATGAAATTGAGGATTGTAAGCTCATCATTATGTCGAGATTGTTGTAACCCGAGGACCCCCTGTATATTGAATATATCTCAGGTACTTACCTTGTTTTCCCTATAGTAGCTTGGATAATATATAATTAATTGAACTAAATTTAATTACTAATAAGCTTTCCCCCCAGTTTTATTGAGATATAATTGATTCAGAACTGTGTAAGTTTAAGATATATAGCATAACAACTTGACTTACATATATATTTTGAAATGATTACCACAGTAACTTTAGCTAACGTATTTCATCTCTTTTTCCTTGTAATGAGAAGTCTTAGGATTTACTCTTTGCAACTTTCAAATATACATTATATCAGTGTGTATATTCTCAGTACTTATTTTATAATTGAGACTTTGTACCTTTTGACCACCTTTATCCAATTTTCCCTTCATACTCCTACCTCCATCCTCGCCTCTGGTAACCACATATCTGATATTTTTTTCTCTGAGTGATTTTTTTTCTTTTTTAAAAGAGTATATATGCCTTTCTTTGTCTGACTTTGCTGGGTGAAAGGGATATTTGCTAAATTTGGATAAATGCTGCCAAAAGTTATTTTCTAAAGTTGTGGCATTATACAGCACATCAAGTGGAATGCCACTGCTTTAATGGTGAAAAGTACCTGTCATTAGTGTGTCTTCTCTAAACCTGCTGCTGTTTTCCACAACTTCAATCACAAAAATCTTGTTTTTTAATAAACTTGTAATAAATACACATTTTTTATTTCCTTCCTTAACGCCCCACCCACCTAAATATGCAACAGTAAAATACATGCTTGAGCTCAGTGTACTCTTTTTTTTTTTGTATTTTTCTGAAGCCGGAAACGGGGAGAGACAGTCAGACAGACTCCCACATGCGCCCGACCGGGATCCACCCGGCACGCCCACCAGGGGCAACGCTCTGCCCACCAGGGGGCGATGCTCTGCCGCGACCAGAGCCACTCTAGCGCCTGGGGCAGAGGCCAAGGAGCCATCCTCAGTGCCCGGGCCATCTTTGCTCCAATGGAGCCTTGGCTGCGGGAGAGGAAGAGAGAGACAGAGAGGAAGGGGGGGTGGTGGAGAAGCAAATGGGCGCTTCTCCTATGTGCCCTGGCCGGTAATCGAACCTGGGTCCCCCGCACGCCAGGCCGACGCTCTACTGCTGAGTCAACTGGCCAGGGCCTCAGTGTACTCTTTCTAAGTTACTGCTTACTGCCAGCTACATGGAGGCATGAACCTTTTTCTCTTCTGTTATTAATATGTCCATTGTTCCTAGGGCAGTGGCATTGTTATATAGTAACGTTTTGAAAAAACTTAAGTGTAGTAAAAATAATAGTCTTTCCTCATTAATTTCTCTTTTTATCAAGTGGTTTTAGAAAATACAGTAATTGGCTGTAGGCTTTTTGTGAGATAATTTATTCATTAATGAATTGTTTTAAAATAGAAGTGATTGTTACTGCTTTGGGGGATTGTTTTCTTTTTATTTATTTCAATAAATTTTTAGCCTATAGGGGCAAGATAGTTTTAACTTTCTGAAAATAGAATCCTTTTAAATTTTAATATAATTGTTTATGTGTACACATACCTCTCACTTCCAATTGGACCTTTTCTCTTTAGTGTCTCTTAAATAGATTTCTTAAAGAATAATTCTAGGACAGAACCTTCTAGTTCTGTCTTAATATAGTGTGAAATATAATTTTGGAATGAAATAAACCTAGAGACTTGGTCTTACCTAAAATTTAAAAGTTAATCATTTCCTCTTTAGTTCTCCTCACATCAGCTCATTATGCATAGTAAAGTTGAAAGTGTTTTCTGAAGACAGGTTAAATTTAGCATGTTTTCTTGATATAATCTGTCATTTAGTGTTTTTTATAAGTCATCTGAAATGCTATATGTTATTTAAGAAAGCAATTAAATATTTGTACTTCTTCTTAAAGGCAGGACCCACAGCACCATTGTTCATTGACCAGTCAGAAGAACCTGAGTCAAATGTAGCAGATGGCATGGAATTATTTGAAGACAGTCAGCTAAACAGTCGCTCTAAAGCAATAGCATCAAAAACCAAAGAGATTGAACAGGTGAGAATCCCTTTTTAAGTAATCTTTTGTTCCTGTCACTTTGCACATGGTATTTATAGTGAGTGGTTATTGAATGAATATATTTCATTTTGTCCTTTTCCACTTGTGACTGAAATTAATTTTTAAAATTATAAAATAAAAATTGTTTGATTGTAATTTTGATCAATTTGGTCCCCAATCCCTGCTTACTTATTTTTTAAAATATAAAGCAAATTTATTTTTTAGAGGATATTCTAGTTAGTATGGAGTAATGTTTTTAAAGTTAATAAAGATGGGCTGAAAGAAACATTAAATCTACCAAAATGTTAGTAAATGTTTTTTTGAATATTGGGATTACAGATGTTTCTCATTATACTTTTGAGTATTTTTCAAGTATTAAAGAAAAATAAATGATAGTTATTTAAATCTAATTTTAATGATATTCTTGAAAGTTAAGATCTTGTTTTTAATAGATTAAATCAATTGCTTGAGGATTAGTACAGGATAAAGCTAGTTATATCTTGTTTTTTAATAGATTAAATAATTTACTTAAAAACAGTTAAAAGACAAAGCCTATAGTGTGTAATGTATAGATTTGGAATGGGTAAGCCTAGAGGTTTAGACTTACTGAAGACTAAAAAAAGTAGCAATTATTTTTCTCTTCAGTCCTCCTCATGATGTTCATTATGCATAGCAGCATTTAAAGTGTTTTAGTATGGAAATATTGCCTGCCTCATAGGGTATTATCAGACTACAAGGATTAAATGAATAAACTGTGAGCTTTAGAAAATGTAACATGTTGCACAAGGATTTGTTTTTAAAGTTTCTCCCCTGGCCGGTTGGCTCAGCGGTAGAGCGTCGGCCTAGCGTGCGGAGGACCCGGGTTCGATTCCCGGCCAGGGCACACAGGAGAAGCGCCCATTTGCTTCTCCACCCCTCCGCCGCGCTTTCCTCTCTGTCTCTCTCTTCCCCTCCCGCAGCCAAGGCTCCATTGGAGCAAAGATGGCCCCGGCGCTGGAGATGGCTCTGTGGCCTCTGCCTCAGGCGCTAGAGTGGCTCTGGTCGCAATATGGCGACGCCCAGGATGGGCAGAGCATCGCCCCATGGTGGGCGTGCCGGGTGGATCCCGGTCGGGCGCATGCGGGAGTCTGTCTGACTGTCTCTCCCTGTTTCCAGCTTCAGAAAAATTAAAAAAAAAAAAAAAAAAGAAATAAAGTTTCTCTCCAATGCCTTGAGTAAATGTCATTATATTATTATATAAGCCTCTTAAACCTATTGGAAATTAAGAACAAAATTCCTTTCTCAAGGTGCTGTCCACTTCCACATCAATTAAAACCTATATTACTTGGTTAGATAGGAAAAGATCTTAATTAAACCCCAGATGTGGCCTGACTTGTGGTGGCGCAGTGGATAAAGCGTCGACCTGGAATGCTGAGGTTGCCGGTTCAAAACCCTGGGCTTGCCTGGTCAAGGCACATATGGGAGTTGATGCCTCCTGCTCCTCCCCCTGTTCTCTCTCTCTCTATCTCTCTCTCCCCTCTCTCTCTAATAAAAATGAATAAATAAATAAAAATCTTAAAAAAAAAAAAGTAAATTAAAAAAACAAACCCAGGTGTGATTGTGCAGCTTATATTGATACCACCCTAATGGCTAATGTTAAGAACACAGATAGGAAATTTGTTATGCAAACTAGTAGGGTTTCAAAAATGGAGGTGGTTATCAGTATCAGATGCTTAGAGAAATATAAGGAAAATGGAGACTGGAAACTTTTGTTTGATTTGGTGAAGGTAGATTGGTGCCTTCCAAGATATTAAATGAAAGCATAAATAAAAGGATTGCTCACAGGATATATCTTCAATATGAATACGAATATCATTACCATATATAAAACTGCTGCCTTTTTCTCTTTTTACTCTGATTTATTTTTCTTCTTAGCTTTTTTTGCTCCTTGACATTTACTTTTATTATTTTTTTGTGACAGAGACACAGAGAGAGGGACAGATAGGCACAGACAGACAGGAAGGGAGAGAGTGAGAAGGCTCAATTCTTTGTTGCAGCACTTTAGTTGTTCATTGACCGCTTTCTCAGATATACCTTGACCAGGGGGCTACAGCAGAGCGAGTGACCCCATACTCAAGCTGGATGAGCCCGGAAGAGCCCATGCTCAAGTCAGCGACCTTGGGGTTTTGAACCTGGGTTCTTTGCGTCACAGTATGATGCTCTATCCACAGCACCACCTCCAGGTCAGGCCAGACTGTGCATCTTAACCTGACCACCTAACAGAGTGCCCAGGCCCACCACTTAGTAATAAGTGCTTGATAAATGTTTGTTGAATGAATGATTTAATGTTATTTTTCTTTTTCACCTGATCTGTTCTTTAAAGAAGCGGTTTTCTTAAGAATATAATTGGTTACAAAACTTGACTGAAATTACAGGGGAGAGACTATTATTTTGGTTTATAGCCTCTTAATGTCTGTATGATCTTGTTATTCCTAGTTGATCTATTTGATCTTGAAAATGTAAGTTACTAATCAGATGCAGAAGCTAACATAGTGCACACAAAAATTTTTTTTTTTGCATTTTTCCGAAGCTGGAAACGGGGAGGCAGTCAGACTCCCGCCTGACTGGGATCCACCCAGAATGCCCACCAGGGGGCAATGCTCTGCCCCTCTAGGGCGTCGCTCTGTTGTATCCAGAGCCATTCTAGCATCTGAGGCAGAGGCCACAGAGCCATCCTCAGCGCCCGGGCCATCTTTGCTCCAATGGAGCCTCTGCTGCAGGAGGGGAAGAGAGACAGAGAGGAAGGAGAGGGGGAGGAGTGGAGAAGCAGATGGGCGCTTCTCCTGTGTGCCCTGGCTGGGAATCAAACCTGGGACTCCTGCACGCCAGGCCGACGCTCTACCACTGAGCCAACCGGCCATGGCTCAAAATTTTAATATGAAACCAGTTTTTATAGTACTTTCTAGATACCCATGTATGTTTGATCTATGTTTTTATCTGCCCATTGTTAAAACACATGAACATCTAATACTAAAGTTACCTGATCAGGTGGTGTGCAGTGAATGGAGTGTCGGACTGGGACACAGAGGACTCAGGTTCAAAACCTCAAGATTGCCAGCTTGAAATCTGGCTCATCGGCTGAAGCACAGGGTCGCTGGCTTGAGTATGAGATTGTAGATATGACCCCATAGTTGTTGGCTTGAGCCCAAAGGTTGCTGGCTTGAGCATGGGGACACTTGCTCTGCTGTAGTCTCCTGGTCAAAACACATATGAGAAAGCAATCAATGAACAACTAAAGTGCCACACGAAGGATTGATGCTTCTCATTGCTCCCCTTCCTATCTATCTGTCCCTATATGTTCCTTTCTCTGTCTCTTTCACAAAAAACAAATAAACAAACAAACAGACAAATAAATAAAGTATATCGAGGTCCTGGCCTGTTGGTTCAGTGGTAGAGCATCAGCCTGGCGTATGGAAATCCCGGGTTCAATTCCCGGTCAGGGCACACAGGAGAAGCAACTGTTTGCTTCTCCACTCTCCTCCCCTTCCCCTCCCATAGCCATGGCTCAAATGGTTTGAGCAAAAATGGCTCCATGGCCTCACCTCAGGTACTAAAATAGCTCAGTTGCCAAGCAATCAGAGCTGTGGCCCAGCCAAAGCATCGCCTGGTAGGTGGATCCTGGTTGGGGCACATTCGGGAGTCTGTCTCTGCCTCCCTGCTTCTCACTTAATTAAAACAAACAAAAAAAAGTATATTGAGGTTATTATAGCAAAGACAGATGACCTAAAGAAAGAAAAATAAATCTAAAAGAACGCTGCCATATTTTAATGTTAATAGAAATAAAAACAGTTATTATAAGAATTATAAAATAGAAGACTTAATCATGTTAAATATTGGAATATAACTACTGTGTTTTTGCGTGAGTGCTTTGGTTTTTATATATTGGCAAGAAAATCAAACCAGAAGCCCCCTAAATGTCAGAAAGCTAGCAAATAATATAATTTTATAAATGTCTAAAATTAAGTGATTTTTGAAAATGAAAAAAAGTAGTTTTAAGGGGATTTTTTCCTTAATTTTTTTATTTTCAGCTTTTGCATATTTTTAGGGATTAAATAACTGATGGAGAGGATATTATAAAAACTTGAGAAAGCTAGATGGTAGTTACATAGCTATCCCGAAGTTATTCTTTACATTTTTCATATGTTTTAAGAAAAAATAATAGCCCAAAACAAATCAAGCATAGACTAATGTAAAAATATAAATATTAGTATAATATTCAAGCTGCTTTTTCTTTGTATGTCAAGTTCAATATGTTTAGATATCTTGCAATGTTTTGAAGGTTTATATAAATCAGATCCTTCAGCTCTGGAGTTCTAAGAAAATCATTAATTTGTGGCTCTATTAAAATATAAAATAAACTAAATCTACAGGCCAAAATTTGGTATAATTAAAAATGCCTATAAATGCAGTGATTTTTAAATTTTTTTTTTTGCATTTTTCCGAAGCTGGAAACGGGGAGGCAGTCAGACAGACTCCTGCTTGCGCCCGACCGGGATCCACCCGGCATGCCCACCAGGGGGCGATGCTCTGCCCTTTTGGGGCATTTCTCTGTTGCATCCAGAGCCATCTTAGTGCCTGAGTCAGAAGCCACAGAGCCATTCTCAGCGCCCGGGCCATCTTTGCTCCAATGGAGCTTCAGCTGCGGGAGGGGAAGAGAGAGACAGAGAGGAAGGAGAGAAGCAGATGGGCGCTTCTCCTGTATGCCCTGGCCGGGAATCGAACCCGGGACTCTTGCATGCCAGGTTGACGCTCTACCACTGAGCCAACCGGCCAGGGCTGATGTTTAAGGGAATGAGTATGGCAGTGGATTGTATTAGAAATCACCTCTGTGAGGGAGCAGATTCATGTCTTTTGCCATATTTTTGCTGTCTCATCCCTGGGTATATACAAATTTGGTAGGGTTAGGGGTGCAGATTCTTTCTGAAGAAGCTCCAAGATATGGCAGAGAACTACTGGTCTCAAATTCTTTAGCCAGAGACATCAAGTTGCATTTCTATATATTGTGTTGGTATGTGAATCATCCCAGTTTTGCTTGAATATCCTTTAGTGGGTATGTTCCATTCTTTTACCATAACACATTTAACTTCCTTATGCGTTGGATTCTATGGTATATCATTTTCCCCTTTATTCTCCCATATTACCCCTGCTTATCTAATTTGGGCCATTTTTTACATTCAATTATTGGGATAGTTTCCTAGCTTCCTGGCTTTTGAACTTAAGCACATTTCAGAATTTCTCTTCTCATTACAGTAATTCCTAGAGAGGTATAACCCACAAAATGATTGGTGATTCATATTCCAGTTCAGGTGTTTGGCATTAATCCCTTGACTGATATCTCTCAAGTCCTAACATACTATTACTGAACCATTTGATTTGAAAATGAGTCTTGCTACTTGATATTTTACCGGTAAGGAATCTTATTTTTTAATAAATTATTACTTTGAATGAACCAATCAAATTGAAATCCTCCATTATTACATACCCTCTTTTTTTTATTTACTGCACCTCCAGGGATAAAGCAACATTTACTTTAACTCTTCAGAACATTCTTGTGTTTAAAATTCCTTCATACTGTAATAAAAGTGTGCTTTAGATATAGCATATGTTTTCTTGGGGTACCGAAATCTGATGTTAAAAGTCTCTTTGTAATTCCTCAGTGGAATTACAATATCTGGATTAGATTTTCTCTCTTCCTCTTCAGATGGAATCAGATAATCTGAGTAGATCTGGGATATACATACATATATTATATGCATTTGCATGTGCTGCCTAGCAGATCATTTGACTAAGAATGTCAGCGTAGCTAAAATCCTCCTAAAGTGATAAGTAGCAGAGAAGTAGTTAACTTAGTAAAACAACTGCTAAGGATAGTTAGTATGTGGTTAGAGTATTAGGATATTTTATTATGCAAACTGGTCTTGAGCAAAGACCTTCCATCTCTTTACTCTAAGGCACAGTACTTATATTGTGCTTCTTTACCTTTGTTGTACATCTGTAGGGTGTCTTGGATTTCTACTATAGGTATTCTGATAGGTGGGTTATCAGAGCTTCACAAACTTTAATATGCATATAATAAATCCCTTGGGGTTCTTGCTCAAATACAGATTCTGACTCAGTAGATCTGGGGTGGGATTTGAGATTGGAATTTCTAACATTCTCCCAGGTGATGCTGATTCTACTAATCTGTGGACCATATTTGGAGTAACAGTGTTGAAAGGATGTGACTTTTTTATGCATTCTTCTTTAGTTTCTACTGTGGTTAATTGTGGAAAACTACCACATTACTTTTATGTAAATCAGAGAAGTTCTAGTCTACCCATTTTAATAGCTATAATTGATATACAATAAAATACATAAATCTTGTGGATGAGTTTTGACAGTTGTAACACTGTGAAACTATCACTCTTACAAATTCTTATGAAAGTCTTTCTTTTCAGGTATAAATGTTTGATTATACTGAGAGTAATAAAGATTTAGTTAAGAACTAGAGCAGGGGTCCCCAAACTGCGGCCCCCTGAGGCCATTTATCCGGCCCCGCCGCACTTCCAGAAGGAGCACTTCTTTCATTGGTGGTCAGTGAGAGGAGCATAGTTCCCATTGAAATACTGGTCAGTTTGTTGATTTAAATTTACTTGTTCTTTATTTTAAATATTGTATTTGTTCCCGTTTTGTTTTTTTACTTTAAAATAAGATATGTGCAGTGTGCATAGGGATTTGTTCATAGTTTTTTTTTATAGTCTGGCCCTCCAACAGTCTGAGGGACAGTGAACTGGCCCCCTGTGTAAAAAGTTTGGGGACCCCTGAACTAGAGTTATGGCCATATCCCAAAAGTATGTGCTCTAATTTGGTTTATGTTGAATATCTTCCATCCATTCCTTCAAGGCTGTATTTTTTTTTCAAGGCTGTATTTTAAGTAATAACATACACAAGCGTAAAGGTCAAAAGGCACTAGAGATTATGCAATGAAAAACAAATTTGCTTCCTAATAACTCTTAGCTTCCTAATTTCTTTCCCCAGCATATAGATAAATTCATATGTAATATGCATATATAATATATGTGTATATAGAATAGTATTTATGTATTTGTGTATACATACATATACACACATACATGTAATACCCCCACATCTACCACATGATCAATGCAAGTGAATAAAAGGTAAGAGTTGGTTTTTGTGTCTCCATACTTTAAATACAAATGGCATACCATGTTCCCTATTCAGTGTATACTAGGTAACATTCTATATCAGTATGTATAACTACATTGCTCACAAAAATTACGGGATATTTTATCACTTCATATTCATTTTGAAGTATTCCCTAATTTTTGTGAGCAATATAGTCCCCTATTAATAGATATTTTTAATCTCTTGTGAACCATGTTTTAAAATACAGTTTCTCTGATTTCTCCACATTTAAAAAAGTTTTATATGTTTATTTTTTAATAAGCAAAGTACTACTTTTTAAATGAGCAGTTTGGGGTGGGGGGTTAATACTATGAGTGTCAAAAGCCTATATTTAACCCTGGCTGGTTAGCTCAGTTGGTTAGCTTGTCATCCAGAAACACCAGGTTTCAGGTTCAATTCCTAGTCAGGGCACCTACAGAAAGCAATCAGTGAATGCACAATCAAGGGAACAACAAATGAATATTTTCTCTCTTTCTCTCTCTCTCTCTCTCTCTCTCTATCTCTATCTCTCTTCCTCACTTCCTACCTTCCCCCTCCCTCCCTCCCTTCCTCCCTCCTTCCCTTGCTTCCTCTGTCTCTCTAAAAAAACCAAACAAACCTGTGTTTATGTCTTATGAAGTGCTGTGTGGGTTTTAATAACTGCATAAGAAATCACCAGAGTGCCTTTTAACTTCTCTTAAGTGTGATGGCATTCCAAATTTGAGAATAACGGAAGTATATGACTGTAGAGAATCTTAGTTTCTTCATCATCAACCATTCTTAAAAACTATATTAGTAGATAGAATTAATACAATTGAAACCAGTATAATTGTAGGAATATGCCTGAAACCGTTCTTTAAATGCATTATTCATGGTATTCCTCAAATCACAGAAAATTATTTATATAGGAAAAAGCCTCTTCTTATTTGGTAGATAATAGTTAATAAAAGAACAAGTATGATGGAAGCAAATTCATTTTGAAACTTCTTTGGCTATTTCAGAATACTATCCTAACATAATGCTGTTTTATGAAAATGCTGCTATTTCTACCTATTAGTAAGTCTCTTGAAATAAGGGCTGATTATATATTTATCTGATAATATGTAATTAAAATGTAGACGGGAATTATTTTAGATCAAGAGAAGGTGCCAGTTGGATGTTTTAAAACATATAAACATAAAGAGTACTTAGAGACACTTGATCAGGATTATTTCTGTGTTTTTTCTTTTTTTAATATTTTTATTTATTTTTTATTAAGTGAGAGGGTGAGAGGTGGGGAGGTAGAGAGACAGACTCTGCATGCGTCCCGACTAGGATCTACCTGGCAAGTTTCCTACCAGGCGATGCTCTGCCCATCTGCAGCTGCTGCTTCGTTGCTCAGCAACCAAGCCACAGTGTGTCTGTAAAGTCATGGTGCACTTTTGACCAGTCACAGGAAAGCAACAAAAGATGATAGAAATGTGAAATCTGCACCAAATAAAAGGAAAACCTTCCTAGTGTCTGTAGGATGATGTGGCAGCATGTGTGCATGCACAGATGATGACGTAACACCATGTATACAGCAGAGCAGCCCACGGCCATGCCAGCTGAGATGTGGACGGTACAGAGGAAAGTTCAGTGTGTTCTATGGCTCGCTAAATTCGAATCCGTGACCAAAGTGCAACGTGAATATTGGCGCGTTTATAATGAAGCGCCACCACATAGGAATAACATTACTGGGTGGGATAAGCAGTTGAAGGAAACCGGCAGTTTGGTGGAGAAACCTCATTCTGGTAGGCCATCAGTCAGTGACGAGTCTGTAGAGGCTATACAAGATAGCTACCTAAGGAGCCCTAAAAAATCTGTGCATGAGCCCACATTAAACTGCACTGAATAGGTATGGAACTGGGAGAGTTTTCCTTTTATTTGGTGCAGATTTCACATTTCTATCGTCTTTTGTTGCTTTCCTGTGACCGGTCAAAAGTGCACCATGACTTTACGGACACACTGTATTTTAGTGCCTAAGGTGAGGCCATGGAGCAATACTCAGCACCCAGGGCCAACTTGCTTGAACCATTCAAGCCATGATTGTGGGATAGGGAAGAGAGAGAGAGAGAGAGCAAGAGAGAGAGAAGGAGGACAGGTGGAGAAGCAGATGGTCGCTTTTTCTGTGTACCCTGACTGGGAATCAAACCTGGGACTTCCACACACTGGGCCGATACTCTACCACTGAGCCAACGAGTCAGGACCTCCATGTTCTTTCTTTTAATTTAAAAGGGCTTAAACTGAATATACATTTATTTCAGTAAAGACATTTTTATAGTCACTCATAGTTATGCCCACCTTGTTGTAATTAAAAGAAATTTTATTTCTTAGCCATCTAAATGGCTTAAAAATCAGTGGTTAATTTACAAACTATTTTGTTGCCTGTCTCAGTCTTTAGTCTAATAGGTTAATAAGATTTTATTGTGGGTCTAGATCAATCTACTTAATACGTAATTTTTATTTTAATTTAGATTCTACACATTTTACCATTTTTGTGACCATATGGGCTGCTCATTAGTTTTTCTTTTTGCTCAAAATAAAAAAATTGGACTGAATAATCTTAGGCCCCTTTCTAATACAAATCATACTAAAAATACATAGCAGCTAAGATTGCTGCTTCTGTACACAGTGTTATATGTAGCTAATTTCAGATTTAATTATAGATTTTTAGGTGTTTCAGTTTTTTAAATCTCTTCATAAGGGATTTTATTTTAAAATGTTTTTTAAAAACTTCAATATACCATGATCAGTCAGTAATTAATTAATGTTTGTTGAGCTAATGAGGTGTACAAAAAGTGTTTTCTTCAGTAAATAAGATGTTACATTTAATCCGTATTTTTTTCTGCGGCCCTCTTCTGTTACAGTATATAGTTTCAGTCACCATCTAAATAGCTAATGATTCCCAGTACTCTCAGTAGTTTGCGCTCTTTCTCTCTCAATATATAATAGAATATTTTTGTTTTACTTTTAAAATAAAAAGGCTAGAAGAGTAATCGAATGTATTATCTTCCTGAAATGTTAACTAGAGTTGGGAACATGGAAAAGAATCAGCTTTTAATACATGATGCATTAAAATGAAATAATTTTCTGAGTAGTGGCAACTTTATCTATTGTATATGCATGATCTAAGCATTTCATACTAGCCTTACATAATAGAAACATTTGTTTTTCTTTTTTATCAGAGCAAGTAACGAACTTCTTAAAAGTACAGCTCTCACTACTATCTTGTCTAGACATCAAGTCTACCCTACTTTATTTAACAGTCCATTATTACCAACCACTTGTTCAGACTTTACATATATAGATTTAGTAAAATGTACTCACTTAAGATTTACCTCTAAAGAAATTTTCTCTTACCCAAAGGGCACAGAAAATATGTCATTTTAGAGTTATAATTTATCATTTTAGAGTTATAATGTTATAATTTATCACTTAGATTCTGGTCATGGCCTTACTACAGAAACTTGTTGCTGAAGTACAAATGTGACATTTTCATTTTTTGGGAATTCCATCTCAGAAAGTAATTTGTATCATATTTAAAATGGCAAATCCAAGCATTTCAGCCTTTAAATTTAAAGTTAAGTTAGTTGTGTTATACCTGATGTAAACCTATCAATATGGAAATAGAGGACTCTGTTAAGATATTGTTTTATGTAAACTATAAAATTTAACAGTACTGATACTAAGCCTAATCAGAACCATACTTAAAATGCTACAGGTACTGGAAGAGGTGAGGCTGTCCTGGACCTTATCCCTAGGAATGTCATTACTTAAAAAGTACCCAGGTATAAAGCAGTTCCAGCACATGTGCTTTCCATGGCATCAACTTGATCGCAAGCTTTATGCGCTTACCTCTCTTCTTCCTTCCCTGTCTGCCCATGTTAGGGAAGGATTATCTCTGATGGTTCCAGACTACTATCCTTGGCTCTTCAGTCCCCTTATGTCAGCTGACAGTTTTATTTAGTCTCTGAGTACTTTGCATTAAAGGCATTTTAAGTAGTGTGGCATAGTCAACACTGGATGCTTCCAGTTAGTGTTTAAACCTCTCAGAGCTCTTTTCCTCATTTATTAAATGGGATTAGTTACACTTTCTCCCTCAGAATTAACAAACTATTTGATGTGAGAGGCCCTTTGTCTATTGAAAATCACTATGGCCTGACCTGTGGTGGTGCAGTGGATAAAGGTCGACCTGCAATGCTGAGGTCGCCAGTTTAGAACCCGGGGCTTGCCTGATCAAGGCACATGTGGGAGTTGATGCTTCCTGCTCCTCCCCCCTTCTCTCTCTCTCCCCTCTCTCTAAAAATGAATAAATAAAAATCTAAAAAAAAAAAGAAAAAGAAAATCACTATCAAAGTGGTTATGGTAATGTTAAGTATTACTTTGTTTCTTTGCAGCTTTGAAATATTGACTACTTTCAAACTACTTCTTAAGAATATTTTATAGCAAGTTTCTTACATAGGTTTAACTGAGAGAGACCGTTTTCTCATCAGTGTTAGGTTTGAGGATGTCAACCTCTTGTCCTTTCACTTGTCCTTTTTTTAAAATTTTTTCCCTTCATTTGTTCAAAATAAAATATAAAAATAATTTTGTGATAAAATACTTTGTTTATTCTGGAGGACTGTAATTTTTCTTTCACATTTTCCATTTGGCTGGCTTTTTATCTCAATGATCCTTATCTATTAGCTATTTCTAGACATAAGTACCATAAAAAGATTGTTTCCTTTTCCTTAGAATTCCCTGCTCTTCCCATTCCTAAAACATAAATTGTTCTCATACTTTTTCCCTCATTTTAAAGATGTGATCCCTCCTATAACATCTGTCTTTAACTTTTTAAATTCAGGTATTGTGCAAGGAGATGACAAGTTTGTCCTTATAAACTCATGTGCCAAGGACAGTGCACATTAATTGTATTGGTAGTTCATTTATAGAAGGTGTTTTAAAAATTGTACTGAGAAGACATTGTTTCTTCTAGATTTAACCTGAAATTAAACATTAGAAGTTGATGATTGCATCATGTCTGGTTCATTAGGAACCAATTATATTGTTTGTTACCTGTGGTGCTGTTGGTTCCTCCTACTTTTTAAAATTCTTTTAACTATTACTGGAAATTAGACAATGCAATATATATTATTTCTGTTTATAATACTCATTTATTTTTATTATTCAGGAGGTTATTTGTAGGTTTTCTTTGTCTGCCTCAAAGCTGAATCTTAGATTTGTAACCCTTCAGTTATCTGGACTTGGGAGGAAATGAATAGTTCAGCATCATTTAATATCCTGGTTAGCTAAAGTGAACTATGCCCAAACTCTCTGTGTTTCCTATTATGCTCTGCTATTTAAAGAACTCACTTTAGTAATTTATAACAAATATACAGAAAAAAACTTAAAACTTTTTTTTTTTCTTCCATTTTTCTGAAGCTGGAAACAGGGAGAGACAGTCAGACAGACTCCCGCATGCGCCCGACCAGGATCCACCCGGCACACCCACCAGGGGGCGATGCTCTGCCCATCCTGGGCGTCGCCATGTTGCGACCAGAGCCACTCAGCGCCTGAGGCAGAGGCCACAGAGCCATCTCCAGCGCCAGGGCCATCTTTGCTCCAATGGAGCCTTGGCTGCGGGAGGGGAAGAGAGAGACAGAGAGGAAAGCGCGGCGGAGGGGTGGAGAAGCAAATGGGCGCTTCTCCTGTGTGCCCTGGCCGGGAATCGAACCCGGGTCCTCCACACGCTAGGCCAACGCTCTACCGCTGAGCCAACCGGCCCAACCGGCCAGGGCAGGATGTTTTTTTGAAGATTAGTTTGGTTGTACAAAAAAATGTTTGGCTACTCTTCAAATGAAGAGTGAGAGCCTGAAATAGATTAATGGTGTCAGAAATGGAGAACAAGTACATGCAAGTGTGTGGCAGGAGACTAGATAAAACCCTAGGACCTATTTGTTTGTTTACTTATTTGTGACCACTTGTGAAAGGATAAGAGTAATTTGAGAGACTGAAGATAAAAAACAGATGGAAAAATTGATGAAGCAGGAAGGGTTACCGGTAGCACAGATAGAGGAACTAACCTTGAAAAATTAGAGAAACCTTTCTCAGGGACTAGGGCAGAATAGAATCAAGTCACAGCACTTATGAGGTGGAGAAGATATAAGTTTAGGAAAGAAGTAATTTTGTTAAAGGGGAAATGGGATAGGGAGGGGAGAGTCCTATCAGCAGTTAGAGTTCCTGAATTGGGCGTGGAAAGGGTTTAGAATACTGCATATGGTATTTGTTGATACGGAAGTCAACAAGAGAGATTAAAGAGGTCATGGTAGATCAAATAATTAGTTTTGGACTTCTTCCAGCAATTCATAGCAGCATCCATTGAGTAAGAGTAGAAGAGGCATACTAGGTTGTTTATCCATAGTTGACAAAGGAAAAACACCTTAAATGTTATTAAATAAGCAAAAAATAAAACAAAAAATTCACTGATAAGATGGAGAAGGTGGTGATTTTATTGGGAAAGAAATTACTCAAGTTACTTATGTGCCAGGACATTTTACCAGTTTTGTTGCCCAGGTTTTTGAGCAGCTACATATTATGCAGTTCAGAACTAAAGAGGCAAGTGGTAAAAATTAAACATATCCAACAGCATCGCTGTTGGTCATGATGAGTTTAAAAGAAGGGGAGGCTCTAGTTTTTAATGTTAATGATATATCTTTAAAAATAAGAAAAATACTAAGGCAGGAAATGCCAATGTATTTTAGAATTTTGCACTTAAAAGAGACAAACAATAGTATCTTTAAACAAAAATGGCTTTCAGTGCTCTAGAATGCTTTGGCTCTAGATCTTCCTAGACAAATGGAATGTTGCTGTGGTTATTTCCTGACTTTTAAACCTGTTAAATATTATTATTTCTCTGTTTGAAACTCTCTGGTGGCTTCCCATTATATTTAGAATAAAAATCTAGAGTTTTTTTGCCATTATTGTACAGATCTGCTGGTCCTATCTACTACCTCTTTTTTCAAATTTTTTTTATCATCCTTGTGGTTCACTGTGCTGTGGTCATACTAGCCTCAGTAAGACATGCTTTCCCTCCTTCTTGTGACCTTTGTTGATGCTGTTATTTCTCTTTAGCATGTACTGTCAGACTTTTTCTCACCTCTCAGAGCCTTCCTTAAATGTGACCCTAAAACATTTCTGTACCCACTCGGACCCAAGTAGTTCCTTACTGAACCTATTTTATTTTCTTTATAACACCACAAGTATACACATGTTTACGTATTTTCATACATTTTATTTACCTTTTCACAAAAAAGAAAGCTTCCTGAAGATAGGAACTAGTACTTTTTTTTGTTTACCACTTTTACAGGGCCAGCATATAGCATGTTCCCAAATACCTATTAGTTGATTCGTAGGCTCTCAGCTGTTAAGTGAATGGTTTCTGAGTATTAATGATTTTATGGTTTGTTCTGTCACATAATCCTCACAAAAGCCCTGTGAGTGACGGTACTGTTATAATCCACACATTACAAATAAGGCAATTGGGGCTTACAAAATTATGTAGTATGCCCAGGGTCACACAGCAGCCCAGACCTAGGGGCTCCGTGACCACAGAATCCATGATCTCCATCACTCGACCATATTCCCCTCCTGCCCCATCAATAATTTAAGTCCTTAACATACATATTTTAAACAGAGAAAACAAAACGGAATATTTAAAATGCTTATGAGCCTACCTTTCTGTAGTAGTTGTGTCTTTGGGAAATTATTTAAAAGGGTTGAAGGCAAAGGAATTTTTTTTTACAGTTTTGAAGATTGGATTATATTTAAATTACATTTTTTTGTCCAGTATAAATGAGAAATTACTTCTTTTGTATAAACAAAATAAGAATTTAAACCTATGGCAATTTTTTACATTTTCTCTTTTCTTCCTTGACATACTCGTGGATATGAATGGCTCATTTCTCAAGGTCATAAGTTGAATTTTATTGTGCAAAGAATTTGAGTTTGTAGCTTTTTACTGTGTAATTATATCTACATATAATTGAAGGCTGAGAAAACATAGTTTAATCTAATTTCTGTATGGATAGTTTGTGTTCAGTCTGTGAGGAGAATAGTATATTCTTTTTAACTGAAATATAGGACATTATAGTCAAAATTTGACTTTTAAAGTTGTATTTTGGTTATTCATGTTTAATGTGGATTCTTTTGTCTCTAAAAGTGAAATAACTTAAGTGCCATTAAACAATACAGAATGCAGCGGCTGCACTATTGAGCTGTGTGGAATAAACACTGGCTTCAGTCACTGGGGATGATTTAGTGTTTGAGGAAAATTTTTGTAGCTTTCCTGTCACACCTACACAGTAGAGACAGAGGCAGAACTGGACATATTTCTCTTGTTTTGTTTGTAATATGTTTACATTTTAATTATTCTTTCATCTTAGTATGTGATTCTTTTGATTTTTTAAATAAAATCATCTTAAATAGTGCTGTTCCTGGATGAGTTTTGTTTTGGGTTTTGGGATTGCCTCTGTGTGTGTGGAGGGGGTGGTTTTTGGTTTTTGCAAAAGACAGTATAAATATATTTTTGACATTTTAAAACTTGTCTGTATGTATAATAGTCTTTAATAATAATCTTTTTTCTCTATTGGGGTTCAATTTTAGTAGTAAAAACTATAAATGTACAGTGAAGTAAGGTAATTCTAATTGAATTTTATTCTCTCTACAATATGATTGCTGGGGGGGGGGTGTCTTTAGACCAAATCTTTTTGAATCTGATTAGAAGATTTGATTCCTACAGAATAATAGAATGGCACAGTGGATAGAGTGTCGGACTGGGGTGCGGAAGGACCCAGGTTCGAGACCCCGAGGTCGCCGGCTTGAGCGCGGGCTCATCTGGCTTGAGCAAAAAGCTCACCAGCTTGGTTGGACCCAGGGTCGCTGGCTCAAGCAAGAGGTTACTCGGTCTGCTGAAGACCCGCGGTCAAGGCACATATGAGAAAACAATCAATGAACAACTAAGGTGTCGCAATGAAAAACTGATGACTGATGCTTCTCATCTCTCTCCGTTCCTGTCTGTCTGTCCCTCTCTCTGACTCTCTCTCTGTCCCTGTAAAAAACAAACAAACAAACAGAATAATAGAATGTTGTCAATTTATGCAGCAGGAATTGGGTATTTTAACCAAGATGTCTGTGTATTAGATCAACGATCACTTTACACGATCTACAGAAAGAACATTTTGCTCAGCAAATCATCAGCAAGGTTCTGTGTATACTTTTATACAAGAAAGTCTCATTGGTCAAAAACAATTCTGAACCAAGGTATTTACATTTTAATATTTTAAAAATTGAGGTGACTATTGAGAAGTAATAAAATTATAGTACTTTTCAGGGTACTGTGTTTTAGGGTTTTTACTACTTACTACTTTGAAATGACTTTATAATGTAGACTTTTTTCCCTCCTTGATTTTAGAAGATTACTTTGTTATACTTCACTTTCCTTGTAATGCTAAATCAAGTAAAAATTTAATTATGACCTTTACTTGATAAAGTAACAATATTTATTGACAATCCCTGAGAACAGATTTATTTAACTAATCTCAAAGAATTTGCATGTGGGATCAATTGGATAGGATGGCCAAAACTTTCTAATTAAAGTCTGAGCCAAAGCCAGATTATATAATTTTAAGCTTTTAGGTTAATCAGAGATAATTAAAGATCCATTTTGTTCCCAGCCTTATATTAATGGGAGACAGTTACAAACAAAGTAAAAGAAATTGTATTTGCCCTCAACATAATAAAGGAGGTAGACAAAACAAAACAAAAACATACATTTCTTGAATATTTAGAATAACCTGGGAAAACTGATCTGGAAAAAGTTTGTGAAAGATATCTTTAACAAGTTTTTTTTGCTTGTTTGTTTGTTTTTAATTTATTTTTATTAAGTGAGAGGCAGGAGGTAGAGAGGCAGAGAGACAGACTCCTGCATACTCCCTAACCGGGATTCACCTGGTAAGCCCACTAGGGGGCGATGCTCTGCCCATTTGGGGCCACTGCTCCCTTGTGGGGAATGGAGCTATTTCAGCACTGGAGGCAAGGCCATGGAGCTATGCTCAGCACCCCGGGCCATATTGCTCAAACCATTAGAGGCATGGCTGCAGCATGGGAGGATAAGAAAGAGAGAGAGAGAGGGAAGGAGGAGAGAGGGGGTGGAGAAGCAGATGGTCACTTCTCCTGTGTGCCCTGACCGGTAATCAAACCTAGGACTTCCACACACTGGGCCAACGCTCTACTGCTGAGCCAAATGGCCAGGGCCTTGAACGAAAATTTGAAGCAATTAAAGTATGTAGTAGAAAAGCAACTGAGGGAATTAACATGGCATACGAGAATGGGTAAAATGCTGAAAACTGTGTGGTGGATGGCATTTTGGTGGGTGATAAGATGATCTTCGTAGTCAGATTTTGTTGAAGAATTTAATTGGGTCAGATGTTGGAAGCCACATCAGTAGTGTTCTCCGTGAAGAGTTTTCCCATCTTTAGGATGACAGCAACTATGTTTAGGAAAGTTTAGAATAAAAAGACTATTAGCTAAACAATTAGAAATAGGGTTGTATTTTGTTAGGTCCACACTTGTATAGCAGTAGAAATAGCAATAAAAAGGTATACAACAGAGTCAGATTTCAGCAGTGTGTATGCAGAATAATTTCATGTTTGCTTAGGAAATAAGTGCTAACCATAAATATTAGTTCCTGAACTTTTAAATACTATATATAATACGAAGCATAACTGAACTACAGAATGAAGCCACATTTTGATATTTCTGCTTTGTATTGACATAAGACACTGAAAGTCTGTATGAGAAAAGGAATGGTTTTAATGCATTATTCCAGGATGTGTTTATATGAAAAAATTTTGTCTATGTTGTATCTACATGACCACATGGTAGTTTTGCACTGAAGTAAGGTTAAAGGGCAAGCTACAGTCTACTGTTTCTTTTGGCTCTTGTAGTAAGGTGGTCAGCCTTTTGACCCTTACTTTATCTGAATCAATTCAATATCCAGTGCTGCTAATACAAACAAAGATTTTGTTTCTGGTTTTCTCTGTTATTCTTACCTAAAATATACTGATCATTTCAGACTTAGTAATTTTGCCAACAGAAAGAGTTAGCAATTTAAAAGTATATACTTTTAAACCAATAAGTCAAATTTTAAAACACCATTTTAATAAATGTACTACTTATTGACAATACATATGGGAAGTTTCGTTAGACCTTTAGGATTCCAGTAGAATTCATAGCTACATCATTATTTGCCCTCACAATTTCAAATAAATAGACATATTTTGTTGTATTTAGTAATAATAGCTTACCCAAAATTATCTGCACACATTACAAAATATTCATTTGACTGGATTCCTGCCTCAAATCCTTGGTTGTAGTTAAATTCTATCTTTAAAAAAACTTTTGAGGACCAGATTTATATCTTCATTGACTAAAATTTAATGATACTATCCTTAGTGATCAAACACCCGGTTCTTATCTTGAGAAGGAAATGGAAGTAGCAGATAACTGATTGATGTGATGACAGCATTATGATTCTAGCATATGTCTGTTCATTTGTATGTACAAATTGTTATAAGTGTCCCTCTAATTCTTGGAAGGAATTTCAGTTTCATTTGAGATGTCATTAGTAGTTTTATTTGTAATGTTATGTGGACAGATCAAGATTTATTTAGATCTTGTATCAGTTACTCTATATATTTTGTTATTAAAAGTATAGACTTGAAAAATATCTGCAGGTAGACCTTGAAAATATGTTTTCATTTATATGTAATGGAACTTTTGGATTTTTCCCCTATATATAATGCCGGCAGAGATAAAAGTAAAATAATGAGTTATTTTAAAAATTAATTTTAACCTACTTTTAATATACAGTGTGTCCGCAAAATCATGGTGCACTTTTGACTGGTCACGGGAAAGCAACAAAAGATGACAGAAATATGAAATCTGCACCAAATAAAAGGAAAACCCTCCCAGTTTCTGTAGGATGATGTGGCAGCATGTGTGCATGCGCAGATGATGACGTAACACCATGTATACTGCAGAGCAGCCCACGGCCATGCCAGTCGAGATGTGGACGGTACAGAGGAAAGTTCAGTGTGTTCTATGGCTCGCTAAATTCGAATCCGTGACCAAAGCGCAACGTGAATATCGGCATGTTTATAATGAAGCGCCACCACATACGAATAACATTACTAGGTGGGATAAGCAATTGAAGGAAACCGGCAGTTTGGTGGAGAAATCCCGTTCTGGTAGGCCATCAGTCAGTGATGAGTCTGTAGAGGCTATACGGGATAGCTACCTAAGGAGCCCTAAAAAAATCTGTGTGTGAGCCCACATCGAACTGCACTGAATAGGTATGAAACTGGGAGAGTTTTCCTTTTATTTGGTGCAGATTTCACATTTCTATCATCTTTTGTTGCTTTCCTGTGACCGGTCAAAAGTGCACCATGACTTTACAGACACACTATATGATACTGCAGTTCCAATTTTTAAAATGAAGCTGTGCTATTTGTGTTAGTTATGAATAATTACTTCTAGAAAGAAAAAAACACATCATAGAAGTATTCAGATGGTATTGTTATCTAATTGAAAAGCCTTTCTCTTGTAAAGGAACGATTTAGTAGACTGATAATATTCTATTTCTTATATTTGCATACGATGAGCTGAAAGCAGATACATTGCACTTTTTTTTCAGTAGGAATAACAAAAGCTGTATTTTCGATGGAAATTTCAAGGATCAGTAATGGTTAAGCTTTAAGCATGCGAAAGTATAGCCTATCTCTAACTACAATATGTTGGATAAAACCTGTGAAGCACCTTTGGTAGGTTCGCAGTGGCATTGAAAAGAAAATAGCTTTATACCATCACCTTGGCATTCCTGCCAGTGTGAAAGCTGCAGTGCAGGGGTAATCAGTCGCACAGGTCTCTGCAGCTCCCAGAAGGCCAGGTAGGGTCCATTTCATGTATCAGGCTATCAACCAAAGCTGCTTTTGGTTACAAAGTAAAACCCTACTGAGACTACCTTTAGCATGTAAAAGGAAAATATTGAAAGCATATGGGGGTTTCTCATGAAACGCAGGCAGAAACCAGATTTAGAACCTGGAACCAGAAGACTCGTCAGTAAGTTTCTCTTAATTTCCCTTCTTCCTCCCCATGCCTCCCTACCCAGCCACTCTGCACTTTTCCTGTCTTCCTTCGCAATGTCAATGTCACACACCCAATTCATAATCTTTTAAACCCTGGGATTCATCTTTATCACCAAAATCCCTTAAACTCTATCTTATAAATACTTAGCTTTCAGTTGGCCTCTCTGCAAAAGTGGGGTTGAGGTGGAAAGGGACACTAAGCAGAAGCTGCCTCTGTGCTGGAGTTATTGTCAGTAATGACCACCATTAGTGCTTCCTACCCCTTTGCTGGCACCTTTGGGTTCAGTGACCTCTTATCAACAACAATAACCCCCCCCCCCCCATCACCTTTACTAAAAGAGATGATAGCAAACATTTTAAGTCTCCTATAACACATTAGCAAGGAGTTATGTTAAGCTGAAAATTCACAATTCCTTGATACTGTTACAAAATGAATGTTTTTCTAAACTGTAGTACATACAAAATGTTTAAGCTGTCTGGTATCACAGAAAAACAAAAAGAAAAAGCACAGAGCACATGTGTGCTGAAACCATAACTTAATTAATTCGTTAGTGTGAGACTTGGAGAAATTTATAGTAGGAAAAGTGACGTTTTCTAAAATCAACTTTATAATAGAGAATTTTAATAATGAAAGGAATGGGGTGAAAGAATGAAGGTACCTGATTCACTGAGTCACCTGGCAAAACTAAACAACTGTCCTCCCCTGCAGAGTACATTGAAAATAGGCCATCTCAATCATAATATGCTCTTTCACCAACCCAGCATATGTAGTTTATAGAATAGTAGTATTCTTCCCAGCATGGTGAAGATGACTGATCCGACCTGTTTGTTTTTCATTAATTTATCTTAGTGGCATCCCTGAAGCTATATTGAAAAAGTAATCCAAGTTTCAGATTTTACTAGGAACATGACAAATACTGGACACGAAGCGCACACACACAAATAATGTCTCATGATAGTTAGGAGCCATGACCACTTGGCCTGCCTTCTAGACCTCTCCAAGCCATTTTCTTTACATTATTCTCCAAAATAAGATTAATTTATCTTTGTCAAGGATTTAGTCTCAGTTTGGGCTTTTTTTTCTGTTTTGAATTTATATAATTCTCGTGAGCAGCAGTATGGTAAGGGGTAAATTAGAAACCTCGGTTGTGAATGTTAATCATACTTCTTAAAACTAACTCATTTTAATCTCTGCTTCATTTTTATAAAATGAGAGCTATTCCAGAGTACTTATGAGGGGATTTCTGATACCTAAAAGAATGTAAAAGCCTATATGAAAATATTGTTAGTGACTTAATGTTTCTTATATGCCAGTAATCTCTAAATGTTATTCTGTTCAAACAAAAGCCCTTTAAAATTATAACCCATAACCATTTCTAGTTATGAAGACCTTTGCCTAGGAGGATTCCTCTCCATTCTCGAATCCTTCCTTACTTTCTTTTAGCCTTAGTCAAATCTAAAACACGTTTTCTTGTATACTCAGAACTTTGTACTTTTCTGAGTATTACTGTTAAGTCATTTGAAGAATGGACTACTGCATGAGCAATTTAAAGTATTAATTTCTAAAAAGATTTATTTGGATGTAATCATAAACCTTCTTCGGATAACTCTAACTTAAACTGTATGTTATATACTTTTATTTGTATATTCCTTAGCTTCATTTCACTTCTCACCCAATATAATAATTTATAATAATTAACTATAAGTAAAAAAATCAGTTCAGATATACATTAAAATGTTTACCTTTTTCACTTGATTTTTTTTAATGAAAGAAAATACATTCTAAGTGACAGATATCTTTTGAGGCACTGACTTGCCATTTTAACCTATAATCTGTTTTATTATGATGCATGTTTTAGACATTAACTTGGGAAAATATCTAAATTAGGCCTCCACCCCACCCCATCCCCACCTTTATTACAGAATTTGTGTGCGTGTGTGTGTGTGTGTGTGTGTGTGTGTGTGTGTGTGTGAGAGAGAGAGAGAGAGAGAGAGAGAGAGAGAGAGAGACAGAGGGACAATAGAGACAGACAGGAAGTGGGAAAGATGAGAAGCATTAATTCCTCGTTGCAGTACCTTAGTTGTTCATTGATTGCTTTCTAATATGTGCCTTGACCGGGGGGCTACAGCAGACCAAGTGACCCCTTGCTCAAGCCAGCGACCTTGGGCTCAAGCTGGTGAGCCTTGCTCAAACTAGATGAGCCTGCGCTCAAGCTGGCAACCTTGAGGTCTCGAGCCTGGGTCCTCCACATCCCAGTCCAATGCTCTATCCACTGCGCCTCTGTCTGGTCAGGCAGAATTATTTTAAAAAAGACTTTATTTATTCCATTTTTAGAGAGGAGAGAGATAGATAGAGAAAGAGAGAGAGAGAGAGAGAGAGAGAGAGAGAGAGGAGGAGCAGGAAGCATCAACTCCCATATGTGCCTTGACCAGGCAAGCCCAGGGTTTTGAACCGGCAACCTCAGCATTCCAGGTTGATGCTTTATCCCATTGCGCCACCACAGGTCAAGCTCAGGCAGAATTTTTATTGATCTCAGACATAAGATTAAAAGCGCATGAAAAATTTTGTCATTTTAGAATATATCTATTAATCAGCGATCTTCAGAGCTTTGTTGTCCAATGAATAAGAAAAAAAATGTCTTCAGTGTAACTTAACTCATCCTTTAAGTTCAAGGAGGAATTAAACTATATGTCCAACCATAAGTTATTTAAAGTATAACCTATTTATATAGCTCCATTTTGATTTTGGTCTATCCATCAGCTATGTTTTCCAAAACTTCCTTATATTCCAAGATTTGTTCTTTAAAAATACTGTGATTTTTGTTGCAAGCTTCCAGGTTCCCTGGAATAGCCAACATTCTCAGTGTTTTTTATCCTCTTCCATTTCACCCATTATCTTTTCTTTGAAGTTATTAATAATTAATTATTAGGAATTATTATTATTTGTATTTCTTTGATGGCATTTACGGTATTCTGCCTTGTCTTATGGTTATTTATAATGTATTACTTTTTTTACTAGGCTCAAATTGCCTTGAGCAGAGTGAGTTCTAATTGTTTGGCAGGCACAGCTACCTTTCATTCAGATGTATATCTGCATTTATAGAGTCATTAATATTTATAATAATATTTGTAATTCTCAACCTACTTTGAGAAGATGCAAAGTTCATCATCCAGGGTCCAAGCAAAACAGAGAGCCATTTCATTTGTAAGCTGAGATGATCAGACACATATTTCCACTATTGCTGCTAATTTTGCTTTATATCTCTCCCCTTAGAATTTTATTATGAAAAATTTCAAACATTGGTAATTATACACTGCACACCCATATATTCACCTGGATTCTATAATTTACATTTTGTTTTATTTGCTTTGTTCCATATCTATTGTTCTCTTCATCCATTAATTCATCTTATTTTTGGTACATGCCAAGGTATGTTGCAAATCTTATGCTTCACTCCTAGTTCTGCATGTATACCATTATTGATCGACATTTGTGGCTTTTTTTTCTTTTTTAAATAAAATATTACAGATATAAATAAGCCCCTTCTCAGATCCCTGCAGACCCCCTCCTTTCTCAGAACTGTCATTCTTATGTATGTTTATATGTATGTATCCCTAAACTGAATACACTTAAAAAATACATAAATGATATCTCTATTTCCTTTGCAACTTTTTTTCAGCCTGTATTAATTTGAAATTTTTACTAGTTGCTGTTTTTAGTATCTGTGGGACCAGTTTTTGGCACCGATGAAAGATTCTGTAGACCTTTTGAAATTACTTTATTTCTTTTTGTTATTTAGTGTATTATGATTGAAAAAACTAGTAATCTGGAAAGGGTAAAAGGAAAGTCATTTAAATATTAATCTTTCCTACAAATTTATAAATTAATGTGCATTTATTTTGGGGAATTGTACAAACATTGATTGGTGTGGTTTTTTAGCATTTATCTACTTTATCATTAACTTTGGACTTACATTTTTATGTGGCTATAATAATTGTACCCACATACAGAATGTAGGTGGTTACATCTAGTCCCATGTGCTCGTAATGCATTTCTTAGCAACTACCAGCCTTCTTTTTAGCATCTGTGCTCTAAGAGCCAGTCAGGCTGTAGATTTGAGGAGGACATTTCTAAGATATTTTTCTATTAATATAGCATAAGGAGCAACATAGTTATAATAGCTTTGACACATTCTGCATTACTATAGACCCAAAATTAAAGGTTCTAAATTTGTCTCCAGTATTTAACATCAGTATGCTGTCACCAACCTCATCAACACATGAGACATTATGTTTCCTTTGTATTAAGTCTCAGTTGGCGTTACTTATTTTAACTTACGTTTTTATATGCATTTCATCAAAAGATGGTAGAAATTTTCAGACACTAATTATATTTCACAATGCTCCTTTAAAAATGGTAAACTTTTATTTCCATTTTAATGGTAAAATAGTTGCAAATATATATATTAATTTACCAGGTCCACACCTATCATTACATCTTCACCTTTTTTTTCACTCCTTAGTCTTCTTTAACAGCAGTGCTTTATAGAATTTTCTGTGATGATGCAAATGTTTTATATTTGCACTGCCCAGTATGAATGATATTAGTATTTGAAATAGGTCTAGTATGACTGAGGAACTGAATTTTAAACTTAATTTTATTTAATTAATTAAAATTTAAATGTAATTGGTTACATATGGCTAATCTCCATCATCCCAATAAACTGCTCTTGCAGTTAACCAGTTACCCTCTTATATCCAAAGTCAATCAATATATTTTGTCAGCTGCTTTTATCTTTCTCTGGCATTTGATTCACAGCATCCTTACTTTGCACACTTTTCTTGGCACCTGTGCCCTCTTTCCTGGTTTTTAGTCTTTCTTATTGTCTCTTCTGTGGCTAATATTGATGTTTTTAGTTGTCTGCTCTTGGATACCTTTTGATCTTGTATTACTGTTCTCTCAGAGTTGACTTCAGCTATTCATTTACCAAGTAGTTACTGTGTATAAAATACTAGGGCTGGAAAAAACTTAACCCTTTCTTCAAGGAACTCCCATGGCCTCAGCTGGCATCAGTGTAAAAATGATATCTCTTTCTCCTCAACCCCTCTCTCTTTCTCTCCTTCCCTCTTTCTGTTTCCTTCTTCTGAAGTCTAGACTCAATACTCAACTTCCTTTTGATGGGGACTTCAATTACATTAGGTTCTGATCTTAACTCCCATTCCCAGTACTGTTCCCCTTAAAATAAATGAAAAGCCTTCTATCCATCATTCTTTCATTATCATATCCTTATTGCCTCTAAATTACTTATAAAGCCTCTAATCTCATCTTTAACACATTTTGTTACATTCATTGTCCCTGCTCTCAGGAGCCATAATGTTGATTCCTAATCATTCACTTGCTCCTTGTACCTCTTTTCTCATTTGCTAATTGCGAATTTATAGGTTGAGGTCTGAATTCCATGAAAGAAAGCTCTTTATGATCTTCTTTGAGGGTGAACACACCCCATGTGTTTTAGCTATACCAAAACAATAATGTTGCCCATAATGTCATTTTCGTTTCCTCTTCTGTCTTTCCTTGGAGTGAACTTCTCATGTTTAAATTCTTGACTGACCAGGCAGTGGCGCAATGGAAAAATTTTCCACTGGGATGCAGAGAACCCAAGTTCAAAACCCTGAAGTTGCTGACCCGAGTGCAGGTTCATCTGGCTTGAGCACAGGGTCACTGGCTTGAGTGTGGGATCATAGACATAACACCATGGTCGATGGCTTGAGCCCAAAGGTCATTGGCTTGTAGCCCAAGGTCGCTGGTTTGAGCCCAAGGTCACTGGCTTGAGCAAGGGGTCACTTGCTCTTGATTGTTCCCCAATCAAGGCACATATGAGAAAGCAATTAATGAACAACTAAGGTGCTGCAATGAATACTTAATGCTTCTCATCTCTCTCCCTTCCTGTCTGTCTGTCCCTATCTGTCCCTCTCTCTGTCTCTCTCTGACACACACACACACACACACACACACACACACACACACACACACACAAAAGAGTTCTTGCCCTGGCCAGGTGGCTTGGTGAATAGAACGTTGTCCCAGCATGCTGTGGTTGGAGGTTGGATCCCTGGTCAGGGCAAATACAAGAAGCAACCAGTGAGTGTACAACTAAGTGGAACAATGAGTTGATGCTTCTCTCTCTCTCTCTCTCTCTCTCTCTCATCAGTTGAAAAATATTTTTTTTTAAATTAGTTCTTGAGATGATAACTGTGACCATCATACTGAAGTTTTAAATATATACATGATTAATATTGGCAAAAAGTGAATGACAACTTCAGGTAAAACTAAAAACTAAAACCAAAATAAAGCACTGATGATAAACTATAGTCTGTCAAAATTAGATGTTAAACGTAAAAGAGCAATTTGTTCTAACACCATTTTCTAATGGTCTCTTCTCTAGACAAAGAAGAATTATTTTTCACATCAGCATTGCTGTATGCTAATGCTTTCTTAGTCTGAGTGATCTTTATTATCTCATTTAATCCTTATAATAGCAAAGTCGGATCTGTAGGTACTGAAACTGAGGCAGAGGGTGAATAACTCTCCCATCCTCCCACCCCTGTGTTTCATTTGTTTGTGTGATTCTTTTTTTATTTTTATTAAGTGAGAGAGGAGGAGGCAGAGAAACAGACTCCTGCATGTGCACTGACCAAGATCCACCTGGCAAACCCACTACAGTGTGATGCTCTGCCCATCTGGGGCTGTTGCTTCATTGCTCGGGAACCAAGCTATTTTTAGCTGCTGAGGCTATGGAGCCATCCTCAACACCTAGAGCCAACTCTGGAACCAATTGAGCCATGCTAGAGTGGAAAAGAGAGTGGGGGAGAGATGAAGAAGCAAATGGTCTCTTTGTGCCCTGACCAGGAATTGAACCTGGCGCATCCACACACTGGGCTGATGTTCTACCACTGAGTCAACCAGCCAGGGCCGTGATTCTTTTTTATGTGTGGCCAATGCAAAATTTTTTTTTCCAATGCAAATTTTTAAAATTTTATTTTTCTTAAGTGAGAAATGGGGAGGCAGAGCAACAAACTCCTGTACGCGCCCCCACCGGGATCCATCCAACAAAGCCTTCTACCGGGCAGTGCTCTGCTCATCTGGGACCTTTGCTCTGTTGCTTGGCAACTGAGCTATTTTAGCTCCCAATGACCATGGACCCATCCTCAGCGCCTGGGGCCAACTTGTTCCAACCAAGCCATGGCTGCAGGAGGCAAAGGGAGAGACAGAGAGAAAAGGGAGACGGGGAGGGATGGAGAAGCATATGATCGCTTCTCTTGTGAGTGCCCTGACTGGGAATTGAACCCAGGACATCTACATGCTGGGCCGTTATTCTACTACGAGCCAACCAGCCAGGGTCTCGATAAATTTTTAAGCACTGCTTTTTGCTGCATCTCACAAAATTTTAATAAGTTGTGTTTGCATTTAGTTCAAAATGTTTTAAATTTTTTCTTGAAACTTTTTTGATTTTAGTGTTATTTGGAAGTGTGTTGTTTAATCTCCAAATATTTCGAGATTTTTCTATCTTTCTGTTGATTTCTAATTTAATTTCACTGTGGCTTGAGAGTGTATTTTGTATGATTTCCGTTCTTTCCGTTTGCTAAAGTGTGTTTTATGGCCCAGATTATTGTCTGTTCTGGTGAGTATCCTATGTGAACTTGAAAAAAAACATGTAAAGTTCGAAATGGTTTCACCAGCCCAAACCCAGGTGCCTGCAGGGCTTCCCTTCCTCCTGAGGAGTGAGGGAGAATCGTTTCCTTGCCTTGTTCATTTTCTAAAGGCCGCCTCATTCTTTGACTGGTAGCTCCTTCCTCCATCTTTAAAGCTCATCATTCCTCATCTGTTTCTATAGTCAATTTTTTTTTTAATTTTTTAAAATTTATTTTAGAGAGGAGAGATAGAGGGATAGAGAGAGAGAAAGGGGGAGGAGCTGGAAGCATCAACTCCCATATGTGCTTGACCAGGCAGGCCTAGGGTTTTGAACTGGCGACCTCAGCGTTTCCAGGTCAACGCTTTATCCACTGCGCCACCACAGGTCAGGCTCTGTGGCCACAATTTTTTTTCCTCTCCGACTCTCCTGCATTTCTTTCTTTGGGATTCCTGTGTTTATATTTTCCCTACCTAGACATTCCAGGATAATCTCCCCATCTCACACTTCTTAACCTAATCATATCTGCAGAATCTCTTATGCCATGATTCCAAAGATTAGGATATGGACATCTTGGGTGTAAGGGTAAAGGACATTATCCAGTTTACCACAGTAGTGGAGTGAACTCATAAGCCTGTGCATGGAACCACTTCTCTGCTCTTTCCAGTTTTCATACCACCTTCTACATCTAAATATCTCCTTTATGCTTTGTTTTAATTGTCTGTGTTTACCTTTCCAACTAGGATAGTCACAGGACATGGTATTTGAACCAAACGAGTCAGGTCAAGGAAATTATATGGGATTATGAGGCATCAACAATAGAGAACATAATTGTTCTTACTGGATTCTCCAGCCTTTGGCTATGTGCATGTCTGACTTTTGCAGTTAAACCAGTTACTTCCTAATATTAATATAAATTGAATTACAAATTAAATATTAAGTATATGCATATATATTTAAATTTCAGTAGCCTATTGTAGTAGCCGGCTACTGTATTAGATAGCACATAGCTCTGTATTTTCTGACACCACCAAACTGCTCTTGCAGCACTGTAATGCTAATGCTAAAGAAAGTTTGGAATGAAAATTCTAACAACTCATATTGCCTTCATTTTTGGTTTCTCTATTTGTAGGATTAGATTTAAGTCCTAAAATAATAGACATTTTTAGAAGTATTTTATGTCATTACAAGTATTTTAGATAAAACAAACTTGCCATTGAGTTTGACCAGATACTCTTCTTCCTGTCACCAAAAGCGTAATTAATAGTAAAAAGTCTTGGTAGTTTATTTTATCATATTCCTTTATCCCTAGAAGTACTATGTGAGAATTTATTAACACAGGCTGCTATAATAATGAACTGTGCGAAACCACATTTGGATAGTGTTTTTATTGTACTGGCAAATTTAACTACATTTCTTTGCAGTTTATGTGGACCCCACCCAAACTTTAACCTGTTTCCCATTTTGATGAGGTCCAATCAGGGGAAAAGCAACAACAAAATAATCTTCCTGTGTGGCCTGGAGATACCAAATCTGAAGATTATAATGCATTTCCAGCTAGGGACCATACGCAAACAAACTCTCCTACAGATAACTACACCCTTCCTGTTTGGGATTGAGTTTACTGTGGAACAGATTTCGGAAATAGGTTTCTGACATTTGTGAATTTTATTTATAAAATGTTGGAGGGTGCGGTTCTTCCTTTAACAAAAAGCTAATTGTTTCCTGTCTAATGCCCAACCAGTGCATTTTAACAGTCTTTTTAGAAAATTTACCCTGTAGTCGATGATTATATTGCTTTGGACAGTTCTGGTTGTTCTTGTCAACTAATATACAAAATTTGTCTATTTCAATCACTAATTTAATAAGGGCTTACAATTAAAAAATAAAACGCAACGTTTAAATGCTTGTATTATCTTGTCTCCAAAGTGATAGTAGTATTCTATTTAAATAAATATATGAACACATTTTAATATGGTTTTATTTTGATATGCAAATCTGTAGCACTTTTATGTTCTGTAAGTATTCTAAACGAAAAGTTAGAATTTAGGTAAAACAGCAGATTTACATTAAAGAATTTGCAGGTTAATTCATAGTGTAACATTATCCTCATCTAGTACATCTGTTATAAAGAAGTCTATAAAATTTAGGCCACCCACAAAGTGGTCTGCTGAGGCTTGTGGTTGGTGTTAGAATGCTGTTATTATGTGGGCCGACTGGTTTGGTAAGGAATTTACCTCCACTAAGACTGAAATATCATGGTTCTGACTTTCCCCCATGGGGGCTGCATTGGCTTGACTTGGGTACTATGTATTTGTTAGACTAGTTAATGTGCTCTGTTGCCTTGGCATTATATATAACATGTGAATGATATACTGTTTTCTATATTGGTTTATTAAGGTGGTATTATCAGTTCTGGGTCATATAAATAAATCTTAGGATAAACTGGAATAAATGGTTGGTTTACATAGCTGAATCAAATTTAATTGCTATTACAAGTTAATTCATCATTGTGCAAACTGTGCACTCACACTGAGATAGAGAATGCAGCTAAGGGCTTTATATATTTTAATTTCTCTGTCATTGGAAAAAAATTATCCTTTTAATTTTCTTATGAATAGTTTTCTAAAGCAAGGACATGGATTTATTATGATATAGCAACCTAATACTGAGAGTCAAAATTAAATATCCTTCTTTAAAAATCTATTTTTAGCCTGACCAGGTGGTGGCACAGTGGATAGAGCCTCGGACTGGGATGCGGAGGACCCAGGTTTGAGACCCCGAGGTCGCCAGCTTGAGTGCGGGCTCGTCTGGTTTGAGCAAAGCTCACCAGCTTGGACCCAAGGACGCTGGCTTGAGCAAGGGGTCACTCGGTCTGCTGTAGCCCCACGGTCAAGACACATATGAGAAAGCAATCAATGAACAACTAAGGTGTCACAACGAAAAACTAATGATTGATGCTTCTCATTTCTCTCCATTCCTGTCTGTCTGTCCCTATCTATCCCTATCTCTGTCTCTGTTAAAAAAAAAATCTATTTTTAAGGAATCAACTATCTCAGACATTTAAAAAATACAGCTGCACCACTGACACATTGAGCAGTAATCATTTGCAAATAAATGCTATCATAAGCCAAGCAATATCTCAAAATCAGTTTTTTCTAAAGTTTTCTAAATGAACAGACTCCTTTTTTAGAAAATAAACATGTTAATTGTTTTTGTTAAATTTAGAAAAGTCAAAGGGAAGCGGGGGAGGGTGCTGTCAGGAGGGGGGCAAGGGAGATGTTTGGGGGAATATGGGGGAGGGGGGATGCATTTGGGTGATACTAGAATCTATGTAAACACAATAAATTAAAATCAATAAAAAATTTAGAAAAGTCAAAATTTAATAGTTCTTTTAAATCAAATCATTTGTATCTCACGTGTAATTTTTCTTTAAATATACAAATTTTACAAACTATAAAACTAGGCCTGACCTGTGGTGGCACAGTGGATAAAGCGTCAACCTGGAAACGCTAAGGTTGCCGGTTCAAAACCCTGGGCTTGCCTGGTCAAGGCACATATGGGAGTTGATGCTTCTTGCTCTTCCCCCTTCTCTCTCTCTCTCTCCCCTCTCTCTAATGAATAAATAAAATCTTAAAAAAAAAATAGAATAGAAATCTAAAATGCATTTTGTGTCTACAAATTAACGAAATAGCAGTTTTTGGACAGGAAATAAGCAAACTTGCTATTTGCCATTGATAAAAATTATATATACATATTAAAGTAAAATAGAATAATATAAACATAGAGGTAGATAATATATATACATGTGATAATGTGCATTTATATATTCATGTATGTACATATGCACAACCATGTGCATATATAATATTTTTTTGATCTGATTTTGCCCTGATGACTTTATAGTTAAATATTTATAACTTGAAAAGTTTTTTCCAAATAAACTTTTGGCATTCTTACAATTGTTTGTTGTATACCAAACAGTACTCAGTATTTTGAATTTGTCATCCAGTCATGATTCAAACAAATAATCTGAAATTAGAGGCTTAGAAACTTTTCCAAACAAGTAAATAAGTGAAGCCATTAATGTGCCTTTTCTAGCTGGTCTTTGTTCCTGGTTTTTCTCCCCTTTAGTCTGATGTTCTTTTGATAGACTGCCTTATGCTGACAAATGTCATGCCTAACCTCTACAGTCAGTGATGTGATATCTCAGTGTTTTTCTGCTCACTCAAGTTGTTAGCAAACTTCAAAGATAGAGGTCCAGATGGCCTTTGGCAACAGTGACTTCTCAGGGCTGATAAAGTTTCAGCTGTATCATTGTGTCTTGCTTTTAAATTTATCATCATAATTCTGTCAACTGAACCAGCTCAGTCTTTAACTAATTATTTTAATTTTAGCTAACCACATTGTGTTTCACCTTTCTAGGTTTACCGACAAGACTGTGAGACTTTCGGGATGGTTGTGAAAATGCTGATTGAAAAAGATCCTTCATTAGAAAAGTCCATACAGTTTGCATTGAGACAGAATTTACATGAAATAGGTGAGCGGTGTCTTGAAGAACTCAAGCATTTCATTGCAGAGTATGACTCCTCTAGTCAAGACTTTGGAGAGCCTTTTTAGAAATTTACTTGCTCAGGCGAAAAAAATGTTTCTTGATTTTTTTTCTTTTCCTGGATTGTGTAAATCCTTAATATATAGATTTTTGTGACAAAGAGAAATACTTTATGACAGTTAACCACCTTTCCAATATCAAATAAACATTTAAAATAGTCTTAAGATATTTTAATTAGATTTTTTTATCTACATATAAAGCTGCTTTTTTTTTAATTCAGTGAGAGGAGAGGAGTCAGACAAACTCCCACATGCACCCCAACTAGGATCCACCTGGGAAGCCCACTAGGGGACAATGCTCTGCCCATCTGGGACACTGCTCTGTTGCTCAGCAACCGAGCTCTTTGTAGCACCTCAGGCAGAGGCCATGGAGCCATCCTCAGTGCTCCAGGCCATCTTGCTCCAATTGAGCCATGAGCCATGGTTGCGGAAGGAGAAGAGAGAGAGGTGAGAGGGGGATGGGTGGAGAAGCAGATGGGTGCTTCTGTGTGCCCTGACTGGGAATCGAACCTGGGACATCCACATGCCGGACAAATATTCATGTAGAGCTTTCTAATCCTTATCTTTTTCAAGTCCTGGAAAACTGCTTTCTGTACTTATTCATGCTATGTAGCCTTCCATAGTAAGTGATCATTTGTTTGGTCACACTAGTGTAAGTTTTAGAGATTATTTCACTTAAACATTTATAGTCTTTTTACATTTCATAGTCAGTGATACCATGTGAAAATATTAGAATTGTAAGTTGTGATTTTATTGACTTCTTGCCTACTTATCTTAGGCTTTGTAAGTTTTAATATGTTTAAGTATAAGATCCAAATTAACTAAATACTATGGTATCTTAGAAAATGTTTGCTTTGAGTATAAATTCTCATTGTAGTAACTAGAGCACGTAAATCTCTTAAAAGACACCTTACAATAAAATCTTCTTTTCCAAGTAAAGAAAATTAAGTCAATAATTTCTATTAAAATAATCCCAAAATTCTTGTGTGAGTCTTAAATAACATTATATATAGGTAATTTGAGATGAAAGATGAGGGCTATTATGAAGCTGAGATTTCTTTTAAAATTTCTAATTGAAAGAGAAAAATTTAGAATTTGAGGGAATAGAAGAGTATTATTTTTTCCATTGCCCATATTCCCTCTTTCAAGGAAGATGATTGATAACATATCCACGATTAAACCATTTACAGATTATGCCTTTGTTATTCTCTTTGTTGTATAACAAGTTTTGTTCTGCTGCCCTTTTAAGGAGTTCTTAGCCCTTCAAAAGTGTTCTTGGAAGAAACAAAGCAGAATAGGTAGTAAGCATAGCACAACTACTTCTCACTAAGGAGTCGATGTAAATAATCCTTCATGAACAAGCTATCCAAATCTAACTGGGACAATTAGGATACTCCATTTATTTCCTGATCACTTCCAGCTGCCCAGTGGCATTTAGCCAAAACATGTAATTTGTGGCATTAGTTGGGAAAACCTTAAAAATTGTTTGTTATTACTATCCAGTGTCATTATCCTTCCACCCTCTTTTCATTTCTACTCGTTTTTGTGTGTGTGGGGGGGATATTTTTCTTAAGTGAAAAGCGGGTAGGCAGAGAAACAGGCTCCCCGCATGTGCTGACCGGGATCCACCCGGCATGCCCACTAGGGGGCGATGCTCTGCCCATCTGGGGCATGGCTCCATTGCAACCAGAGCCATTCTAGCACCTGAGGCAGAGGCCATGGAGCCATCCTCAGTGCCCGGGCCAACTTTGCTCCAATTGAGCCTTGGCTGCAGGAGGGGAAGAGAGAGACAAAGGAAGGGGAGAGAAGCAGATGGGCTCTTCTCCTGTGTGCCCTGGCCAGGAATCAAACCCGGGACTTTCACATGCCAGGCTGATGCTCTACCACTGAACCAACTGGCCAGAGCCTTCATTTCTACTCTTCTTACTTGAATTTTGGCATTATTTTTAGTAGCCTCTATTGATACTATCTTAACAACTACTCCAGAGTAGGTAAAAATTTTTATTAAATATGCAAATAACAGTATAAATAATTTTAGCAGATTCTATAATAGGTACCTCAGTATATATATTATGCTATTCCACAAATTTAAAATGAACTGAAGGCAATAATTATTTTCCTAAGAGCATCTTTAATTTTAATTTTTGCCATTTAGATATTGTACATAATCTATAACTCAACCCCATATATCATCTTTGGTATTCTTTCCTAATATGAACAATGATTTTGTTTGTTACCATGACTTTAGAAAGATTAAAAGTACTGATCTTGATTCTTCTCTGCCCCTAAGTTTTTCTTTTCCTTAAATGTTCTGATTCCAGGATTCATTTTCTTTAGTCATGTCACAGTTTAAAAATAAAACTTGATTGAGAAAGTACCATAGAGACAAAAGAATTGTTCACTTTTATGAAATTAACTTATAGAACTTTTATTCACAGATGCATTTAAATGTAGGTTCAACAGTTAATTTTTTCTTCTCTTCTTCCCCCAAATAACATTTAAAGCTGTTTATAGCTTGCCATCAGCATTATCCTGATAGGCTTATCAGTGTTAAATCTGTTGTTGTTTTTTTTACTTTAAAGTCTACTTTTATGATAGATTAAATCAGATATGTACCAGAGTGTGTATTTTGCAAAATGTTCTTCATTAAAAAAATGTTTGTAAATTATCCATTGTTTTTGATATTCCCACTGATGTGATGAAATTCTCGTTGTCTTATAAAGCCTTGGGAATGGGGAAAAAAGGGGGGAAAGCAGGTGTTGTGAAGCTTTCTATGAATTTTAAAACCTCAAAATAAAGCAACCAAGTTTAAATAGATTGTCTTTTTTCCTCTTTTTTTATAGGCTTAAAGTGTTTTTTGCTGAAATGTTGATTTTTATTCCTTTCTGCTGCACGATTATTCCTTATTGTTCAGTTCACCTATGCAGCAGGATGGAGGAAGTTTAAGAATTGAGAAACTATTACCTTTAGTGTCCTAGGGAATCTTGATATCTGAGAAAGCAGTTAAATGTAAAATCAGGCACATAACAATGCTCAGTAATTGTGTAATTAGGAGCCTAATTTTCCAAAAATTGTGGATTAAAATCCTACATCTTTATAGTGACCTCTGGAGGGCTCAAAAACCATGTTGTCTTTGTGATCTCAGTTCCTGGCATAGTTTGGAATATTTTAGGTACTCAAATTTGTTGAGGCTTCACAAAGGAATTGAAATTTGACCCCTGGGTCTTAGAGGAATAGGATTTATTCAAGCAGAGAAAGGGGAGTATTAGAAGGCCAGGAGAAGGGAACAGTATAGGTACTGAAGTTGACTGGGGAAGATGCTAGGGGACCAATGTAGAAAATGGTAGGTTGAGAGCAGAATGTGAAAGATTTTGAATGCTTATAACTATTCTTTCTCTCCTACTTAACAATGAGGTTATTACTTTTGTAGTTATTCTTGCCAAAAATATTGATTTCTCACACACCATCACCACTTCCTAGCCCTGAGCCAGTTCACTGACTGACCCAGAACCCATTGAAACAAAGAGAAGCAGATCCCCTCAAGAGAAGGACTCTGTTGCACTGCCAAAGGATTATCTAGTTGTGTCAGCTTCATTTCGTAGGTCTTCTGCCAAATATCCTAAATTCCAAGACTCAGACAGTTCTTTGGTAAAAACCTTGGAGACAGTGGTCAGGTTATCGCTGAAGTATCATGGGAACAGTGTCAGTGTTGCGGCTTCATGGCTGTAACATTGTGGAGACTGCACCTGGTTGGAGCTGCTGTGCGAAAGGGCCACATTCTGCTTGCTGTGCCGTGGTTAGTGGTATGCACAGTACATGCCTCATCTCCTGTCAGTTCATTTTTACTTTAATTAAATTTATTGGGGTGACATTGGTTAATAAAATTATATAGGTTTCATGGGGACAATTCTATAATACTTCATCTGTATATTGTATTTTGTATCCACCACCCCAAGTCAAGTTTCCATCTGTCACCATTTGTTTTTTCACTTTTCTTTCCTTTTTTTTTTGTATTTTTCTGAAGCTGGAAACGGGGAGAGATAGTCAGACAGACTCCCGCATGTGCCCGACCGGGATCCACCCAGCACGCCCACTGGGGGCGATGCTCTGCCCCTCCGGGCCGTCGCTCTGCCGCGACCAGAGCCACTCTAGCGCCTGGGGCAGAGGCCAAGGAGCCATCCCCAGCGCCCTGGCCATCTTTGCTCCAATGGAGCCTTGGCTGCGGGAGGGGAAGAGAGAGACAGAGAGGAAGGGGGGGAGGGGGTGGAGAAGCAAATGGGCGCTTCTCCCATGTGCCCTGGCTGGGAATCGAACCCGGCGTGCACACCAGGCTGACGCTCTACCGCTGAGCCAACTGGCCAGGGCACCATTTGTTTTTTCTTTACCCTCTTCTACCTCTGCCCTCCACTCCTTTCCCTCTTATAACCACCATACAGCTCTCTCTCTGTGAGGTTCCGTTTGTTTGAGTTTTGAGTTTTGGGGTGGTTTTCTGTTGTTGTATTTTTGTTGCTTAATCCCTTCACCCTTTCCACCCAGCATCGCCAGTGCCCCTCCCATCTTTCAGCTGTCAGTCTGTGCTTTGTGTCTGAGAGATCTCTGTTTCTATTTTGTTCTTTAGATTCCACAGATAAGTGAAGTCATATGGTACTTGGCTTTTTCTGACTGGGTTATTTCACTTAGCATAATGCTCTCCAGGTCCATCCATGCTGCCCCAAAAGATAAGATTTCCTTTTTTTTTCTTTTTTCTAATAGCCTAGTTTCCATTGTGTAACTACTAACTGTACCATAGCTTTTTTTTATCCACTCATCTTCTGATGGATACTTGCACTACTTCCAAATCTTGGCTGTTGTAAATAACACTGCAGTGAATGTAAGAGTACATATATTCTTCGCATTAGTGTTTCAAGTTACTTTAGATATATTCCCAGAAGTGGAACTGCTGGGTCATAAAGCAGTTCCATTTTTAATATTTTGAGGTAATTCCCTACTGCTTTCCACAGTGGCTGTACCCATCTGCATTCCCACCAACAATGCGCAAGTGTTCCCTTTTCTCCACATCCTTACCACCACTTATTTGTTTTATTGAAGATAGCCATTCTGACGGGTATGAGGTAATATCTCATTGTAGTTTTAATTTGCATTTCTGTGATGATTAGTGATGAGCATTTTTTTCATATGTCTGTTGAACATCTGCCTGTTCTCTTTGGAGAAGTGTCTATTAAGGTCCTTTGCCCATTTTTTAATTAGATTGTATCTTTGATGTTGAGTATCATTTGGTGAATATGTTCTATTCAGTGGGTTGGTTGTCCTTTCATTTTGCTGATGGTTTCCTTATTGTACCAAAACTTTTTAGTTTGAAGTAGTCTCATTTATTATTTTCTTTTGTTTCCCTTGCCCAAAGAGGCATATCAGGAAAAAATATTGCTATGAGAAATGTCCAAGATTTTACTGCCTGTATTTTCTAATAGGACTTTTTATGGTTTTGAGTCTAACATTTAAGTCTAACCCATTTTGAGTTTACTCTTGGGTATGGTGTAAGAAGATTTCAGTTTTTTACATGTTTCTGTTTAATTTTCCCAACACCACTTATTGAATAAACTATCTTTACCTCAACGTATGTTCTTACTTCCTTTGTCAAATATTGACCGTAAAGGTGTGGGTTTATTTCTGGGCTCTTTATTCTGTTCCATTTATTTATATGTCTGTTTTTATGTCAGTATCATGCTCTTTTGATTACTATGACATTGTAGTGTAGTTTGATATCAGGTAGTGTGATTCCTCCAACTTTGTTCTTTGTTCTCAAGATTTCCATATATACTGTATTTTTCGCTACATAAGATGCACTTTCCCCCCTCCCCCAAAAGCGGTATTTTATTAAATATTTTAACACACCATTTGGTTCAGAATATTTTTTCCTTATTTTCCTCCTTAAAACCCTAGGTCTGTCTTATAGTCAGGTGCATCTTATAGAGCGAAAAATATGTATTTTTGGAATATTTATTCTAGTTCTATAAAATATGCCATTGGTATCTTGATAAAGAATTGTGTTGAATCTATAGATAGCTTTGGGTAGTGTGGACATTTTAACTTTTCTTTTAGATTTTATTCTATCTCTTTCATTTTTTAGTTAGATTTTATTTTATCTCTTTCATTTTTTAGTGAGAGGAGGGTAGGCAGAGAGAGACTCATATGCTCCCTGACTGGGATCCACTTGGCAAGCCCACTAGGGGGTGATGCTCTACCCATTTGGAACCCTTGCTCTGTTGCAACTAGATCCAATTTTTAGCACCTTAGGCAGAGGCCATGGAGCCATCATCAGCGCCTGGGGCCAGCTTGCTCTAATTGAGCCTTGGCTGCAGGAGGGGAGGAGAAGAGAGAGAGAGAAGTGAGAGAGGGAGGGGTGAAGAAGTAGATGGGCACTTCTCCTGTGTGCCCTGACTGGGAATCAAACCCAGGACGTCCACACTCCAGGCCGACACTCTACCCACTGAGCAAACCGAATCAGGGCCATATTTATTCACTTTTAGAGAGGAGAGAGAGAATGGGGGAGGAGCAGGAAGCATCAGCTCTCATATGTGCCTTGACCAAGCAAGTCCAGGGTTTCAAACTAGCGACCTCAGCATCTAGGTCGATGCTTTATCCACTATGCCACCACAGGTTAAGCTGGGTAGTGTGGACATTTTAATGATGTTAATTTTTCCTATCCATGAACATGGAATATGCTTCCGCTTATTTATATCTTCAGTTTTTTTCTTCAGTGTCTTATAATTTTCTGAGCACAGGTCTTTTACGTCTTTGGTTAAATTTATTACTAGGTGGGGTTTTTTACTTTTATTTTTTTGAAGCCATTGTGAATGGGATTGCTTTCTTAGTTTTCCTTTGTGATAATTCATTACTCATGTATTAAAAATGCAACAGATTTCTGGATGTTTTTTTATATCCTGCTACTTTACTGAATTCATTGATCAGTTCTTATAGACTTTTGGTAGAATCTTTGTGTTTTTTTTTGTATTTTTCTGAAGCTGGAAACGGGGAGAGACAGTCAGACAGACTCCCGCATGCTCCCGACTGGGATCCACCGGGGCACGCCCACCAGGGGCGATGCTCTGCCCACCAGGGGGCGATGCTCTTCCCCTCCGGGGGGTCGCTCTGCTGCGACCAGAGCCACTCTAGCGCCTGGGGCAGAGGCCAAGGAGCCATCCCTAGCGCCCGGGCCATCTTTGCTCCAATGGAGCCTTGGCTGCGGGAGGGGAAGAGAGAGACAGAGAAGAAGGAGGGGTTGGGGGTGGAGAAGCAAATGGGCGCTTCTCCTATGTGCCCTGGCTGGGAATCGAACCCGGGTCCCCCGCACGCCAGGCCGACGCTCTACCACTGAGCCAACCGGCCAGGGCCAACTTTTGGTAGAATCTTTAGGGTCCTATATATATATAGTATCATGTCATCTGCATATGACAGTTTTACTTCTTCCTTTCCTATTTGAATGCCTTTTATTCTTTTTGTCTGATTGCTGTGGCTAGGACTTCTAGTACTATGTTGAATAAAAGTGAAAATGGACAACCCTGTCTTGTTCCCAATTTTCTGGAGAATGCTTTTAACTTTTGCCCATTGAATATGAAGTTGGCAGGGGGGTTGTAATATATGGCCTTTATTGTGTTGATAAATGTTTCCCCTGTTCCCACTTTCCTGAGAGTTTGTATCATAAATGGATACTGGATTTTATCAAATGCTTTTTTTTCTCCATCTATTGATATGATAATGTAGTTTTTATCCTTCCTTTTGTTTATGTAGTGTATCACTTTTACTGATTTATAGATGTTGTACCAACATTGTATCCCAGGAATAATACCATTTGATCATGGTATATGATCTTTTAAATGTTCTGCTTGATCCAGTTTGCTAATATTTTATTGAGAATTTTAACATCTCTGTTCATCAGGGACATTGACCTATAATTTTCTTTCTTTGTAGTGTCTTTATCTGGTTTTGGAATTAGGATAATGCTGGCCTTGTAAAATGAACTTGGGAGTCTTCCCTGATGAGTTTTTTGGAATAATTTGAGAAGGATAGGTGTTATTTATTTATTTTTAGATTTCTAAAAATTATTGATTGATTTTACAGAGAGAAGAAGGAGGAAAGTGAGATATATTGACTCATAGTTGCTTCACTTTAGTTGTTTATTACTTGTTGCTGGTCCTTTGTGTCTTGACCAGGGTTTTGAACTGGTGACCTCAATGTTGCAGGTTGACACTCTATCCGCTGTGCCACCACACACCAGGCAGTTCTTTCTTGAATGTTTGGCAGAATTTGCCTATGAAGCTATTCAGTCCTAGACTTTTGTTTGTTGGGAATTTTTTTTTTATTACTGCTTCAATTTTACTAGTTGTAATTAATGTGTGTATTCAGATTCTCTGATTCTTCATGATTTAGTTTTGGAAGTTGTTCCTAGGAGTTTATCCATTTAGTCTAGATCGTCCAATTTATTGGCATATAGTTGTTTGTAATATTTTCTTACAATGCCTTGTATTTTTGTGGAGTTGGTTGTTACTTCTCCTATATCATTTTTGATTTATTTATTTGGGTCCTCTCTCTTTTTTTCTTGATGAGTCTGGTTAAAGGTTTGTCAATCTTGTTTATTGTTTCAAAAAACCAGCTCTTGGTTTTATTGATCTTTTGTGTTTTTTTAGACTATTTTGTTTATTTCTCCTTTATTCTTATTATTTCCTTTATTCTATGCACTTAGGGCTTTTTTTTTTCTCAAGTTCCTGTAAGTGTAAAGTTAGATTGTTTATTTCAGATTTTCCTTGTTTCTTGAGGTAGACCTATAATGCTTTTATGAATTTCCTTCTTAGGACTGCTTTTGCTGTGTCCTATAGATTTGGGATTGTTCCCATTTTTATTTGTTTAAGAGTATCGTTTGATTTCTTCCTTGATCTCATTGTTAACCCATTCATTCATTGTTTAGTAACATTTTATTTAGCCTCCATGTCTTGGTGTGGTTTTTGTTTTTTTCTTGTGATTGATTTCTAGTTTCTTACCATTATGGTCAGAAAAGATGCTTCATATGATATCAGTCTTAAGTTTATTGAGACTTGTTTTGTCATCTAACATGTGATCTATCCCAGAAAAAGTGCCATGTGCACTCTAAAAGAATGTATATTCTGCTGATTTGGGGTGAAATGCTATGAAGATATCAATTAAATCTATCCGATCTAGTGTATCATTTAAGGTTGCTGCTTTTTTGTTGATTTTCTGCCTGGAAGATCTTTCCATTGATGTCAATGGGGGGTTAAAATCTCTACTATAACTGTATCACTGTTAATCTCACCCTTTATGTCCATCAAGATTTGCTTATATGTAGGTGCTCCTGTTGGGTACATAAAAGTTTACAGGTGTTATATCCTCTTGTTGGATTGCTTTCTTTATCATTATGTAATGTCCTTTTTCTTATACCTTGCTGTTGTTTTTTAAATTTTATTTATTTATTTTTTACAGAGACAGAGAGTGAGTCAGAGAGAGGGATAGACAGGGACAGACAGACAGGAACGGAGAGAGATGAGAAGCATCAATCATTAGTTTTTCATTGTGCATTGCAACACCTTAGTTGTTCATTGATTGCTTTCTCACATGTGCCTTGACCGCGGGCCTTCAGCAGACCGAGCAACCCCTTGCTGGAGCCAGCGACCTTGGGTCCAAGCTGGTGAGCCTCGCTCAAACCAGATGAGCCCACACTCAAGCTGGCGACCTCAGGGTCTCGAACCTGGGTCCTTCCGCATCCCAGTCTGACGCTCTATCCACTGCGCCACCACCAGGTCAGGCTATACCTTGTTTTAAAGTCTATTTTGTCAGATAAATGTATTGCTACTCTACCTTTTTTTCACTTCTTTTTGCATGAAATATTCTCTATCCCTTAACTTTTAGTCTGTATGTATCTTTCGTTCTGTGGTGGATCTCTGGTAGACAACATACATATGGGTCTTGTTTTTTTGTCCATCAGTTTCCCTATGTCTTTTGATTGGAGCATCTAAGCCATTTGCATTTACTTATTTTTATTGATTGATTTTAGAGATACAGAGAGAGGAAGAGAGAAAGAGAGAGAGAGAGAAGCATTCATTTATTGTTCCACTTAGTTGCATTCATTGGTTGCTTCCTTGAATGTGCCTTGACTGGGGATCAAACCCACAGCCTTTGTATTTCTGGATGATGCTCTGACTGACTGATCTAACCAGTCAGTGCCAAGCCATTTACATTTAAAGTAATTACTGATAAGTATGTATTTATTGCCATTTTATTATTTTAACTATATATGTTCCTCTTTCTCTTCTTCCTTGCAGGCCCTTTAATATTTCTTGTAATACTGATTTGGTGGTAACAAACTCCTTTGGTGTTTCTTGTCTGGGAAGCTCATTATTCTTCAATTTTTTTTTTTTTTTTTTGTATTTTTCTGAAGCTGGAAACGGGGACACAGACAGACTCCCACATGCGCCCGACCGGGATCCACCCGGCATGCCCACCAGGAGGCGATGCTCTGCCCATCCAGGGCGTCGCTCTGTTACGACCAGAGCCACTCTAGCGCCTGAGGCAGAGGCCATGGAGCCATCCCCAGTGCCCGGGCCAACTTTGCTCCAATGGAGCCTTGGCTGCGGGAGGGGAAGAGAGAGACAGAGAGGAAGGAGAGGGGGAGAGGTGGAGAAGCAGATGGGCGCTTCTCCTGTGTGCCCTGGCCAGGAATCGAACCCGGGACTTCGCACGCCAGGCCGACGCTCTACCACTGAGCCAACCGGCCAGGGCCTGTTCTTCAATTTTAAGTGATAACCTTGCTGGGTAAAGTAGTCTTGGTTGTAAATCCTTGCTTTTCATCACTGAATATTTCATGCCTCTTTCTTCTGGCCTGAAGTTTTTCCATTGAGAAATCAGCTGACAGTCTTAAAGGAGTTTTGTTGTAGGTAACCAGCTGTCTTTCTCTTGCTGCTTTTAAGATTGTCTTTAACATTTGCAATTTATTTTTTTTTTTTTTTTACAGAGACAGCGTCAGAGAGAGGGATAGACAGGGACAGACAGACAGAAACGGAGAAATGAGAAGCATCAATCATCAGTTTTTCGTTGCGTGTTGCGACACCTTAGTTGTTCATTGATTGCCTTCTCATATGTGCCTTGACCGTGGGGCTACAGCAGACCGAATAACCCCTTGCTTGAGCCAGCAACCTTGGGTCCAAGCTGGTGAGCTTTGCTCAAACCAGATGAACCTGCGCTCAAGCTGGAGACCTTGGGGTCTCGAACCTGCATCCCAGTCCGTTGCTCTATCCACTGAGCCACCACCTGGTCAGGCAACTTTTGCAATTTTAATTATGATGTGTCATGGTGTGGGCCTCTTGCGGTTCATCTTGTTTGGAATTCTTTGTATTTCCTGGCCTTCTGTGGCTTTTTGTTTCCAACAGGTTAGGCAAGTTTTAAGTCATTATTTCTTCAAATAGGCTCTCAATCCCTTGCTTTCCTTCTGGTACTTCTATGATGTGGAAGTTGTTATGCTTCATGTTGTCACAAAGGTTTTTTAAACTATCCTCTTTTTTTTCCCATTTTTAAAATATTTTTCTAAAGTGAGAAACTGTTAGGCAGAGAGACAGACTCCTGCATGCGCCCAACTGGGATCCACCCAGCAAGCCCACCAGGGGACGATGCTCTGCCCATCTGGGGTGTTGCCCTGTTGCAACTGGAAACATTCTAGCGTCTCAGGTAGAGGCCATGGAGCCATCCCCAGCGCCCGGGCCAACTTTGCTCCAATGGAGCCCTGACTGCAGGAGGGGAAGAGAGAGACAAAGAGAAAGGAGAGAGGGAAGGATGGAGAAGCAGAGGGTCGCTTTTCCTGTGTGCCCTGGCCAGGAATTGAACACAGGACATCCACACACCAGGCTGACACTCTACCACTGAGCCAACTGCCCAGGGTTAAAAACTATCCTCATGTTTTAAAATTATTTTTTTTTTCTGTTCTGATTGGGTGTGTTCTACTACCTTATCTTCAAAATCACTGATTTGTTCCTCTGCTTTATCCAACCTGTTTATTCCTTGTTGTGTGTTCTTTATTTCAGGTATTGTCTTTATTTTTGAGTGATTTCTTTTTTATGGTTTTCATGTTTTCTTTGCATGTTGTTATTAGTTCTCACTGAGTTTCCAGTAGTTCTCACTGAGTTATTTGAGCATTCTTATAACCATTTTTTTGAACTCTGTATCTTGTAAATTATTTGCCTCAATTTCATTTAGCTCTTTTTATGGTGATTTCTCCTGTTCTTTCATTTGGGGCATGTTTGTCTTCAAATGTTAGCTATCTCTTTTTATTTATTTCTATATATGAGGTAGATCTGCTATGATCCCAGTCTTGGTAGTAGACTGGCCTTATGTCGTGGGTGTCCTGTGGGGCCCTGTGGCGCAGTTCTCTTGATCACTTGTGCTGGGTACTCTAAGAATGACCCTTGTGTGAGTCATGTAGGCCCTCCTGTTGTAATTGAGCCTTGGTTGCTATTGGCCCATTCTTGTGTGAGGTTGAACCTCAGGCTGGCTGGCTGTACAGATTGACAGGGTACAAGCTGCTATACAGGTGTTGGCCACACAAAGTGGAATTTGTCTCAACAGGGTTTGGTGCCAGCTGAGATCTTTCTTTGGTTATGGTGCTTGTGAAGCTTACTCGATCCTTCTCTGATGTTGTCTGAAGCTGGCCACTAGGTGTGTTGTTTCTGCCTCTTGGGACTCTGGTGCAAGGCCTTGTCAGACTCTGCTTTTGGCCCTGGGCAAGCTGTTTGGAGCTACAAAGTGATCTACAGTTTGGGCTGCCTCTGCTGGGCCTGGATATGTGTGGGAAGGATCAAGCTGTGCACCAACACTAGCTCTTACCAGCACTAGGCCCTGGGGCAGATCAGCAAAGTTCCTGTGATCTGTCTTCACCTACTTCCTGTTTCTGGCTGCCTGTTAGGTTCAGTACTTGAATTGTATGAGATAGGTTTTCAGTAAGTAACCAGGTAGGGACAAGTAGTGTTCACCAGGTTGATATAGGTTCAAACTTGGTGCCAGTGCTCGGTCTGAGACAAAGTCAGCAAATGTCCCAGGTATACCAAGGCTAGGAGCCACCAACTGGGTGCTCGCATACCTTTGTGTTAGGACAGGGCCTCAGGGAGTCTTCAGGGTGAGGCCAGTAGCGTTTATCAGGTCCCTAACGGAGCAAGATTTGACCATATGAGGGGATGGCTCTGCACTAGGTGTGCAAGGGAAGAATTTCTTTCATCCCAGAGCCACACAACTCAGTCTATCCCAAAGTCTGCCAGGAGCTGGAGCTCAGCAGGGCAGGGTTGCTGGCAGTTGGGAGAAGGGAAAGTGCCAGACAGGTTTGGGGGAGGTGGGGGCTGTGGTCTCGGCTCCAAAGCCTCACAACTCAGACCTGTCCTGGATTCTGCCCAGATCTTGGCAGGGTGGAGCCACCAAGAGTCAAGAGGGTGGTGTTGCAGAAGCCTAGAGGGTGGGGCTAGTGGGTCTCCTGTGAGGGGGAGGCATCAGTCAGGTTCATGGGAAAGTGGGGGGAATGGCCACATCAATCAGTCACTAATATCCCCAGAGTCTGCCCAGATCTCTGTGCCCCAGTCCAGCAGCTGACTTCTCAGCATGGCAGGAGCTCCACAGGGAAGGGTTACAGGGAGTCCAGTGGGTGAGGCTATTGCTTTCCCCTCAGGCTGATGCCCTAGAAAGAGTAAGCTCCACCCAAGAAAAATGGCACCTGCACTGCAGTAGAGTGACTCGGCACAGAGGGCCCCAGCAGCTTCCCCTTAGCGCTCTCCTCAGAGCCACAAACCCCAGACTCTCCTTGCACAGCTCTAGTTATCTTTACCCTCTATCCTCCAGTGCCCAGGGTGAGTGGCTATGAATGAGATTTTGTGTGTTGGCCCTTTAAGAGGGTTCCTATTTCTCTAGCAGACTTCTTTCTCTCCCTGATGGACAGAATACTCGCTGATTTTCACAGCCAGGTGTCATGTGAACTCCTCTTACAGGCTCTGGTGCTCTGGGTTAGGGAGCCCAACTTGGGGTTTAGGGCCTGCTTTTCTCATGGGGAACCTCTGCAGCTGAGATATCCTCTGGAACCCCTGCCACCACCCAGAGGAGTGGGGCCTGCCCTTTTTGCATCTCTGACCAGTTTCCATGTGACTTCTGTAAATCATTGGGTATAAGACTTCCTTCGGGTAGTCTTCAGTTGGTTATTCAGGTTGGTTATTCTGTATGCTACTTGTAATTCCAGTTTGGTCCTGAGAGGAGGTGTCACATTCACCTACTCCACTGCCGTCTTGGATCCTCATCAGTTCTCTTGAGAGCACTGACATTACCCCATTCCGTGATACAAAAAGGGGGACTAGTTATTAAGGTAGTTAGCAGAATATATTATCTTGTTTGTCCATGGTAATAGAGTTGAAATTGAGTCACATGACTGTCTCATTAGGACTAAATTTGCTATGTTTCCCAAGCACGAAGGTGTGACCAAATTTGACTAAGTTCTCTCCTATGGAATACAAGTGGAAATACTGCTACTTCTGGGCTAGGACCCTTAGGACAATGGATGTGCCTCCTTCAAGCTCTTATCCCTTCTCAAAAGCAGTAGCAATGGCATCCCAGCCTTGATTTACTACAGAGTACAAGATGGAAGGAACCTAGATCCCTGTGTGGCCACACAGAGTATTGAACTATTGTATGAAAGAGGAAATCAATGTCTCTATGGTTTAAGCTACATGACTGGTTTCTTGTTAGCAGCTCACCTTTTGCTCAAATTAATATGAATGCTATTTGAGGATTAGTTTCAAATAGCATTGAGTCTGACTGAGTTGGTTGCAAGTTGTATTTTAAATGTCACTTGATGAGAAATATCATTCAAGTCTCATGCACTTCTGTAGAACAGTAGAGACAACTTGATTCTATAACATGCTGTTTTTTAAGCTCAGCTCCCACAGATTAATGGTGTTCTAATGATAGACCATTATCACTAAAATTGTATAAGGTTTTTAACAGCTTTTCTCATTTGTATGTGTGTATATGTGTGAGATGATACAGTTTTACTGAAATATAAGCATTCAAGAACATGTTAGAGAAAATACAATATATACAGACACTTGGCTTCAAGAGGATATCTGAGGTATTCATCCTCTACCTAGGTTACTCATGCACTCTCACGGATTTCCTGGTTAGAATACATATAAGATGGGGAGGTGGAGGAGGAGGCAGAGCTGCCCTGGCCACCTGGCCATGTGGCCTTCAGGACTGAATCTTAAGGGGAAGCTCCCTTTGGCCCAGGGCCCCATTTCTGGGGTCACTTGCTGGCACCCCTACCCATGAGCTTTCTGGCTAAGACCCTGCCATCATTGTCTTTGAGGACACTGAGGGTTCACTGAGAGGATGAGGCTGGGCAAGCTGCCTGGAGAAAGGGGAAAGGATCCAACGACTGTCCCTACATCCTCCAAGTGGCAAGAGTCCATCCTTTGTGACCAAACTCCTGAGAAAGACACTGGCCCAATGTTTGTAACACCTTCAAGTGGGCCCAGCTCCAGCTAACTGTACTCCTCCCCGGCAACAGACCCCTAGTGCCCGTGTCTGCCCACAGCCTGTACTTGCTGGTGGGGAAGGTGGGGAAGGCTTCTGCAGCCAGGAGAGGGTCAGCCCCCCATGGATGGGACTGTGCGGGGCAGGGCTGAGGCTGCAGAAAGAGGGAAAGAAGGTGCAGTCGGAGCTGCAGCTTACCAGGCTCAAGTGTCTGTTTTGTGCAAGCTTTTGACTTTCCTCTCCTAGACAGGACTGAGTGTGAGCTGTGCCATGGCTCGCTCGGACACGGTCTCCCACCACTACAGACATCGCAGTGGGTGGTGTTCTGAACACTGCAGGGCTTCCTCACTTGAGAGGGGGTTTGTGTGAGAATAATTTTTTCTTTACAACATAGAAGCAACCTGATCCACCCCACGGTCCAAGAGTAGAGATGGGGCTCTATCCACATCTCTGCATCTCCTGGTCTGTCCTTGGGTGGGAATGTTGGGTGAAGGGAAGACATCCTTAATTGCTGAGCTGGGAACAGGGGTGTGGGACTTGCCCCCACTTTGGCAGGAATTTCCCACTTTCAAAACTTAGTATTCTGTGACTTCTTTAGAATTTATTGTACCATATTGGATGTAGCTTGAAATGTATTTCGGGTTTAATATACTACTTTAATAGGATTCTGAAAACCACTAGTTTTTCAGTTATTTCACTATCTGAATAAGGTTCAAATCACAGTCTAGTGTTTTTTGATTCATATTTTCCCATGTAATAAGCCGATGGGGATTTTATTCTCATTTGATATTCAAGGGTAAGAGAAGTTATAACTGGCCTAAGGTCCGGTGGCTGCAAGTGGCAGACAGAGGTTTACTCAGTGTTTGTAGAAAAGTTTATCTACTTTTGTAGATAACTTAAAAAGTTGTAGAAAAGTTTAAAGTGGTCACTTTATCCTCATTCCATATTGGTCCCTTTGACTTCTGTGTTGGAGCTATTTTAAGAAACAGTCGAGGTTCCCATGGGGCAGGTGTTAAGGAGCACGCAGCACGGAGTGCAGCCCCCGTGGCCGCAGTGCGGCTCCGGACTCAGCCCTTTGGGTGCTGCACCTGGATACCCGGCGGACTTGGAGAAGACCCATTTAAATGGAATGAACCTGGTAATTCAACTCTCCTACTCTAGGAACCAGCATTAATTAAATACAGTTAACACCTTTTCAGCTTCGCTTACAACATGTTTGGAGATTCCAGACTAAGATTGGTGCCAAGAGCAGACCTTTAGATGTAGAAAAATAAATCTTACTTTGCATCCTGGTAACTAGGGAGAAATAACATGAGGAAAATAGCTTACCTTTCACATAACTCTGCAATCTTCATACTAATTAATGAAGCTAAAGCCAACATGAAGCAAATGCATTTTGGGAGGATATAATCTCCAAACTTTTTCATGATTTAGTTTAACCTCTTGCTCACTCAGAATCCCAAGCGTTAGTATTAAAAAGCACCAACTCTCTTTCAAGTTGCCATCTCCCATGAGCCATGGTCTTTGGAGAGGTCATCCTTTTGGAATCCTGGCTAGACAGACATGTTGGTAAATAAAAGTCAGAAAAGAGAAACAGTATGCTGGGTGGGAAGACTTTTCTGACTTGAATATTTCAGTTCAGCCTCCACAGAATACCAGAGCTGGAAGGAGCCTTTGAGATGGTCTGGCACTCTCATTTTACAGAAGTGGAAACTGGGTCAGAGCACTTAACATGCTCGAGTTAATGAGAGAGGTGAGTCTCCTAACCCAGATCTCCTGACTCCTGGACTCCAACACACTTTGCACCACTCCAAGATCAACTTTGTGGTGGGTTTATATCAGCCTGGGAATCGTCTTTTCCAATGGCAGCTGCTTGGTTCATTATATAAACATGCTGAAACAGGTATTAACATTTAAGAGAACTGGTTTCATATTCTTAATGGTACTATGTTGTCTGAAATCAAATACTTCCAGAGAATGGGCTGCAAGTTACTTCTGAGGTTGGCATGACAGCACCTGTGCACATACAGCACTCGAGATGTGAAACTTCCTTTGCAAAAAGAAAAGTCGAGGCTAAAACTGATCCCTAAAATGGGAATTCTAATAGGTCTGTTCACATTGGCTCTAATCCCATGACCAAGTCTATATATACCCAGTATGTTTTCCTCCACACTTAATTTTGTGGAAGCCACCCTTAAATTTTATTCCCCCAGAAAAATTCAGGACTCTGTGACCTTGCTAGAATGTGAGCTTAGAGGTGCAGTATTCGGTTTGCTCCTGGGTATGTCTCCTTGGCCCAGTGACCTGGAGGCATTCCTAATGTGAGAGATTGCAGAAAACCCACAGACCACAGGAGCATGCCTTCTGTTTTCAAGTACAAAGGATCACCGAAGAAGCTAAATAGGTAATTAGCAGTTTTCTCATTTGACTAACAGATTTTTATCATAATTGTGTTACTGACATTGAATTGATGAGGCTTAGTGTAATTTTTCCGATCCCATTAATTTTCCTTCTTTGTGTATTCAAAAAAGGTCACGTGCATTTCTATAAACAGGAAATAGTTGTGCCTCCCCTAGACAGCTCCAAGGTTTAGGGGAATCAGTTTCAGGCTCCTAAATTTATAACCCATGCTTTGGAGACTTGGTGACGGCAGGCTCACTTTGTTCAAAGTGTTTCAGAAATGTCTGAATTAGTTGCTAGAATTTTAAAGCTGGGATAGTACCCAAAATTTCAAATTCTCAATTTCTTTCAAAAAATCTGAAGATCTAGCAACCTGGTTCTCCTTCCCATGGCAGTAATCGAGTGCCTATTAGAAAAGAAGCTCAATAAACCAAAATGTGTCCACACTATGTTAATAATGCCTATCCTGAGATTTTCTGGGCACTCCTGAAATGTGTCCACACCAATACATTCCATCACCCAAGGACCAAGTTAGCCAGAGATACATGCCACGTGGAAATCTATCAGCCATGGGTGCCCATTCTAATGTATTACCCTTTTAAGAAGGCCCATGATTCGTATGAAAAGTGAAAGGGTAGACAGCAAATATTTCCTTCACTTCTGGAACTTTTAAATTTAACCCAGGAACTAGAAAGCAGAGTGTCAAGAATAGCAAATGCATACACAAAACGAATCATTACTTTTTAATGAGAGCTAAAAGGAGTGTGCCAAATAATTTCAGGTTAGTTTGTTTTATAGACTTTAGTAGAGTCTTTGGGTCATGAAAAGCTATGCAATGCACTGAAGGAAGTGGGCGTGCTTCAGCACTTGATTATCCTGTTGGGTATTCTCTTGTGGACAGGAAGCCACTATGAAGACAATATGAAAAGACAGAATGGTTTCCTGGAGGTAAAGGTGTCAGACAAGGCTGTATTTTAGCTCCCTATTTGTTTAATCTGTATGCAGAGCATACCATGTGAAAAACTGGGCTAGACTCAGAGGAAGAAGTGAAAACTGGTGAAAGAAATATCAATAACTTAATATATACAAATGACAGTATCCTATTGGTAAAAAAGTAGCAATAATTTGAAACTTGATGAAAGTAAAAAAAATGCCAAAACAGGACTGCATTTGAATATCAAGAAGATAAAAATCATGACTACAGGAGAAACACATACACAACTTTAACCTAGACCAGCGGTTCTCAACCTGTGGGTCGGGACCCCGGCGGGGGGGGGGGGGGGGGGGGGGGGGCGCGACCCACAGGTTGAGAACCGCTGACCTAGACCCTTGGTTGGTAAACTGCGACTCGCGAGCCACATGTGGCTCTTTGGCCCCTTGAGTATGGCTCTTTCACAAAATACCACGTGTGGGCACTATTTCGATAAGGAATGTACCTACTTATATAGTTTAAGTTTCAAAAATTTGGCTCTCAAAAGAAATTTCAATCGTTGTACTGTTGATATTTGGCTCTGTTGACTAATGAGTTTGCCGACCACTGACCTAGACAATGAAGACACTAAAATGGCTCTTTTGCTTATGTTGGCTCGGTCATTAATTCAGAGAGACTGCAACCAAGAAGTCAAGAGAAAGGTAAGCTCTAAAGGACAGTGGAAGAATTAGGAAAGATCACTAAGAACAAAGATGTGTCATTAGGCACCAAGCCTAGGTCCATCCACACCCTCACAGTTTCCATTACTATGTACAGGTGTGAAAATTGGACAGTGAAGGAAGCTGACAAGAAAAAAATGATCATTTGAAATAGTGTTAGGGGTCTATGGAGACCCTAGACCACCAGAGAGATGGACACGCAGTCCTGTAGCAAACTAAGTGTGAAACACAACTGCAGTCCTGTGGCAAACTAAGTGTGAGACACAACTGGAAGCAAAAATGACAAAACTGAAGTTATCCTACTTTGGACATATGAGAAGGCAGGGTTCTTTAGAAAAGGCAATAATGCTGAGAAAAACAGAAGGCAGCAGGAAAAGAGGAAGACAAAATATGAGCTGGATTGACTCCATAAACGAAGCCATAGGCATGAGTCTATAGGAGCTGAGCACGGTTACCGAGTACAGGACATTGTGGACATTACCCATTCTAGAGTCCCTGGGAGTTGGAGCCAGCTCAATGGCATGTGACACACACCAGAGGAGTTCCTGTTGTCATTTTATCAGCACCTCTCCATGGTCTTAAGCAAAATATTCTCCAATTTTGTCTCAAGTGAGGAAGATGCAACCATTAGGATTCTGCTTCACCCATATAGAGATTCGAGGCTGTGTTTTAACGTCTGAAGTTTATCTTGAGACCAAATTTTAGTTTAGTGACTGGCCACCTATTTTTCACTCTTGTTAACTAAATCTGTACACTTTTTTTAGCAACCATACTTAATTTTCTTGCCAATTCTTTACAGAACTGCAAGGCAGTGGCTTCCCTTTTTTCCTTTGTAGATAAGCTTTAAAGTTTCCATTATTATTGTGAATAAGTATTTCTGCATTTCCTTTAGCCTGTGGCAATCTAACCTTACATAGGGCAATAAAAAGAATGAATAGGCTGGGAAGAAGCAAAAGCAACTACTCTGAGAATGACTTGAAAACCACTGAGGATAGTGACTGCATTTCCCCAGCTCAAGCACTCCCTACTTCTCATCCATCCTTCAAAAGCAACATACAGCAATAGTCTTTTCTGAAAAGATGCCTACTCGACTGCATCAGGTTCAAAAAAGGGTTTACAAAATCAAGAAATTTGTCACTGTATTATGTGAGATTCTGATGGAATAAGGACCTTGTTAGTGTAAATGTAAATCAGGATAATTACTTTTGGAGAAAAATTGTTGATATCCATCAAAAGTTTTTTAAAAATTTATTGATTTTAGTGAGAGGGAGAAGGGAAGGGGGAAGAGAGAGAGAGAGAGAGAAATATTGAGTTTTTCCTGTATGAGCCCTGCCTGAGGATTGAACTGGCAACCTGTGCTTCAGGACAATGCGCTAACCAAACAAGCTATCTGGCCAGGACATCCATCAAAATTTTAAATGCATAACCTTTGAATAACTAAGCTGTTCAGAATTGATACGGCTATGTGGCAGTGCAAGATAAGGTGTCCACTAGGAAATTCAAGTCCATCACCAAGGGACGGGATAAGTGAATTGTGGTATATCCAAAAATGAAATATTATGCAGTCATTGAAAGAATGGGGTAGACTTATATGCACTAAAGTGAAATGTACACACATAATGTGAAAAAGGCAAATCTCAGTGTGTGTAGCTTGCTACTGTTTTTAAAAGAGGTATGTATATTTATGCTTTAACATCCAAAAGATATACTAGAAATGGATAACAATGGTTACTTTTAGGGAGGGAGACTGGGGGTGAAGAGCAGAAAGGAGACACTGTTATTGTTTGAATTTTTTTTTACTAGGTGCAGGTAAGGAAACTTTTCATTGCTGATATATTTTTTTAAATGAACCAGACCAGGGAACTGATGCTCGAGTTACTGAGTAAAAAGCTCTCACCATCAGAGCGCTTCTGAAGGGGCTCTGTCTAGCTTAGACACAAACCCTTGCTGGGCCCAGGGGATGCGTCCAGGGGATGCTGTCAGCCACTGGTTTACCTAACTGGATTCATGTCACTCCTGCCCGAGACCTAACAGCACTTTCCCCATTCCAGTAAATATGGACGGCTGTGCCTCGGGGCCACAAGTCCCATTTCCCACCTACCAGTAAAGGCAGTGGGTGTGCAGGAATCAAATGGGGCCATAAATGGCAGAACAACAGCAAAACGAATCCAGCCTGAGCACAGGTGGACAGCGGAAGTCATCTGAGTGTTTGCAAACAGTTGTGCTCAGAAAGGTAGGTAGTTTGCTTTTTACTGTTTATTAAATACCATCCAAAAGGTCCAAAATACCACTAGGACCTCAGTTAAGACTGAAACGTATGTGTGAGAATGGCACATACCAAGATATTAGCTCATTAGTTCAAATTCAAGATAATTTTCCCTTGAAATAGAACCTCATATTAACTTGAAGTAGTCAGTGCTAAAGCATCCTCTAATTTAAAGATTTTAAAATAAAAACAATCAGAAGGCCCAGTTTTCGTAATTGCTGCTAAAAGCCAACAAATTAGCTGGAAGGGAGGGATGAAAAGAAATAACCTCTCTTCAAATAATAAATCTACAAAGTCCTCTGCCACAAAAAAGCAGACCCTTGTAGTCTTGGTCTCTTTCCATGAGATAATCACCACCTTGCTAAAACTGGGAAGGCACCCCCACACCATCCCCAAGGGCAAAGAACATTCACCAAAACAGTTTCTACTTGTTTTTACCATATATTCCAGGGGTATATATGGGCTTTTGTTTGTTTTTTTACATTTATACAGTTTACATTGCTTGACCCATAAATAACACTTGTAAGATTAATAGGGCCATAGTTTTAAAGAGTATTTACACAGCCCCACCATGCATACAGAGCCTTTTTAATATTGAAAAAAGAAATCGAAAAAATTGAACTTTCCATCACTAGGCAATATAAATTTGACCATCTAAACTTATAAACCCTGACTAAAATACAAGCAATCATTTCATCCATAAATGCGTTTCTGGTTCCCTAATAAATCTAGCACTGCAGTGTAACAAACATCTTGCAATTCAGGGATATAAAAATATCAGCTTTAAAATTTGAACTGTACATTATGTACATTAATATTTGCACCGTTAAATTAGGAATACACTTAAGTCTATGAAATACTACATTATAAATAGCAAAGTTTTTTTCCCCCCCAATCTGTAACTGGAGCTAATACAATACAATGTTTACCTGGCTAAAGAGGGTTGCAAGGGGACAGGGTGACCTCATGGGATGGGATGCACAGTGTTGGCTGGGTCAGTGTGACTACGTGCATGCCGCACAAGACAGACCGATCAGGACCTGGGCCAACCTGGCATACACAAACGACAAACACTATTGCTTTACAAAGGTGGCTGAAGTTCTCTGTTGTCTAAAATCAATACCCCCATCCTCACGACAGTTTCTTGAGGATTCTCTTGTGGACTGGAGACCAAAGCAACTGTGCAGAACTGTGATGCACCTGACTGGTACAAGATGTCATGGCAACCTGGCACCATCCAAGGAGGGGAAACTGGAGAAATCCCACCTTCTGAATGTTAATCTGATACTGTAAACAGCAGTGGGGGGGGGGGAGGGGCTCGTTTACATGGGCAAAGCACTTTCAACTATTTTAGCAACTTTCCTATGAAAGAAAAAAGTAGGACTCAAGATGGTTAATGGCTAATTTTAAACATTATCTCCACAGCTACTAGGTTAGGAAATAATACAGTTTTTGCCCTTGTGTCCCTTTTTCTTCTTGGATTTAGTTGTCCCCGGACCAAACTGAGGAGTGGGGAGTGCAGAAGTTGGACTAGAAAGGTCGTCTGTATAGTAGGCGTACCTCTGTGGCCGGGGTTGAGGAATTGGCTGTCCAAGAAAATATCCTTCCTCTTCTGAGTCGGACGAGGAGGAGGAGGAGGAGCACCAGGAATCGTCGTCCTCTCCATAGAGTCCCAGGAACCGAGGCACTTCCGGGTTCTGCAACGCATAGTCGGAAGCGGCGTGGGCATACCGGCTATAGAGGTCAGCATTCTGGATGTACGCTTGGATCTCCCGGGCACTTCTATTCTGTATAAATTTCTCGTAGTTATCAGGGGTGTAAAGCCGCAGCCTGTCCTTGGGAGAGTACTTTCTCTCTGTGACAAGATTCAGGGCATTGTCGGAGCGGGACTTCCTACTTCTCCTGCGGCGATGGTGATGAGACCTGGAGCCTCTCTCTTCAAAGTGGTAGACCCGTCTCCGAGTCCTCTCACTCATCGGGGGCTGCCGGATTTCGATGTCATAGTTTCCATTGTCGATGACATCATCTGAAAACTTGACCTGCTGTGGTCTGGACTGAGACTTGGATCTTCTGAGCACCGGCAGATGTACTGGTTTCTCCTCAGGCATGATTTTTTCTGGGCACAACTCCGAACTTAGACTCTTTAAGGACTCTGCACTCCTGTGCAGCATGGAAGAGTTCAAAGTTCCCATATTGCTCATTTTCTCACAATCTTCTGTCTCCATTTCCTCAAAGTTTTGCAGAGAATATAACGATGGCCTCGGCTTACCTTCTCCATCCACTGAAGCCCCTACAAGAAAAGCCAAGACAAGATGTGCTTCTCAATAATCCTAGTATTCTGACAATTGTTGCAAACAAGCTACTAAAAGGAAGCATTCCAAAGAAAATGCTAAATTTCAATATCTGATTAACATCCATGAGGTAAAAACAACATGCATATATACCTGAGAGGAGGTACGGATTTTGTTACTGATCCAAGGGGCACAGCCTCTCTTAGGAGTCTAGCTGTTTGGGAGCCAGACACATGGCATGCACATGGCATGCACATGGCATGAACAGCAACAACTTAAAAGCTCTTCATAAAATTCTCATCAAGTACTCACGTGACATGTTAGAAGCTTCTGCCTCTCCAATCAAGCCAGATTGCTTCACCTGAGCATCTTTCAAATCGATCCCTTCCTTTGCATCCATGTGGCCACTATTATCGTCCTCCTCTTACACCTAGACTAGTTTTCTTCATTTCATACCTAGATAGTGGTCAGCAAACCACAGCCCCAGGACCATATCCTGCCCACTGAAAGTTTCATTGGGACGCAGCCACACCTGTTTGCTTACGTATTATCTATCTATGGTTGCTTTCTACAATGGCAGAGTGGTTCCAAGAGATTGTATGGCCCCCAGAAGTCCTACCTAGCCCTTGACAGAAGAAGTCTGCCAATCCCAAACCTAGACTGTCATCCAGTCCTCTTCCCCTTCAACCCATATAACCACATGCCACTGCTAGATTCATCTTACTGTGGAACTTCCCCCAAAACTGATATTGTTCTCCTTTTTCAACAGGGTCCAGGCAAGTGAAGATAAAATGAATACAGCCCAACAGACTGCAAGTGACAGTCAAGACTGGTATGGACTGTTGTCATGTGGGTACTATGTACCTTCCTCCTTTCGACAGGGAGCCTGCTTTCCAGCCTGTATTGTCAAGGAACACCCAGCACTCACACTGCAGGTGTACCAACTGATATCTATTTATGATCAATTTTAAACTCTTAACAGAGGGCCTAGAACACAGGAGGTGCATAATAACTTAGTCTCATCCACCATTCCTCGACTTCCCTTTGACAAGTCCAACAGACACCAGGAGGGTTGCTGTCTTACCCCTCCTTGTCACTGCAGCGCCTGGCACAGGGTCATTACTGGCAGTGGGTGGCCGCTACAGCCTTTCCTGCCTATATCACAGTAATACCACCTTTATAAAGGGCTGATGTCATTAGTTTGACTATAAAACTAGCCATGTAACAGCAATAGTTTTACTGTATATCCAAAGACATTGCAAATATGAGATTAAGGAGGGTTCTTGCCTTGACCTTACCTTTAAAAACCTCAGTAAAAGTAGGCATTTAAGTCTCTGGTAATTCAAGTTCCTTACTTGCGGTCATAGTTATGCGGTCATAGCTATACAGCTCAGGGTCATTTTAAGGATAAAATGTGGATAACTGATAATGAATGTGCTTTGAAAACATTAAAGTGAAATTATTTCATAACCTAGGTAAAAAAAAAAAAGCTATTTCTGAGCAAACTGTTGTCACAGGGTAATTCCAGGAAATATAAAAAAATGTTATGTGCTTATAAAGTGTACAGACTGATTTAATCACTTGAAACTCATAAGCACAATCCAAAGAGTACAGTACCTTTCAGACACAGATGCAGACTCCAATATCAAAATAAATCCATTTCTTCCTCTTTAAATAAGGGTGATAACATTTACTCAAAAAGATTGTATTAAGAATATAGTCTATGTAGGCACACACAGATGCATGTTTGTTTTGCCATATAGTGTTTGGCATTTGACGGAAACACCTTCCTTCCCTTGGCCTACAGTTTTAATTAACACAGCCCCTATTGGTGCTGAGATGTCATTTTCAGAACAGACTCTTTAGTGGCTCTTTTTTCAAATACCGCATAATCCCTAGATTACGTACCAGTAATGTTAGACAAAGCCAAAGAATCCATGGAATCCCGGACGCTCTGCTCTGGTTTCAAGTCTGACAGACACTCCAGGGAATCTTCGTACCACTGCGTTTGGTCATGGTTGTACCCCGAAGCCCCGTGGTCCAGATCCAGCTCCTGCAGCCTCCTGCTGCTCGCCGGGCCTGGGTGGCTGCCATACGCCGAGTCTCCCAGTCCATCTTGTGACTGTGCCCAATACATATCAGATTGGTATTTTTTACTTGCAAGGCTCTGGTTATTTTGCTTTAACTCAGTCTTATTTTTGACCATGTTATCAGATATCCAGTGCTCACTGGCTCGAATATCTATCTCATTGGGCTGCTGCTGAAAGAGGCTTTTATCACCAAACTTGAGGAGGAGCTGCGTCATATAATCTTCATGGTCAGCCCATTCTTCGGGGTCTTCTGGGGTTTCGTGCTCTACTCTGCCTTTCCAAAAGTCTTCATTGACAAAACCAGCTCCCTGCCTGGAGAGACTCAGATCATCTAATTTCCGAGAAAGGGTGTCATCGGCATTGCCTGAAAGGCCAGGAAACTTGTAGTTCAGAGCAGGGGACAAGAGGAGAGACTGTCTACACTGGTCTGCTGACCGACTGCTTTTGCCCATCCGGACACTTCTCCTGGAGTCTCTGGATCGAGCGGACTGGAACGCAGAGTCAGAGGAATCAGAGGCGTGGACATCTTCACCGAGGCTGCATGTTTTTGAGCAATAAATCTGACCTTGTTTAGGAAGGAAGGGACACCCCAGCAAAGAGGCTTTGCATTGGGCACAGGAGAAGCAGGCTTCTGTAGCATGCCAGTGCTGCCCGTCATAGGTCATCTGGGCATGATCGACCCCTGGTTTGAAAAAGGATAGAGTAACAGGCTGTATTTCAATCATGAAACAAAGGAAAAAGGAAGACACAGGAAGAGGGGTAACTGACATGCTCTGTTGTTTTTTTGTTTGTTTGTTTTTTGTATTTTTCTGAAGCTGGAAACGGGGGAGACAGTCAGACAGACTCCTGCATGCGCCCCACCAGGATCCACCCGGCACGCCCACCAGGGGGCGACGCTCTGCCCACCAGGGGGCAATGCTCTGCCCATCCGGGGCGTCGCTCTGTTGCGACCAGAGCCACTCTAGCGCCTGAGGCAGAGGCCACAGAGCCATCCCCAGCGCCCAGGCCATCTTTGCTCCAATGGAGCCTTGGCTGCAGGAGGGGAAGAGAGAGAAAGAGAGGAAGGAGAGAGGGAGGGGTGGAGAAGCAGATGGGCGCTTCTCCTGTGTGCCCTGGCCAGGAATCAAACCTGGGACTTCTGCATGCCAGGCCGATGCTCTACCACTGAGCCAACCGGCCAGGGCCAACATGCTCTGTTTCTTGATAGGGTCATGGGTCACACAAAGTCCCTACCTGTGAATCTGCCTACCTTCTAAAATGTATTTGTTACCCCAGTATTTGCAGAGCTTTCAATGTCATCTGTGGGCATGTGCAGAAGTGCCAATCTAAGTCGACGGACATACATATTCCCAGGTGAGGTCAGGCAAGGTGATGCTCTGCCTCTTGTTTCAGCCCTCTCAGTTTAAACAAGTGGCATATTTGTGGTCTATTTAGTACCATGCTTTCTTCAGGTGTTTGTGCTTTTGTTGATTTTGCTGTTTAAATGGCTACCAAGCATAGTGCCGAAGTACTATCTAGTGTTCCTAAGTGCAAGAAGGCTGAGAGGTGCCTCACAGAAAAAGTGCACGTGTTAGATAGGCTTTCGTGCACAAGTTACAGTGCCGCTGGCTGTGAGTTCCATGTTAATGAATCAACAATATGTGTGACCACAGGCTGGCAGGAACCTATCCCTGAGTTTCCCCGAGGAGCAAAGGCTCAGTATTCAATAATTCAGATGACTTTATAGAATACAAATCCCTCAAGTATGAGCATTGACCGGATACTCATTTATCACAGCTCAACAAATTGAAACAATTAAGATCTGTACATTTCACTGTATTTAAATTAAAAGAATAAAAAGACCGGGGACAATCATAAACAGACTTACGGGAACATGCCAGAGCAGACCACCAGGCCGTGGACTTACCAATATGCTCCCCACAGGTTTCGCAGTACTCGGCATACAGAGACTCGAAACAGCCGCAGCAGAACGGGCGGCCGTCCTTCATGATATACCTCTGCCCTCCCAGGACCGTCTCACACTCGAGGCAGCAGAAGTGTTTCATGTGCCAGTGGCGACCCTCGGCTTCTGTGCACTCATCAGCAAAGATGATCTTGAAGAGGAATATGAAACCACAGGATGACAGAAAATCATTGTGAGCTCCTTGAAAGGGCAAGTCACTTAGACAGCCCGCCTTGTTTCTTACTGCCTCGAGCTTTCATCTTACTTGCTTAGCTATAAAACAAGAGCAGTAATTGAAAATGTTAAAAAATAAATAAAAGAGGGAGAAACTACCGTGGTTGTTTAAATTTTATCAATGTCTAACCACTATGCTGTACCCTTGAAACGAATATAATATTAAATGTCATCTCTAACTGAAAATTTTAAAAAATTAAAACGATTTCTTCATTGGAGATAATTAATTTGGCCATGATTTTGTTCTCCAAAATAAAATCACACTTTATGGGCATAATCTGGCAAAGAATACATTAACATTGAAATAATCTAGTGGTCTGTGTTTTAATCGAAAACTCATAAAAATGTCTGTGGAGTCAACAGTTAACAACAATCCAGACGCTATATTATGTGAACAACACTTGTATAGCTACTGCTTCATTTGACCTAGAGGCCATCTCCAGATTAAAGTCCTTATTTATTTATTTTTGTTTCAAAAAAATGTTCAAATACCACATCATTGAAAAAACTTTACAAAATAAACAAATGTATAAAAGTAAAAACTTAATGTTCAATGTCACTGATTAAAAACGATGAAGAAAGAAAAAAGAACAAATGTAATGAGGCACCCTGGACTAGATCTTGGAATAGAAAGGACACATAAGTAGAAGCAGAAAAACTGAAAACCTAAATGAAGTGCATAGTTTAGTTAACGGTATTACACCAAAGTTAACGTCTCAGTTTTGATTCACATACTATGACTGTGTAAGATGTAACAACAGGGAAAACTGGGAGAAAAGTACACAGCAACTCTCTGTAACATTTCCAACTCTTCTGTCAATCTAAAAATTACTTAAAAAAAAAAAGCTTAAGAAAAAAAATTTCGCCTGATCAGGCAGTGGCACAATGGATAGAGCATCAGCCGGGGACACAGAGGACCCAGGTTCAAAACCCGGAGGTCACCAGTTTAAGTGTGGGGTCGCTGGCTTGAGCATGGGATCATAGGCATGACCTCATGGTCACTGGCTTCAGCCCAAAGGTCACTGGCTTGAGCAAGGGGTCACTGGCAGGGTTAGAACCTCCCCCCTCCGTCAGGGCACATATGAGAAAACAATCAATGAACAACTGAAATGATGCAACTACAAGTTGATGCTTCTAATATCTCTTCTTTTTTGTCTGTCTTGCTAAACAAACAAACAAACAAAAAAAGGAAATAATAATAAATTCCTCTCACACCATCATCCCTTCCCACATGCCCCATGGTAACCATGTTAACTCAGTGTATGTCTTTCCATACCATTTCTGGATGGATACATGTACAATCTTGGTTTGTTCCCCTTATTTAACAAAAGTAAGATCATCTGCTATATACTCCTCTTGCAACTTGTTTTTTATTCCTCACAATCCATCAAGAACCTCCTACTTATCAATACAAAAAGACACACCTGCTGCCTACTGTTCATTATTCCATTGTAGGAGTGTACAGGGTTATCTTAAAAATATACCAAACAAAGCAATAGCAGGAGACATTTATATTTTGCTTAGATGTGAGCAGTGGAATATTGGCTTACTGGAAGCTTATTTTTTCCAGTGTGAAGGGATGAACTTTTTTACCTCGTCACATGCTGAACACCGTGGTTTGAGCAGTTCAGCATGGTGCCTGCCACAGTGAATTTTTCCATCCTGATAAAAATAGATGAGGTCGACCAGCAGCTCGTTACACGTGAAGCAGACAAAACAGGATGGGTGCCAACATACTCCCGGGCCTGCACGGGAGGCGAACACTGCAATTTCACCTCCGTTTATCTTCAGCCCACACTGAAAACAAAAAAAGAATGATCCTGCTTCAATGGCTGCATTCTCAGCCTTTGCCACTTGACACTAAATCCCAAACTTGTCAGGAAAGCTTTTCTTTTTCTCCCCTCCTGTTACTGATTAAGGAGCTCCTTAATGCTGGATTATGTGTGATTCTCAACTGAAATAAACATGCCTCGGACAGACCACCACATTAGACTGTTTCTAAGTATGGTGTCATCTGACTCACATTAAGAGTGGTTTTCCTGAGCCAGCCTCCTGCTGGATACATTTCCTACGCTGAGGACGGCCAGTAAGGAGCTGAATGTCTTCATTATTTGAACACGAGGTGTACCCTAGCACCTCCCAACCTGCCAGCATCCTAGGAAGAGCAGGATTTCACCCGACATTTTCATAAGGGCAGACTGACATCCTGGTCATACACGGCAGTGGAGACAGTTATAAGCATTTGCCTCCGTTTAATAAAAAGCTAGGCTGCCTTTCTTTCGCTTTGCTGATGGAGGGCTCCAGGGCCCACAGGTGCGCCAGCCCCATCACCTGACCCCAGCTCCCTCCCTCCGCATCACCACCACAAGCCACTGGTTCCAGAAAGGGCTACCTGCTCACACACGGCATGCATTACTGCTCTGGACAGAAGTTTAATCGTTCCTCTTCCAAGTGCTTCTTTCTTCCGCTGAGCGCTGAACACTTGCAACTCCTTTTTCTCCTCTTCGCTCAGAGATTGGCAGTACCGCACCTTCACCGAAAGGAAAACAGAAGACCCTGGAGCACAGTCTCCCTCACCAATTTTTTATTCCCAGACTTAGAGCTTCAGGAAATAAAACAGCTAGTTAGACGGCCTGCCCCCACGACTCTCCAATTTAGAAATAACACCACACCTTGAATTGACACCAAACCTTACAGCCTCTCTAGCAAAAGGGAAAAGCCATTTAAAGAAATGCTTTTTTTTTAAAAAAATAATGAAATGTTTAATTTAAACCTTTATCAGCAGAGACACTAAAAAAAGTAGATATTAACCTTTCTACAAAAGGTTTAAACTTGTTAATTGCCACTATTGCTCTGCATTCTACAGGCACTGGGCTGGACTGCGGGCGGGCCGGGACGTAAAGCACCGAGTGTGGGCGAGGGGGCAGGGCGGCCTCAGGAATCTGCAGGCTCCTGACAATGGGTGGGTGGCTGCAAACACTATAAAAACCAACCTGTGTGAAGTTTATTGAACGGACACCCTTTTCTCCCTTACCGAATGGAAAGCTGTATTCTCCAGCCAAATTTTAACTGAAGAAAAGCAAGACAGCCGGAGCCCATGAGAAGTTGGGACCTACAGGGAACATCTCCCAGGGCTTAGTGTCTTTTGTTTTGTTTTTAGCCTCCTTCCTGTTATTTTACCTCATTATCATGTGGTGGCAACTGGTACAGAAGCTGTTTAATGCGATGTTTCTCTCCGGGGCTGTTAACATATGGAACCTTTTCCTCCGGTAAGCAAGCAAAATAGAGCTGGATCTGGGTAAGAGATGGACAGAAGGACATCAGCATACAGAAGGTGAACATCGCGGCCTTTTCTGGCTTACAGAATCACCCTTCCCTGTAGGTGCAAGGCTTGGCCTCCTGGAGCTGATGAGAAGACCAGCTGAGCCAACTCGGCAGAGCTGGAACCTTCAGAGAGCTTGGCATCCAGCTGCTAAATTGCTCTTCAGGAATGTAATTTGTAGTGACAATTAGGGCCATCATAAATTACACACCATAAAATATGCACATTTAATGCCACAATGCCTCAGCCAATCTCCCCAGGGTCAGCCAAGAGACAGTCCTGGGTGGATGTCGCAAATGGCCACACAGGCTGTGTGACACTGTCCAAAATCTGGCCAGTACACAAACACGTTGAATCTGATCTCTGAATTTTACACGTTGCAGAGACAAAAGCTGTTTTGTTAAACTCTATAAACTCTTCCTTATCAGGTTCTCTCCAAGCGTCAGCTTTCTTTGTTTCCATGGGTGTTATTTTCTAAATACCCGGAGTCAATTTCCCCAAAGAAACTGGAGGGAAGCCCTACTGAGCTACGCTCGGTTCATTCTGAAAGGAGAACTCAATTACTTTTTTCTGTTATATTTAAAGGAGCATCCCTTAATGAGTACTGCAGTGCTGAGAGAGGATGAAAGTGATTTGAGAAAATAAGACAGGAGATTGGGGAGTTGGGGGCCTGTCTGCTTCACTGTCTTAGTATCTCACAAAACCTACCTACCCTAAGCTGCTAGAAGGAGTTCTTTATTAATGAGTAGTTTGTCAAAATATCGCTTTTCTAACTGGGGCACCAGCATCCTGCCCTCTCCCCAGTGCGTCAGCTGTAGCAACTTTTTCTGTCACAAGCGCTTACTGAATACACAAATGTGAGGCCCCAGAAGCATAAGGAGCCCCTTTTCTCAAGAGTCCCCATCATACAGGAAACTACCATCATTCAAACAACTGCACACCCAGCTGGCATCTTTTATTTCAGACTATGCCTTGGCCCTTATAATATTTATCACCTGCAATTTTTAACAAGTTCATCATTATAAGGATATTGGTCAAAATAGAAACAGGCATACAGAATGTTCTCATTTTCCTTAAGGTTAACAATAGAAACAAAGCACAAAATTAGCTCTTCAGTGTTACTTTTCCAATTAGCACTGTGGGGTGACAGACTCTTTTATGTGCAAGGTTATCAAAGGTCAAATGGCTACACAGTGACACTTGTGAAGGCTTTCGACAGCTCTCTCTTTCCTCTCTCACAAAGCAAAAGCATTGCTCAGAGCTGGCACGGAAACTTTCCACTTTTATTACCTTTTTGTTGTTACTGAAGTTTATAAAAAGGTTCAATTCCTCTCATTCTCCCCAAGGGGACTTGTCAGAAATCCACACAACAAATGGCGTGTGCAGTGCTCTGAACCTCGTTCACTGGAGCACCCTTCTTGGGCTTTTGGAATCAAGAGTACAAAAGGGGTAGAAAACTTTCACAGAGAAATTAAAGCTTTTTAAAAAGTAAAACTAGCCCTAGCTGGTTGGTTCAACAATAGAGCATCGGCTCGGCGTGTGGAAGTCCCAGGTTCGATTCCTGGCCAGGGCACACAGGAGAAGCGCCCATCTGCTTCTCCACCCCTCCCCCTCTCCTTCCTCTCTGTCTCTCTTCCCTTCCCGCAGTCAAGGCTCCATTGGAGCAAAGTTGGCCCGGGGGGTGCTGAGGATGGCTCCATGACCTCTGCCTCAGGCGCTAGAATGGCTCTGGTTGCAACAGAGCGACGCCCCAGATAGGCAGAGCATCGCCCCCTGGTGGGCATGCCAGGTGGATCCCGGTCGGGCGCATGCAGGAGTCTGTCTGACTGCCTCCCTGTTTCCAACTTCAGAAAAATACAGAAAAAAAAGCAAAACTGTAAAACTATCCAAAGAAGAGTGAGGCCTGAGGAGGGTAACATGTCAGTGTGGCAGGGATGTTCTATACATTTTAAAAAATTCTTTATAAATTTTAAATCCCACTGCAAACCACAACACGGGACGCGGAGGTACCTGTTCAGGCCGGAGCCCCGGCGGCACCCAGGCGTACTCCTCTAGCGCACAGCCGGAGTCGTCGTCCGAGGTCGAGCTCCTCTGGCACCCGAAGGCCAGCTTGCTCATTTTGGGCTCCATCTCCAAAGGCATAATAACGTTCAAAAGCTGGTTTTCTCAGTCACAGGACATCAAACTGTGGACAATATAAGAAAAAATTTAAAGTCCTGAATGTATTGCTCTTACCCTCTGAGAACTTTTATGGAATGCTTGTTTACAAGTATTACGTGCAGCGGGGCCCTCAGAAAGTGCCTGATTTACTAGCGCACCACTCCCAACCCCCAGGCCCACTGGCACTTGAAATCTAGGGCTCCAGGATTCAGAAATAGCCCCTTTACAAGCTCAGCATTTCAGAAAATACCACCAAAATTAGACTAGTTCTAGTGACCTTCAAAAGGTGCTTCTATACACAATCATTCATTGGAAAGATTCAAGAAAATTGCTTTGCCTGACACATCAGATTAAATTTCCCATAAAGGAGATCCCTGTGCTGTCCCGTGAGTGGAAGAGAGAAGCGTTGGGGATTGTGCTCCTCCCAGCTTGCCCACTGTGTGCCATGAGGAACGGCTCCCGACACCCCACTCAGCTCCCCATGCTTCCTCGCCAGTTTCCCCACCAAGGCACATGCCTGCAGAGTGGGTCCACTGGGCCAAACTGTAGGTTTCAGGTTTCTAACCAAGCTTTGAGAGACACTAACCTTAGTGTACTCACTGAATAGAAAATAGCAGTTAAGTCCTTATATGCCATGTTAAGTCCAAGCCCTTACAATCTATGAGCTGAAGTCAACCAGTCATTCATTGATGAGTTCTTTCAACAAAAAGTAATTGAATCCAAGCGTGAGGTTAAAGTAAAACCAACTTGTGACTATTAGTGTTGAACCGCATTATTAGCACTATTAGTGTAGAACGGCATTAGTATTTGCAGGCATTCACTGAAACATTATGCATTGCCTACTCTGGGTGACATGCTATCAGCCTGCTACTAGGCAAAGTAAGGTGGATGTCCATGTCTGAATGAAGTCTCCTCAGAGGACGGGCTATAAAGGTATCAAGGCAGCAGTCTCTGCCCCAACCAAGCAACTCTGTCATCACCATTTATGTTTCTTATAAGTTTCTTCTGATTTTTAAAATTTTTCCCTCATCCCAAGGCCCTAAAAAGAAACAAAGATATAAGACTTTCAGAATCAGATGCAGCTTTTTATACTTGCCTTTTTCTCTCTACCAAAAAAGGGAGAGAAAATTAAAAATAGCCCAACCCAATTTTAGAGAAAACAAGGCTTGGGGAAATTAAGTGACTTGCTCCAGGTTGCACTGCTAAAATAAAAACCAGAGTCCAGTCACACTCTGTGCCTGCCACATCAGACTTCCAAAAATTATCCTGCCTTTAAAAACTCCCTTGTTTGCCCCTGGCCGGTTGGCTCAGTGGTAGAGTGTCAGCCTGGCGTGCATAAGTCCTGGGTTCGATTCCCGGCCAGGGCACACAGGAGAAGCGCCCATCTGCTTCTCCACCCCTCCCCCTCTCCTTCCTCTCTGTCTCTCTCTTCCCCTCCCGCAGCCAAGGCTCCATTGGAGCAAAGATGGCCCGGGCGCTGGGGATGGCTCCTTGGCCTCTGCCCCAGGCACTAGAGTGGCTCTGGTCGCAATGGAGCGACGCCCCAGAGGGGCAGAGCGTCGCCTCCTGGTGGGCGTGCCCAGTGGATCCCGGTCGGGCTCATGCGAGAGTCTGTCTGACTGTCTCTCCCCGTTTCCAGCTTCAGAAAAATACAAAAACAACAACAACAAAAAAACAACAAAAAACTCCCTTGTTTGCTTGAACAAGTAGAAAAAACCTAGACACTTCCAGCCTGAGTTTAAGTCATTCTTCAGTGACTATCTCCATGCAATGCCAAATACTTCCAATGTTAGAAAAGGTTACCTAGTAAAACCTATGATTATTAAAACTCATGGTTTTTCTTTTAGTAACAGTTCACAAATGGAAGGCCAAACATCCAAGAATTGCCATCTTTACTAGCAGTAGGAGCAAATCCACACAGTAGATATTATTCCAACTAATAAATTTAACTTTCATTCACCCTGAACAAAAAAGTAAAGATGACCTCATTTCCTACACTACCAGTGGGAGGTTATGACCTTTTAAACAAGTCATCATTTCACACAGGTGCAACTCATTCATGTCTTAACTTAGGAAAGGCTTTCTAAACACAGGCGCGCTGCCCTTACCCCTCAATAAAAAAGGACCTGTTAATGACAAAAAATTTCTTGGATTTAGTCTTTCCCTTTGGTTAAAAAAATAAAAATAAAAAACAACTCCCATATGTCAAAGGGAGGGAACTAGAGGTTAAAAATTGAATTAGTAACTCAAAAACCTCCACCAGGATGAAGAGGTGCCTTCAAAGCAATTTAACCTGAATCATGAATATACATAATGTGTCCCTTGACAAATCTGGCTGAGGAGGAAGACACTAAGGTACCTACTTGGCACAAACTTACAAAGAACGTATATATTAAATAGAAACTAATAATTAAATGTCACAATCTTATAAAACAAGAGAAAACACCACAACTGAAGACAAACCATGAATTTTCCAAGGTAAGCAACAAAAGGTGCAGACTGCCAAAGAGCTGAGTTACTTTTACAGCTTTATTCCTTGATTAGCCTTTTGCAAAAAATGTTCAGGAAATTACTATCCTAATCAAGGTAAATCGGTGTAAGCACTAAATGCCACAGTCCACCTCCACCCGATCATGCGGACGTCCTGGCCACATCTCAAGCCTCCAGCTCCCACACATTCTTCCCAGCCCTTCCACAGTCTACACTGAGAACTGTCATTCCTCGACAGTGTGCACAGAACTACGTGAGTGACAAAGCCACAAAGCCATTTATTTTATCATAGGCATGGCTTTCAGTTTCATTTGTTGGCACTCTGACAACTAACACAGTCCTCTGGGCCTCGTTTGTTAGTGTTATGGCATCTAATCACCACATCAAGCAACCCAATCAGGGTGTATCTTGTTTAACAGAGGAGGAGACAGCCTCAGAGTGATTTGCTATAGGTCAACTGTCCAAAGTCAGTAGGGTAACAGCAGCACCTTTAGGACTGGGCCTGTGATCTTAAGCCCCTGACAATCCCACACTGCCTCCTGAAGGTAGGACCTCATTACGCCAACTCCCTTTTCTTTGGTTAACTAGCCAAAGAAACTAGCGTGCCACTGGGTTGCAGGCATGCAGAAGGAAGGGGCTGGATGGGAGACGGTCCGCTTCGCCCAGAGAAGGAATTTAAAGGAGAAGATAGTTAAAAGAATTATAGGCCCTGGCTGGTTGGCTCAGCGGTAGAGTGTCAGCCCAGCCTGTGCAAGTCCTGGGTTCGATTCCCGGTCAGGGCGCACAGGAGAAGTGCCCATCTGCTTCTCCACCCCTCCCCCTCTCCTTCCTTTCTATTTCTCTCTTCCTTCCCGCAGCCAAGGCTCCATTGGAGCAAAGTTGGCCTGAGTGTTGAAGATGGCTCTATGGCCTTTGCCTCAGGCACTAAAATGGCTCCTGCAGGAACAGAGCAACGCCCCAGATGGGCAGAGCATCACCCCCTGGTGGGCATGCCGGGTGGATCCTGGTCAGGCACATGCGGGAGTCTGTCTGATTGCCTCCCCGCTTCTAACTTTGGAAAAGTACCAAAAAATTTTACAAAAATCAGTGGCCTCGTGAGTTATTGCTTCAGAGCAATTACACATAAAATGACAAAACATTACATTTATTAGAAAGTTCCAAGAGCTGACCAAAATATAAATGTTAAAAAAAATAAAAGCTACATAGCATGACCTTCACTTACTAGGCCGTGGTAGAAGCAGTGATTACTAGCTACTTACTGTGTTTCCTTATCTGATAAGAGAAAAACTTGAATTTGGACTCTTACTTTTTTCTTATCCCTGTCAGCAGACCCAAAGCATGTATTCTTAGGTCTATCACTGTCTCATATTGCATCATATGAAAGAAGTTGAATGGTGAGCATGGTTCTTGCTCTTACAAAAGGTTAAAATAATAAAAATGATTAATAAAAATATGATCTCACAAATACCCTTACATAGGCACTTACATTACTCTCTGGTATTTGCTTTGACGGCCCAAAGAGGAGGAGGAGCTGAGCCATTCCTTATGCTCCGGGTCAGGATGAAGGCTCTTCCCAACAACATTCTGTGCATGTGACAGTTTGGTCTGCCAAAATACCTCCTTTTAGGCCAAACATGAAATCACGAGTGAATTAAATTTACTAGAAAAATTCCATTAATTTCATTTCCAGCTGTTGTCTCTTAAGGTTAATCATGTGAAAGAGGGATACAAATTGGGTTTACAAATGGGGCTGAGATATAGGGTGAAACATTTTTTCCAAGTTATTTGAGTACTTTTTTTCCCCCTGAAGAACCACCTTGATGTCCCTGTCCTTTATTTTAATTTCATTTTTGTAAATAATTTTTATTTTAATGTAATTTCAAGTTGCAGAAAAGTTGCAAGGAGAGTAAGTAAGTCCGATATGGCCTTTACCTCAACTCATCAACAGGTACATCCTGCTTCATTTGCTTTACCATCCTTTTTTCATCCTCTTTCTCATGACACATACATACACACACTTTTGTGGCAACCATTTGAGTGTATATTTTTACATTCCATTACCTAATCATAGTTCAATTAAACATACTGTTTAGAAAATGTTTATTTTAAAAAAATGTGCAAGGCATCATGTTAGATGCTGGAGATGAGCAGAATAAAAAGTCAAAACAGTTAAAACCATTCTGTGATTATGGACAGGCAGCTTTACTATCCTGGTCTTGAAATGCTGTACTAAGCTGAATGAAAGTAATCACACGTGAATGACAATTCTGCATTAACCAATTCTGTACTAGGTCTGCTCCGGTTAAGGAAATGAAGCAGCAGAGGCCCCCCCTGTCCACCATCTCTTTAGAATTCTAGATGTCAGTAAGTCTCAAAGTGCAGGAAAAAGAAGTAAAAGTTTCCAGGGTTGGCCTTGCTCATGTTCCAAACAGATTCTGACCATTTAGGAAACAGGAGAGAAAGCAACACCTTTTAGAACAGACGCCACCGTCAGAGATGGCACTGAGGCCAAGCACAAAAAGCAGATAACTGAATTAAATTCAAGCAGGTTGTGATATTTGCAGATACTATTTTGAAGAGAAGACTGAAAGCCAACCACAGGAGAAATGAATGACAGAAGACAGAAGAACAGGGTGTGGACAGAAGGGAGGGGAGGAAGAAGTCCGAGGTTGGGCAGAGAGAGACGAGATCCTCTATTCTTAGAAAGACAAGGATTACCGTGGGAAGAACTCCACGCCAGCCACTCAACACAGAGTAAAGAGCTCCTCAATTTCCCTCCTTTGTCCTTTCTTTGCCTTCTTCCTCCAAAATAGTTCCACAGCTACCTCTTTCCATTTAAAAAGACTCAAAACAGCTCTCAGATGTATAACTTCTCCATCATCATAATTGTCAAGAGGACATCTGACCCAAGAGATAGAGCAATATAGGGAATGGCACCTGGCTCTCAGCATTCAGTCAACTCAGCCCTGAATTCTCCATGCCTTTGACAAGCCAAGCCACCAAACCATCTTGGGGCCTGCTTCTTTAAAAACAGCAACTATTTTCTTTCCAAAGACGGTCTAAGGAAATAAGAGTTTTAGAGTTTTATAAAGAATTAAAATTACACCCTGGCTGGATAGCTCAGTTGGTCAGAGCACTGTCCCAAAATGCAAAGGTTGCGGGTTCGATCCCTGGTCAGGGCATACACAGGAACAGATCAATGTTCCTGTCTCCCTTCCTTTTTCTAAAATCAATAAAATTAAAGTTATTCTTGGTGTGTACCAATGTGCACCGTTACTCCTACTGTGATTACACAGATTTCCTTGAAGTCAACTGGAAACATCTGGAATAAGAACAACATGTTAATAAAAAAGACAGAATGCTGACATGTGAACATGTGAGTTTCATCATTTTTTTTGAGTTTGGAGGGCTCTGGCTTCCTGTGGAGCAAAGATTTTTGCCAAACTATTGGCCACTGTTCCCAGCTCCCTCTGAGTGAGCTTCTAACCGATCTCTACATAACATTTCTGGCGCCAGTACACATGGTGCATGTGTGTGCACGTGCGTGCACACACAGTATCTATGATGGCCTACAGAGCATGGCAGAATCTTTCCAGTTGTGTTAGGTAGAGCAACAATTATAAGCACCCGTTATATGTCTGGCTGTTAGGTAGCACTTGTCACCAAGAGTATGGCTTCATTTATCCAACAGTGAGTGTCTCATGAAATTGTCTAGATGCATTCACTCCATTCATTCATTCATCCTTACCTTTTTTTTTTTTTTCCCATTTTTCTGAAGCTGGAAACGGGGAGAGACAGTCAGACAGACTCCCGCATGCGCCCGACCGGGATCCACCCGGCACGCCCACCAGGGGGCGATGCTCTGCCCATCCTGGGCGTCGCCATGTTGCGACCAGAGCCACTCTAGCGCCTGAGGCAGAGGCCACAGAGCCATCCCCAGCGCCCGGGCCATCTTTGCTCCAATGGAGCCTCGGCTGCGGGAGGGGAAGAGAGAGACAGAGAGGAAAGCGCGGCGGAGGGGTGGAGAAGCAAATGGGCGCTTCTCCTGTGTGCCCTGGCCGGGAATCGAACCCGGGTCCTCCGCACGCTAGGCCGACGCTCCACCGCTGAGCCAACCGGCCAGGGCTCATCCTTACCTTTAAAGAACATTGTTGAATGTTTACGGGATATATCAGAAGGAAGGCAACTGACATTTATTCCATTAAAGGCCAGAACTTTAAAAAAAATGTATTTATAGTAATGAGAATGTTTCCAAATTCCATTACATATTCTCTTGCTTTCTTTAATGATAGTATGTGTGTAAATTACATGTGATTTAGGCTTTGGCTGATCATTCATTTTTACTTTGAGTAGAAAATGAACATTAGAAAGAAAACTGGCTTCCAGATTCAAGACTCAGTTCTAATCCAGCCACCCAGCTGGGTGTGACCTGAGAAGGTCCTCAATTAGCATATGTGGGGGGGTTCCAGGGCTATCTCACAGTGCAGAGGTGATGTCCAGAAGTGCATGACCCCATGACTTTCAGATGGGGGACAAATTTTTTTGTGTGTTTTTTCTCCCCCTGCTCTCATGATGTTTGGATTTCTGCTATGAGTCTCTTCTTAAGTAAGTACTAACCTTTTCCTTTTGCCCACAACCAGTCACCTCCAAATCTTTTCATATGTGTGGCTTTCAAAATTCTGTAAATTAGGCAACTATTCTTTGTAAAAGTTTGTTTAAAAGTATATAGAATATGCTGTGAACAAGGGCTTAGGCATTCCTCCCATAAGCACCGTAATAACTGGTTATATACCATAACATACAGTATGTGAAGGTGTTATTCAAATTAAAAGGCAGCTTTATTATTTTGCTGTTCTATTTTGGTCATTTGGAGACCATTTCTTTTCTAATGAGCTCTATGATAGCTAATTATTATTTTGATTGAACTTGACATTGTATATAATTGAGATTTTACTATTTTTCCCTAAAATGCTGTCAGCACAGTACATGAAGGTCCAGAGACAGTAAAATGTTGACAATTTCAATGGAAGACAGATTCTTCCAAAGAAGCAACAATAGATAGTAATAGTAGCACTGAATAACATTTTTAAATAGTACATATAAGGCAGAAGACTTTGAACTTAACCCTAACGGCAATGGGAAAGGACAAAAGGCATGTGAGTAGGAGGACCCATTCTGGGTCATAGGGAAAATTCATAGGACAGTGATGGTCTGAAAAGAGAAAAGGAACCTGAAAAGGGGCCTATTAGCCCACTATCACCAAGAGAGCCTAAAAATGGTGGCTTGGGGAGAGAAAGTAAAAGGTACCAACAGGGAAGGGACAAACCGGGTCAAAGATAGTTTTGAGTCTTAGGTGATTGAAAGACAATGTACCAATAAGGCAATAGTACATAGGCAAGTCAGACAGAAAGTAAGGGTCTGAGGGGGTTGAGAAGAGTGAATTGCATCAGACACATATTGAGGTGATAACTGTATATCAGTTCTGGATGTGAGACTCACCTACATTATTCATCATTTTCTTGGACCAAGCCACCAATTCCAATCAAATCAAAATCATGTGGGTAGCCCTGGCCGGTTGACTCAGTGGTAGAGCATCGGCCTGGCGTGTAGAAGTCCCGGGTTCGATTCCCGGCCAGGGCACACAGGAGAAGCGCCCATCTGCTTCTCCACTCCTCCCCCTCTCCTTCTTCTCTGTCTCTCTCTTCCCCTCCCGCAGCCAAGGCTCCATTGGAGCAAAGATGGCCCAGGCGCTGGGGATGGCTCCTTGGCCTCTGCCCCAGGCGCTAGAGTGGCTCTGGTCGCAATGGAGCAACGCCCCGGAGGGGCAGGGCATCGCTCCCTGGGGGCAGAGCGTTGCCCCCTGGTGGGCATGCCGGGTGGATCCCGGTCGGGCGCATGCGGGAGTCTGTCTGACTGTCTCTCCCCATTTCTAGCTTCAGAAAAATACCAAAAAAAAAAAGTAAAAAAAAAAAATCATGTGGGTAGAAAACAAAATAATTTCCAATGGCTGCCATTGGAAATGTAGTTGAAGGTCATAACCCTAATTACAAATACCTTCCCCAATGTAACCCCACTCTAGTTCCTATGCGAAGACTCCTTCCACACAGCACAGGAAGATGACTATGAGTAAGTATTCCTCGTGTAAACATGTCCAGGGGAGTTAGAAATCCTCTGATCGCCAAACACCAGAACAGATACTGATTTGTGAAGTCAGTTGGGTTAACATTCCCTAGGTGTCCCCTGCTGCTAAGTGCCATCCAGTAGACCACAAACTGCTTAACAGCTTCTTTATTAAACTTCTTGTTAGCAAGAAGATGCACATCACACACACCCAATCAAGTTACTCTAATTTTTCTAGGCTAAATATGCAGGTGAGTTAAATTTAACTACTGACTAATTTGGTACTACAGAAACTTGTAACACATCCATTCTTCTCAATATACAAATATCACCTTTATGGATATACATATTTCCTTATTTACAATGTCCTTAAAATTAAAAAAGTAAAGTCCAAGACCTACTAAAGTCATAGCTTAGCAAAATGATTACAATCAAGATTCAAATTTCACAGTAAAGAGACACTAAACTGTTATCTCTTTAAAGTTTTCACACACCCCAAGAATGTCTAGTGTCAATGCCTACAGGTCTTCCAAAGACAAAAGTCATTGACAACAGAGCACAATCTAATTTTACTTATATTGAAATGAACTGTAAATGTAACTGTAATAAAAAGTAAATATATTTTTATATAAAAAAACATAATGAAAGTATCTGAAGATATTATTTATAAAACATTCCTTTACTAAAGCTACGTTATACTGACAATTAGTGGCACTAGGCCAGGTGCCCTTTGGCATTTTCTGTATTTTCCAGGTAAACCTCCATCTAACTCGTCCATTTTTCCAACAACTGAGTGGCCTGTCATGTACCATCCAATTGCCAAGAACTATCCATTTTTCCAAGAGGAAACGTGGGCTCTGCGGGGTTTCCAAGCATTCTAATTTCATGCACAAATACATTCCGCGACAGTAAGATAGACTGCTTAACAAAAGGAGGAAACATAATGACAAAGCGTGGTCCTTTGCCAGAGATGCTTTTGGGGTCAGGTTATTTGGCTGTCAACCGGTACATAAAGACAAAATACAAAACGCACGCTGTAGTGTGAGGCGGACCCGCAAGGCACTGTTCCAATGAACTCATTATTTTCCATAATGGAGGACGCAGGTCTTTTCTCAAAATTGTGTTCCAGTCAGTCTCCTATTGATTTTCTGATTTTCTATTTTCAACCGCGGCCCAAGGAAACGGCAGCCAGACTTGACTCCAATGTACACAGAGACTCAGGTTTCACCCTGTCACCTGTTGGCTCCTGAACAACACTCCTTTGTGAAACTTACAGCACTCATTTGAAACAAGTTTCCAGAGAAAACACTTCAAGAAAGTGTTTGAGAAGTCACAAGACTCGAGTTGTAAAAACAAATTCCACACATAGCCTGGTTTATACTGACACAGATTAATGTGAAAACTCGAGCTTTTGAAAAAGGTGTCGAGGAGGGAGCCAAAGGGAAAGGATGTCACCCTTCTCTGGAAAACTCAGCGGTAGCTAACGAGGATCCGCTGGCTCAACCCGTGCCGGCATCAGGAGACACCTTGGAGCAGGCGTCAGCGGCCCCTGCGCCCCGCGATCCCTACCCTCCGCGCAGCGGCTCCAGCCGCCAGGGGGCGCCCGGGGCCGCGGGTCGCATCGGGTCCCGGTCTCGTCCGTTTTCCCGGCCTCCCGCACCTAAAGGCTGAGCTCAAGACCCAGCGGTTGGGAGCGAACCCCTCCCGGCTCCGACGCGAGACCCACGAGAAGAGTCCCCCGGCCCCCACGAACAGAGTCGCTTTCAAACCCCGCTTACCCACCTCCAGAAGAAAGCCTCATGCTGCGGCTGGACTGTGGTACCGAGGGGCCGAGGAGCCCCACGTCTGTCCCCAACTTCCGACGAGAAGTGCCCTGTCCTTGGGCGCGCACCAGCGCGCACCCCTGCGGCCCTCAGCGTCCAGTCCCCGCCGCTCGAATGCCAGCAAGCCCCAGACAGCGGCTCCCACCTGCGACCGCAGGCAGCGGGGCCAAGCGCGGCCTGCAGCCCCCCACACTCGGGCTCCCGCCTCGGCCCGCGGGTCCCCGTGCCCTTCGGCGCGCACTCGCCGCCCACCCGCTCCGCGATCGGCCGAGGCTGGCGCTGTGGTTCCCGCAGGAAAACAGGGCTAGGTGCCCTCCAGGTCACCCTCGCCCACCCATTTCCGGAGGAGACCCTGGCAGGGCGAGGACGGCGAGGCGGGAGCACGGAGAGCTGGGCCCCCGTTAAACCGCGGCGGGCCGCGCCCCCTATCTGGGCGCAGCGCTGGCCCCGCCTGGCGGGCGAGGGGCTCGCCACCACCCGGCCCGGCGTGACGCACTCGCCCCAGCTTGTCCTCGTTGAGACCACTTTCGGTGCAACGCGGCGATTCTCACCCCTGCAATCCCCAAACAACCGTGAGGGTCCGGCAAAAGGTCCTCCCAGCTCCCCGGAGACCCTCTGTCCCCGCCAGCGTTGCTGACTCTGCTCCCGTGTTAGAGTCACCTCGTCCAGGCCACCGCATCCCCCACGCCCCAGCTCCGCCTCTCCCCAGGATCCTCCACCGCGGAGAGAAAAAAACCCGTCTCTACTGTGCTCCGGGAGCCCGCCCGGGACCGGAGATCTTCAAAAGTAACCAGAGCCCGCATTAAAAAAAAAAAAAAAAGAAAAAGAAAAAAAAGTAACCATTTCGCTTCCTGCCGGTCCCACCCCCGACGGAGCGCAGCGGGCCAGCCTCCCGGCTCGCGATGCCAGCTCGGCTCGGTTCCCCGCTCCGGTCCGCAGGAGGCGCCTGCCCAACCTGATCTCGCCACCGCCCTCTTTCCAGGAACTGTCACTGCTGACCGTGCCCCTGGCAGGTCTCCATGAGGTCCCGCGAGCACATTATTCCTCGAAAAGCTACCCACCCACTTGGCCAGCCTCTCATCTCCAGCACCTACCTCCATCCACCCGCTCCATTGCTGCAAGCCCTAGTGAGTGGAGCAGCTGAGAGGCAAATACCCCAGGACGCTTATGTAAACTCCCCCTCCCGCAGGTGCACGGGGACCACAAAACGCTGGGAGAATATGCAAAGCCACCTCTTAAAGAAATCGTCTCCACTCTGCCCATAACAATGATGTCAGCAAATGGCACATTTAACCAAGTTCTTCCTGGTAAGGGCTTATTAACATATGAATTCTCCCCATAAGACTTTTCTTGCATTTCGAAGTGATTCCTTCTGCTTAGCGCTGAGAATTTATTTTTATCAGTAAATAACAAAAGAAAAGGAGCCGGGTCACGGATGCATTTAAGTACATGAACAAGAGTCTTTTTATAGGCAGTTTAAGTGAATATCATTATTCAAACACAAGAACGTGCCCCATACTTAAGGCTAATCTTGTTTCTAAGCTATTTCTAGGTACACTAAGAAAAAGTGAAGCTTGGCATTAGGTATCTACAGAAAGGGCCAAGAAAAGCAAAAACAGAACCTCAAAGCAAGCCCAGAAAGTAATGATAGATTAATATCTGCAGCAGAGGTCTGAATCTGTTCAAATTTTCATTTCTGCAATATTCAAGAGCTTTGCCATTTTATAAAAGGCTAGGAAATAAAAGCAACTAAAAATAGTCTATTTCCTTCCGCATCCTACTTTTTTTTTTTTTTTGGTTAGGTTAAAGAAAAGAAATCCTTGTACCATCAGAATTCCTTAGGAGTGGTTTGCAACATATATGTTTCTACACTATACAACTTAACAATGGCCCATTGTAACTAATTTAAAAATACACAAACAAGTTGCCATAAATAGAGCAGTCAAGTAAATAACTCTGGCCAATTTCTGTTATCTCTGCTGCAAAGCAAGGAGCTGAGAAGTTGCTTTTTTTTTTTTTTTTTTTAAGTTACTTTTTTAAAGTGGCAGAGTCCAAAAAAAAAAAATTGTGGCTCTGCTGGTAGGTTAGTTTGGAAACACTGACTGAGACAACAGGATTTGAAATTCAAATAGACTCTGTTGGCCAATATGGATTCTAGTTTTGAAGACAGTTCCCAAACAGCTCTAAGATAGAGCTCCTCTAGCCTTCCGGTGGGTGGGGATGTGTGGGAGGATGGGGAGAGGACTTCAAAGGTCCTCTGTGGAGCTGTGAGATTAACCAGGAATACCTAGGTTAGATTTCCTTTTTCCTATTTCATTCTGTTCGGCTTCCTCCGGGAAGTCATCAACTGACAGTATCTATTGGACAAGTGTGCAATCAGTTTGGGATTTAAATCAAATCCTAAACTATCATGTCATTATGATAAAGGGAGGATCAGCCCACCCATGTTTTAGGTCAAGTGGATCCTTTTTGAAACAGCTTTTAAAGGGGAGCCACACACAGTAGCCAAGGCCACAGAACCCTCCCAACTACAAACCACAGCAACGCATCAGTATTAAATGCCAGCCATTGTAACTGTGCTTCCTCTAACTCAGTTACTTATAAATACTGCTGGTTACATTTTCAAAAGGTACTGCCAGCTTCATTTCTTTTCTGCTTTTAGTGATGAAGCAGTTTGGAGACAGTTAAACGCTTCCATCTAATGTTCAATCTGAATGCAACAGCCTATACAGTCTGGTCTGAAAGGCATTGTTATTGTCCAGGGTGAACTTACAGGATGAAGAGCAAGGACCCCCACCAGCACCTTTTTGTTTTTAGCCAGGTGGAATATTCATTGCTCGCAGATCACACTTGAAGGGAGGCTGAGAAAGGAAGCCTAGAAATTCACAGGACTTGCTTCTCTCACCCTATCCTGATCTCTGCTCTATTGTCACCTCTTCAGAGAGGCCTTCCAACCCCCTTATTCCCAAGTATCACCCCTCCCTCTTGTCGCTATTTATCTTCATAGCACTTAGCATTGCTTGATAGCTATTTGTTCATGTTTACTGTCTCTCTCTTCTGTTAGAAGGTGGAGACTTTGGAGATTCATTACTGTGTTCTCAGCACCTAAAATCATGCCAGGCACTGTGGTAGACAAGTTCAATAAACATAAGTTAAATGAATGAATGATTTTTGGACATCCTTCTCAGACCTTCACAGCTATACCATACCCATACAGGTTAACTCCATTTCTAATCTAAACCCAGACTGTACTGCAATGTCCTATGGGAGGAGACTACGATAGAAAAACAGAAAAATGCCAAGGGCATTTGTTTGTCAAATGCCAGCGAGCTCTATTGGGTCTGGAAGAAAGAGATAAAGTACAAAATATAAAGCAAACCTTGGTGCTTTTCCCTGGTGCTCCTGTGATTTGTACATAGTGACCTTGAGGTCTCTTTTGCTCCATGCCTGTTTTTTTTTTCATGTGTAAAACAGACCTGCTTACTAGTTTTAAGAGTTGTTCTTGGTCTCAGACATTTGGAAGGATTTGTAACTAATTGCCAGCAGTCTAGGAAAAGTCAATTTGAATGACTGATGTCACTAAGTTTTTTAATAGAAAAGAGAGATCAAGGGCTCCAATATTCATCGAATGACATCTCACTCACAGAGTCTGAGGGGCAGTCGGCATATAGCATATATGATGTTAAGTAGGGTGACAGTGTTGGTCTTCATTGAGGGCATAAAACAGCAGTTTGCTTGTTCTGACCATGGATTGTTCTGACTATGTAGATTTAGGTAACTAAGAAGTGCAAATAACACCTCTATGTGAGATGTAGTTTCTAATTTAAATGGTTTTCCTGCCCTAGCCAGAGAGCTCTCTTGGTTACAGAGTCGTCCTAATAAGCAAAGGTTGCTAGTTCTATCCCTAGTCAGAGCACATGCAGAAACAGATTGATGTTTCCATCTGTCTGTCTCTCTCTCCCCCCCTCTCTAAAATCAATAAATAAAACAAATGTTAAGTGGCTTTTAAACCTTTTCTTAAAATCATACAATTTTAGAGTTGCCAACAACCTAAAAGGATCCAGAAGAATTAACTGTAATAATTCTTCATGCTTGTTACAAAATCCGTTACTGCTGACAGTTTATGTTAAATGCTTTTCTTTCTTGTCAATTTTAAAGGTTTCTGTTATACCTCAGATTGGGCCCCATACCCTGTGGGTTACTGCACATTTGTAAATTCTAGTTACCATTATCTGAGTCTGCAGCACCCCCAGGGAAGGGCCCCTAGGCAGGTATCAGCTCTTCCAGGAGTTAACAGGCATTATGGCATTTTATAATAGGTTGCAGTTTCTCTAGGTCTCCAATTACTTTCTTTCCCCTTTGATTATATTTAAAGCAATGTGATTAGAGAGTACTGGTTCTTTAACATTTTCTACACCCAGTCCCTCTTTAGATTTACTACTCCAATCTTCCCTCCCCTACTCAAACCTCCTTTGTGAGTGAGGTAAATCCTCCCTTCAAAGTTCCCTGATGCATGGGGTTTGGGGTCAGGAGACTTAAATGTCTATTTTCTGTCAATTACTAGCTCTGTGGCACTGGAATAAATCACATCTCTAAGGTATCAGTTTGTTTGTTTTTTTCATTTCTAAAAATGAAATGGGCTATGTCCACGGTTAGAACTTCTGAGGAGGAAACAGTCCATATTGCCACTAAAATAGTCATCTTAATATAGAAACAGATGTACAGTAAGGGAAACTGCTCTGTTGAAGCTCTGGGTTGGTTTTTCCCAGAGCCCTCCCACAACTCCCTTCTCCTCCCACCCCCCATTCTTCCAAAGGGGCCCTCAAACTCTTCCCCCTGGAACTAGATGCTGCCAGAGGCTCCACCAGTTCTAATAGTTGCTGGGTCTTTTAAAACTCAATAGCTGGTTATGATACTAACATCAGATAAGTCTTTATGGCTGTGCTGTATTGATTCTACAGCCCAAGCTGGGTGGGGGAACACGGGATCAGGTCCTTTCATTTGACTTCTGTTCAGGGTTATAATTTCTAGTAACAATTGGCAGCTATCTTTGCCCACTTCTCCCCCTCTGTACCAACTACAAGTGGTCCCTCATCTATTGCGGGGGTCAGGTTCCTGAACTCCCCGCGACAGGCGAAAATTCACTAAGTAGTGACCTTATATTTATTTATTTATTTATTTATTTATTTATTTATTTATTTATTTTTAAGGCTTTATTTTGATTTAATAGTCTTTTGAATATGTTTTAATTAATATTTTAATATCTTTATATTGTTTTCATTTTTTAGGCTATAAAATGCTTATTTTACCGCAAAAATAATTTAATAAATATCTAAAAATACCTATATATTGCAAAATCCTGCAATATAGTGAAAAATCTGCGATACAAAATTAGATATATACAATTTCAAAATCCGCGATACAGGGAGACCGTGAAAAGTGAACGGCGATGTGGCGAGGGACGACTGTATTCTGATATACCTGTTCCCCACCCAGGAATGGTTTGCTACTTTTTATGGACAGATGATTAAACTAGCATTCAGGGATCCTGACCTTGAGTTCTTCAATCTTTTTAATTCCTGTAGAGATCTGTGGCTTACCATAAACATTTTTAAGACTACACTACGGAAAAATGCCAAAATGTTAAGATATGAAGACTAAATCTTCCAATAAACATTGAAAAATCCATACATGAAAAGAAGCCAAGAGATATTAAGATGCAAACGATATAGTATGATCACATTGTTATAACTAATAATATATAGACAAGTATACCCGTAGAGAAACTACTTAGATACACATAAATAGTAAACTATTAATATGGTTTCTTTATTATTGTTTTTTATGTGAGAGGGGAGGAGATAGTGAAATAGACTCATGCGTGCACCCTGACTGGGATCCACCTGGCAACACCCATTTGGGGCCCAGGCTCTGGTACGGAACTATTTTTAGTGTCTGAGGCTGCCACAGGAACCACCTGAGCTATCCTCAGTGCCTGGGGCCACGCTCAAACCAATGGAACCACTGGCTAAGATGGTTGCTTCTCATGTGTGCCCTGACTAGGAATCGAACCTGGGACATCCGTACAGAGGGAACACGACCTAGTCCAGGTTGAACCACTCAGCTGGATGGTCAAAAGAGTGAGCAGCTCTCAGTAAAGCCGTGGTAATAGGATGGGAGGGCAGGAAGATAGAAGGGACACAGCAGTACCAGGCCTGGCTGCACTTGCCAGGACCTCTCAGCTATTCTAGGGGTTGTGGGGAGCCACAGAAGTTTAAGCAAAAAAGCGTGACATGATCGTATCTACATCCTAATTAGAGGGAGAGGGGAGAGAACAGTGCAGGGCAACCCGATGGGAAGCGCCTAGGAGCTGCCTCGGTAGTCAGAGGCAGAAAGACAAGACAGTGTGGCAGCGGGCCACACACTGGACTTGTGGAAGTTGGTTCTGCATAGTGGGCATTGGAGGGATGGCAGATGGGGTGCTGGCATTCCTAAATGATGGACAGAGGCCATGTTTCCTTGAAAGACACCAACAGTTCAGCCCTGATGTGTGCTCTCACTTGAAACCACAAATATTTTTCACTGCCCATGGGAGACAAACTCAGAGTAATCTGAAGGGTTCACATTTCTAAGCCCAAAGTGTATCTTCCTGTTGATATTTAAAATCAGGATGTAAAACAGTTTTTATGTCCTCTAGTGTCACAGAGATCAGGGTCCATGATGACAAAAGAAACAGGTGTATGATTTTCAGGTTGGGAGCTGATCTATGTAGAAGAACTACCCAAGAGGGAACAACTGGAAAGCTAGTGTGCTAAGTGGGAGTCTACAGTCTAGCAGCTAGTGTTTTACACAAAACATTAAATAATTAATAGTGCTCTGTCTTAAGTTTTAAAAGTATAAGATATTTACTGCTTTATTTCATGCACTATGTACTCAAAGCTATTTTGCTCTCCTGTGTATTTTCTAATATACTTAAACTCTGCACCACCTAAAATGGCTGATTCTCCACAAGGGAACATCTGGGCCAACAAAGGCATGCCAGCTTTTAACACTGTTGCTGTGTGCTGTGACTAATCAAGGTGTTCTTAGAGAGGTGTCAGCAGAGAATTATTTCAGGCAGCCAAAAGCCTCTTGCCAAAAAGAAAAAGGTCAGCAAAACTTTCGAGAATATTTCTTTATCTTATCTAAGATCCCACGTCCTGTTGTGCAACCCAGAGAATTTAAAGGAGGTGATTTTGTAGTGGAGACTGGTTTACAAGCTTTAATTAGACTGTGTCAGGGCCAGGATTTGGAATTCAAATTGTTCTTTTAGTCCTGAGTCACGTAGTTCTAGACAAGTAACAGTCTTTTGATACAAGTTTGTCTTAATATTTCCTTTCTCCTTTATATGTTGGCAGCTTTTAGTCTCATTGAATTATAGAGGGGCTGAGGGCAGGGATCATGTCTGGTTTGTTTTGCGATATATCTCAAGTGCGGAGACACACAGACCTGGTACCTTAGGCACTTGGCCTGGTACATAGTGGATTCTCAGAAAATTTTCGTTGAGTGGGAAAGACTTTTTTCCCATCTGATCTTCCACAGAACCTGATTCAGACCTTGCACAAACTGAGCATTCCTATATATGTCTTAATTACCAGTCCATTGATTCTATTTATTTTCTTTATTTTTATTTGGGTCTTTTTAAAAAAGTGAGTCCACTAATTTGAGGTTCAATTGTCCAGTTTAAGTATAAAATTTAAAGGAATCTCATCAAATTTATCATTTATTCTTTCTGGCTAAGATGCTCTGATCTGAACTACACTTGAACTCTCTTTACAGAGCTCACATTTTAAAAATTATGTTCTTCACCTACCTCCAGATCAATATCCTCCTTCCTCCTCTATTCCTGGTCTGCATATGGTACCGCCCCGTAAGCCAGAAACATGTCCCAGATGTTTTCTCCACTCTAGGTGCCCTCCTTTCCTTCTTGTCTACCTATATTCACTTATCAGATCTCTGCACCCTTGATCTTCTCTCTGTTGACTCTGTACCCCTCCTCCTGGCCCTAAGGAGTGTGGCTGCCCGTCGTCCCTCCCTGGGAGGTTACGGCCATCTAACTGGTCTCATCTGTCCATCCTTTCTCCTTCACTGGATCACCACAAATCCAACTATGCCATCCTTCTCCTTTCAAACCCCTTCTTCAGCGGTTTCCCCACACCTCCATGGGGTAAAATTAGGGTTCTTCACAGTGAAGGCCCTCCATTTCAGGCCCCTACAGATTTCTCCAGGTCCCTTTCCATCGCTTGTCACACCTCAGTTTTGGCTCTGGAACTGGTGGCTTCCAACCAAACCATGCTGCTTCGTGACCACTTGGCTTGTTCTGCTGCATTGTCTACTTGGAGCCGTCCAGTTACTCACCTTAATTTGCTTGTCTAACTCTCACTTCAAGACTTAATTCAGGAGTGGTCAGCCCTATTAGACCAAGGGCTTCTCCACTGTCCTTTCCCTGCTCCAGGATCCTCCATTAGCCCCAAGATCCTCAGACCAGTCCTTCCACCAAAATTACTGCTTATTTTCCTTTGCAACCAGAAATTTTATTTACTGGAGTGATGGGACTCTCTTCCCAAATGCGCACAGCTTTGGGACAACCCAGCCATCTATTTTGGTTAACATTAGCATAGAGAAGAGATACATTTTAAAGAAATACACCTTCTTGTGTTTCTAGCTCCTTTAAAGAGCTTTCCCGAATGCTTCCATTCTCCTTCTGTCAAGCCATCCCGAATAGTTCCGTATCTAGCTATGCTGGGTGAAAGGAGTGATGTCAGCTTGCTGGACTGACATAGTCCACAACAAATATGACCCCCCTCTTGAGTGGTCAGCTCATATTTTCCAGTACATTAACCTTGTATCTAGACTAGATGCTCCCTGTGAAAGTAACTGTCCCCTTCTGTTAGTCACATAATAAAGATGTCTTGATGGAGTAGGCTTCGGTTAAACGTGGTTAATTTTGGTCAGTTGCAAAAGTCCGGACTACTGGAGTGGAGGCTTCTCCAGTGAGTTCCATCAGCTCCACACCCTAAGGTGGCATGGGCTGTAGTTGTTACATGGGCAAAACTGTCTGACCCAACACCCATTTACACTGCTTCATACATTTAATGCACCACCAAGTCCTTAACCGCCTGCTGTAGACCACACTGAAAAATCATTTTCCAGACAAACATAAATGTAAAGTGATCAGAGATGATGTGTACAGCATCAGTCTTAGAGCGCCTAGATTAGTGAAATTGGAAGTCAAATCAGCCAGAGACAAAACACAATCTCTAGGCAAATGGGGGAAGTGGCTGGTATAGAAAGAGAAGAAAACAAGGGTTTTTGAAGGAAAACCTGGGTGTGCTTTCTCTGGAAATGGTCATGGTGGAGAAACTTTTGGTCAGGGAGTAAGGGGTCTGAGTGGAGCTGGAGAATATTCTTAGCGCCTTTAGGGAAGCAAGCACTGCCTTTGGGCATTCCATTGAGTACGGTTTCCCTTTCAAGGCACTGCAGGGACTTAGAGACACTGGTGGAATCAGTATAGGAGGAGGAGTCAAGTGTGGGTTAGAACTGTGTGTCTTTGGAACATGTAGTGTGATGTCACTTCATTTTCTTCAGTGCTGCACTGACAGCACAATGACACCAAATGAACCTCCCTTATGACTTTTACAGTCACAGTATTCGTACGCTGGGCATTGGGCTGAGACCCGTACATGTATTTAACATCCTTATAACAACAGAACGTAGATGTTATATCAGAGAAATAAGGTAAGCTGCTCAACTATCCAATCATGAGCTAATTAGTGTAAAAGCCTGGATTCAAAACCTCGTCAGACATCAAAGCCTATAGTGTTAAAACCACTGCTGTCTGCTTTTAGAGCAGCGTTTCTTCCAGACAGCAAAATAAAATGCTTTGCTTCCCCAACCTGTCCCTCAGCAACATCATTAGAAAGTAGAAAGAATAATTCTAGAATTTTTAAATACTGTTATTATTTTAGGTAGAAATGAAGCAACAATTGTCAGTCTCAGTTAGTGGAGCTCAAGGACAATATTTTGTTCTCTAGGACTGAAGAGTTTGCAGCTCAAAAGAGTTGGATGCCTCCCTATCCCCAACCCTGGGAGCCCTCAGACACATGAGACCCCGAGCTTTAAAGCTGTTCACTGAACCTTTTAATTTCTCAAGATACAAAATCATTTTATTGTCCAAATACAACAAAACCAGCCTGTATTTGAGGATCATTTACAGATAATAGTTGCTCTGCTGCCTATTAAGTCATTACCAGTATCAGGGCGTACTAAGCTCTTACTCAAATATGAGTGTCCCTCTGGATGAGTTCAGCTGCCCAATCAGCACCTCCTCAATTTAGAGGCAGATTGTACTGAACAGAGGACAAATCATGAGAATGGCTCAGTTCATAGTTTGTGGGCCACCCATTCCACTGAACACATCTCACATGACATTCTGAAGGCAAAAGGCACTGAAGTAATGCAGCCATTAATAAACTTGTCAGACAAAATTGATTACAGCTCAACTCCCAGAACCATAATATGTTATTATTTCTTTTTTGCTAAGGTCCTTCAGTTCAGTTCCAGCAAATGAAAAAGGAAGACAACAGAACTAATAATCTGGTGGTATTTCTGAGCAATTCTAATGGCCAGTATGTCTCCTAACAAAAATTCCTTGCAGATGAGCTCAAATAATAGGGGGCTCATATTATGTCACATAGCTTGTGAAGACAATCTGATTCCTACTTAAGGGCAAACTTAACACAAACCCTAGCTCCAATTTAGGACTGCTGACTGCAGTGTTGCTTACATAAATAACACTGGGGAACAATTTTTTTTAAATTTTCTGTTGCATGAGGTTTTAGAACTGTTTCTATATATTTCTGCATTGCTGATTCCAAATCTGAAATCTGTTTTCTTGGTGCATGCTCTAGTTTTTATGCAATTTTAATTTCTTTTTGTTACAGTTAATGGCATGCATTGGTTTTTAAATTGGAGTTAAAGGGCAACAACTCTTGGATTGAACATAACCACAAGGCAATTAATGTTTTACAAACATCACTTTTACATAATTGTAGTTGTTTTTAAATGTAAAAAAATATTATCTGAAAAAACACCCTCTTATTTTGTTTTAAGATTAAATCATGGCTTCTTCGAGTAGGTGTAAATGTAAGAATAATCCTGACACCTTCTGTTATATATGTGGCTGTTACTTCAATGTCAAAGGCGCAATATTTCATCATTTGTGACATGTGCATATATTGCCTAGTTCCCCTTGGTGATCAAGACAAGAATTGGGCTTCATATTGTGTGTCATAATTGTGAGGAAATGCTTCGTGACTGGACAAAAGAAAAATGCAAAGGAATGCCTTTTGGTATTCCCATGGTTTGGCGTGAACCTAAGGACCATAGCAGTGACTGTTATTTCTGTCTGATCCATACAAAGGGCATCGGCAAGAAAAAACGGCATATGATCACATATCCTAATATTCCTTCAGCAATATGACCTATCCCACACTCTGAGACACTCCCGGTTCCAGTTTTTAATGGTTTTATTTCTTCTAAGGATGAAGAAAGTGAACATGGTGATCAAGTGTATTTTGATAAGATGCATGAGGAAATGGTTGTAGAATCTGAAGGGTCTTCTTCTGATGACAAGCAGTCGTTAACTCCTCAGCAGTTTAGCCAACACAAATTGAACGACTTAGTAAGAGATTTGAGCCTATCAAAGAAAGCAGCTGAGTTTTAGCCTCCAGGCTTCAAGAAAAGAATGTACTTCACTGGTCAGCTAAAGTATCCCATTTCAGGAAGCGTGAACAAATTTTTGTGGACTTTTTTCCCGAAGACAAATACTTTGTTTACTATCATGATATCAGTAGTCTTCTCAGCCAACTAAGTGTTACCAGTTACAGTCCAACAGAATGGCGTCTATTTCTTGACAGCTCTAAACAGAGTCTGAAATGTGTTCTCATACACAACGGCAATGTTTCTGCAGCTGTTCCAATTGGTTATTCAACTCATCTGCGAGAAGATTATAATGAAATAAAAATTGTCCTCGACTTTCTGAAGTATGAGGAACATAACTGGATCATTTGTGTGGATCTTAAAATGGTAAATTTCCTGCTAGGACAACAGAGGTTTCACGAAGTATGCTTGCTTTCTGTGTTTGTGAGACAGCCAAGCTCAGGAGAAACACTGCACACAGAAGGAGTGGCCAAAATGTGAAGCTCTGGAAGTAGGGATGCAAAATATTGTGAATGATCCTGTAGTTAAGACTGGATCATTTTCCCCCCACTTCACATTAAACTTGGCTTAATGAAGCAGTTTGTTCAGGCTTTGAATAGAGAAAGTGAATGCTTTCAACATATTGTTTCTGCTTTTCCTGCCTTGTTTTTTGAGAAGATAAAAGCAGGTGTACTCGATGGACCTCAAATTTGAACCCTCATACATGTTGAAGAATTTGCCAGGAAGATGAATAAGGAGGAGAAAGCATCATGGCAGTCTTTGGTGGCAGTTACAAAGAACTTCCTTGGCAACAAAAAAGCAAAAAACTATGAACTTTGGTCAAAGGATGCTGTTGGCTTTCCACGACATTGGCTATAACATGAGTGTTAAGATTCACTTCCTGAACAGTCACCTTGATAAGTTTCCCAAAAATCTTGGAGCTGTTAGTGATGAGCAGACTACTGCTGGAGCATCAAACAAGATTGTCCTCAACAAGTACACAAATGCAAGACCTACAAATGCAAATTTTGCCTGAATATAATTTAAATGTTTTGCACAAATTTTATGATTAAAATAAGTGTTTTAATATGTTCTATTTCAAAATCATAGACAAATTCTGATGCAATCATATCTTTTAGTGTATTAGTGTATTTACTGCATTATATAAATTATTATATTTTCACAAAGATGATGCCCAAGAAGACATTTTACTTCATTATATTAAACTAAATGTTGAAAATTTTACAAGATGAAAACCTAAAATCTTGAATGCAAAAAAACCCTGTAGTTTACAGAGAAAAACTAATGTCAGATTTGAGATCAGCACACTCCAATTAGGTAAGAACAAGTGTTTTGTGGATGCAACAAAAATTTTGTTCCCCAGTGTTATAGTTGACATTTAATATTATATTAATTTCAGGTGTACAGCATAGTGGTTACACATGTATATAACTTACAAAGTGATCCCCCTAAAAAGTCTATAACCTCTGACACCATACATAGTTATTACAATAATATTGACTATTTCCTCTGCTGTACTTTACATCCATCCCACCCCCCAATCCCTCTCCCCACTCCCCTCCCCCTCCCCACCCTTCACCCCCCCACCTCCTGCGCTTCCTGAGCCCCCACCCCCTACCCCCCCATGTGTTCCCAGGGGATGTTCGGGTAAACAGGTGGTGTTTTTTAGGTTTGCTCATTTGTATGGGGGGGCCGCCACCGCTCCTTGCCCTCACGTGCTCCCGGCGCCACTGCTGCTCCTCGCCCCCCCCCCATGCATCTGGACCTGGCGCGCCCCTCGCCTCCTCCCATCTAGTAGCCATCAGTTCTTCTCTGTATCTATGAGTTTGTTTCGTTTTCTCATTTATTTTGTTTTTTAAATTCCACATATAAATGAAATGGTATTTGTCTTTCTCTGTCTGACTTACTTCATTTAGCATAATAACCTCTAGGTCTATTCATGTTGACACAAATGAGGTCATAAGGATATTCCATATTTTTTCCTAAAGGTTATTGTGGTTCTTCTCATATTTAGTTTTTTATTTTACCTTAAATTTCTTTTATAAGTATGATGTGAAACAGTGATTCAATTTATTTTTCCGTTTGGAAAAGCAGTTGTCTCAGCACTGTTTACTGAGTAATAAGCCCATCACTTAATAGATCAGACCACATTTCCATTATTAATCATTTCTGAAGTTTTTAGCTTCTCTTTCCACAGATTCTAACAAGATTCCAGGAATCTCTGAAATGGTTTCTCTACCTTTTGGAAAAGTATGATTGAGATGGGGGAGCAATTTAGTGGAGATTGAAAGTATCATTAGAAAATAGTTTTATGAAGCTCTGGCTGGTTGGCTCAGTGGTAGAGCATCAGCCTAGCATGTGGAAGATCCGGGTTCGATTCTCAGCCAGGGCACAGGAGAAGTGCCTATCTGCTTCTCCACACTTCCCACCCCACCATCTCTCCTTGAATGGTTTGAGCCAAGTTGGTCCCGGGTGCACTGAGGATGGATGCATGGCCTCACCGCAGATGCTAAAATAGCTCAGTTGCTGAGCAACCAGAGCTGTGGCCCAGCTGGGCAGAGCATTGCCTGGTAGGGGCTTGCCAGGTGGATCCTGGTCAGGGCACGTGTGGGAGTCTGTCTCTGCCTCCCTGCCTCTTAATAATAATAATAATAATAATAATAATAATAGTTTTATGACATATCATGTTTTCAATATCTAAAGAGTAAAAAAAAATTTTTTTGAAAGTCCAATGGTATTGTTAGACAACATCTTCAAATGGAGTCACCACTCAAAAGATAAAAGGAGGTCAAATTCCTACACAAGTAACACTTATGATCATCTTCTTGTCTTTCCAAGAACCTTTAAAATGACTTTCTCAAACATGCAGGTGTCTAATCCCTAAGAATACCTTTTGTGACATGCAGCTTTTTTTTTCCACAATAAAAATCTACAAAAAAAAAATGCTGGTCACTCTGTTTCTTATGCCTAATTAAAAGAGTTCTTAGGGAGAATAAACATGATGATCACATACATAAATATGTAGGATCCTTAAAACCCTATGGCAACATCTAGGCATTATTATGCTGACGCTATATCATAACAAATTTACAGTAGAATCAAAAGGGGAAAAAGAATTCAGGATGACCACAATAGTGTGTGCTATCTAGACTGTGAAGAAAATATTCACTGCCACCATCACTAGTGACATTATGAGGAGAAATTAGAAGAAAATGGGCTGGAGTCTCTGCTATGTTGCTCCTAGAAGCCTGCTAACAGGAACGGCAGCTTGACCCTCACTGGGCAGATTCCTGGTGACAGTTTCTGTTTGCAGGAGAGGAGAGCTGACAGTAAATTTACAGAATGGCCTGGGAATGAGAGGACATTTATAGTTTTGTTTTGTTCCAGATGGTTTTATGTTTTAGATGCTCTTAAAGGGGAAAGATAGAGAGGGACCACTTAACCAAGGTACTGAACAGGTACAATTAAAAAAAATTGCTTTCTACTTGCAACTATCAGGGACCCCCTACATTTTACACTGGAATGTATTTTCAGGGCAGATGGAGGAAAGGGGCCAAGCTTCAGGTGTCCCTCTTCTCTATTTCTTTCCTTTGCCGTAAGGTTTTCTTTACGGAGCCTTCAGTCTTAGGTTTCCCTAACCTCCCAATGCAGAACAGGCTAAGAAGAGCAATTAACTTAACAAACCACATGTTGCCTTGCCTTCCTTTTTCTGAGGAGGAAAAATCCAGTTTACAAGAAGAGTATGCAAACTTAGCAGTTAGCTGAACTTAAGGATGGTTTTGAAGGTTTCTTAACCCTAGTCATAGCCATCTTGTAATATCCTAAAATATGAACTGAAACATACAATTATGATAAACTTCTGATTTTACTTAAAAGCAAACAGAAGACGTTAAGACCATAGGTAATAGTTTACAAAATTCATTTTGATTTTTGGGGCGATATGAATATTTTACCTAGGCCAAAGATAAGACTTGCAATAAAAAAATTAATTTTAAGGATTTCACTGTGAAATTGACACTAGTGCCTTCTAAACCCTGGATTAACAATCTCTACCTGGGTTTCCACAGACCTGCCTAAATCATTCAAACATTTTTATGGCTCAATTCAGCTGTCAAAGAGAAGAGGTTTTTTTGTTTTGTTTTGTTTTACTTTGGGAAAGAGAAGAGTCTTTAGACCTGCTACTTATCCAGTAAAGTCCTGGGCTTAGTTACTTCCACCTGGGATGAGCGTGTCCAGACGTCTCTCACATTCATTTTACACAAGGGGAGAGAGTCTTTGGAATGCTGAGTAGTAAAGAAATTAAGACACACTAAAATATCTGGAATTTTCCCCAAATAGACTATTACAATATAGATCTTACAAAATCATCTCAAGTGATGTCCTATTCTGAGCTCTTCAATGTAACACATACACACCATACATTTAAGAGCTGCTGACTTCAGTATCTGTTCAAAGGAAAACACTCTATAATCAAAAAGAAATAAAATAAGAAATTAGGAAAGCTGATTTTCTTCTGGGTCTTACAGTCATAGGAAATGGGAATGGGAGCCAGAGTGACTCCATTTTCTCTCTTTATTCCTCACCCCAATCAATACACAAAAGATTATTCCCAGCTGCTGGGGTTATTCTCAGCTGTGGGAATCTCTGATTTATCCCCCACTTCTCCCCTCTCTCAACTCAATAAATGGATAAAGGTTAGGTCAAGTGTGAGATTCCTACAGCTTCCACAAATAACCTACCTCCTTATGTCCTCCCATTATCATCAATAGAGGGTTCTGATTATTTAATTATGTAATAAAGGGGATTGCTGGCAAACAGAGAGGCTTTCAACAAACATGTATTGTAATTTTCGAGTTTGTAGCAAAAAATCAGAAACAAAACCTCACTTCCTTACAAATACCAGAGATGGATTTTAGGAGTTCTACATAATAATCACACTGAAGCATCAATTCTGTTGATGGTTTACTAAAAAAGAAACAAGATGTGAAGAAAAGTGGAATCCTAGGAAAAGCCTACAGCATAAACCTTGAGGGTACTGAAAAGCAGGGGATGGCAAAGCTGAACACATACTTCTGCAAACAGAGCCCGAGTCAGCTCAGAGGCGCCTGTCCCAGACAGGCGTTCTGGCAGTGGTGCCAGGAAAGGAAACTTCTTGTTCAGAGAAATTTGGTGGGCAGAGTACAGGAAAATGGCTCGGTTGTAATTCAAGTGTCCTTAAGGAGAATGTTCTGGCAGGGAACAAAGGGCACCTGTTTCCAAAAACAGCACACTTGGTGGGCAGAAAATCTGAATGGAATGAGAGTCACTCAGAAACGGACTCCCTAGATGGGTTACGGCTCTCTTTTGGTGGCATCCAAGCCAATAGGGACATTAGGGAGCTATCTGGATGCAAACTTGGCTGTGTTAAAAATATTAAATGAGGTTTGTATTAGTTTGGACTTCATGGCTATAAGTAACAGAAACCAAACTAATGTAAGGAGAAAAGGGTGGGGAGTGATGATTTAGGGGGAGGGTATAGAGGTGTCTCCAGCAGCACAGGGCAGAAATGTAGCTGAGCTTCAGGAAACGACTGTGATTCAGAAAAGGAAACCCTCAGAAGTCTAGGCAGATTCTCCTCTGCTCCTGCTTCTTTCTGGTTAACCCTTGATGCTTCTCTCCTTGCAGACAGGACTTAGTGGCTCCTTCATCTGTAAAATAAAAAATGGCCACCTCCCAGTTCAGGGGTGAGAACCCAACGTGACTGTCAAGGGCTCACCCCTTGACAGCATTTCCATGAAGGCAGATGGATTGGGATTTGAGTGTGTGTGTTCTGTGGGCTGCAGACCAGTACTTCCCAGTGGAGGTGGAATTGTTCGTCCTGCACAGATACTCCAAAATGTCTACTGAATCGATTTGAAAACTTCTCTCTGTAGACTGGGGCAAGAGTATTTGCTATTAGGATGGATGGTTTTCTACATTGATGGTGATCAAAAGCAAGTAATGCTGAGCTGACAGAAAATCACCTAGAAAGCCCTAAAATATACAGATGCCTGGATCCTATTCCTAAAGATTTTGATTCAGTTAGGATCCAGAAATGTGCATTTCATACTGTCTCCCTAGTTAATTGCAACTTGTAACTGGGTTTAGGAACCATTGGTCTACATACACCATTCACTTTAGTAAGTAGTTTTCCTAAAACAATGATACATTTGTGGAATGAGATAGTGGAGATAGTTAACAATGGGTGTTTAGTTAATGCACAATTCCACCTGCACACTCCAAGTCTTCAATGTTGCTCAGGAAGCAGTCATGCTGATGAGTGAATTTCGGATTTCTTTCATGAAAAGTTCTGAGAGTATATGTCACTTTAAGGATTTCACACACCTTAGTAAAGATGTCTTAAGTGAAAACTAACTTCTCTTTTATTATGTTAGGTGAGACTATTCTTTTGATGTGGCTTGTGGTGCTGGTTTTCATCCACAAAACCTTTGAAAACTATAGTTTCTCATAAATGTTTGTAGGATGGATTAAAAAAAGTGAAATGAGAAATTTAGAAATTAAAGCCAATTCACATCTAATACATATTTAAACTCATTATTTTGGGGGCATGCAATGCTTGATTTTAATTATGCATAGTTCCTGCAACTTCAACACATCTCCTCTGCATAAGCTGCATGTTCATGAAGCTTGTGAGGCAAGTGCTGCTCCCGCGGATGTAAATTAACTGCCGTCCTTACTGTTGAAACTTGAAGGCTGCTGGGCACTGCTGTCTCCTGAGTTTTGAATGTTCATTAGTATCCCAGTACATAGACACATAACAAGAAGATCACCTGTCACTTAGGGAGACAGGGTGTTTACTGAAAATACATAAGCATCCAGTTGTATTGACAAAGCAGGGAAACAACAAATCACATGACCCTTATAGACATAAGCTGGGAAGGTGTTTGAACCCTTTTGAACTAAACAGACTCTAATTCATTGGGACAATAATGTTCTGGCAGAGGACAGAAAAGGTGCCCCCCTATCTCACAAATTGCTATTTGCCTCAAAACGACAACAGCCGATCAATTCATGACTGTATCTGTTGCTCTTCACTGCTCAAGTACGTTTCCTTTCTTCCCGCAGCAGTTCTAGAGCTTTCTCTTGCTCAGATTTCTAATTTGTTTTATTGCATGGAAGGATTTTTCTTGAGCTATCGTTATATTAGCGTAAGAAAAAATTCTTCAGAGGAACTAACCTCCCATCGCCATCACACCATCAATGAAAAAGGCTGCACCTGAGCAAGCAGCAGAGCCTACAAGATGTTGATGGACATTTCCAAAGGCAGTGCATCTGTGCTGACTGAATGCAGAGAACTAGATGTGTTCACATGTGGCTGGCCATGTGAAAGATGACATAGGAACTTCTCACTCAGTGGACTCAGTACTGATGGTATTAATTTTTCCTCATATATATCTGAGGATACACAGTCAGATATGATTACGACTCCTGTTCCTATGTTATTTATTATCAGGATATGAAATGCAATTATGTTCATTTCTCTTTCTCTCTTTTTAGGTAAGAAGAGGGGAGAAAGAGAGGCAGATGCTGCATGCATCCCAACTTGGCTCCACCTGGCAACCCCATCTGGGACCGATGCTCAAATAAAACAAGCTATTTTTAGTGCCTGAGGCTGATGTACTAAGTAACCAACCAAGCTATCCTCAGTGCCCAGTTCCTTGCTCAGACTAGTCGAGCCACTGGCTGCGGGAGGGGAAGAGGGAGAGGAGGGAGAGAGAAAGGGAAAGAAAAGCAGATAGTCGCTTCTCCTGTGTGCTCTGACTGGGAATCAAACCCAGAATGTCCATATGCCAGGCCAACACTCTACCCACTGAGCCACAGGTCAGGGCCATGTCCATCTCATTTGAATTAATCTATCAATTTTTCACTTTGGAGTTTTACAGAAGTTAACTGTATAAACCAACAAAAGTGAAAATATATTTTGGTGATCAAGTATACCACTTTTTCGTTTTTTTACATTAATAAAAAGATAATCCTTGCCTGACCGGTGGTGGCACAGTGGGTAGAGAATTGGCCCAGGATGCTAAGGTCCCAGGTTCAAAACCCTGAGGTCACCATTTTGAGTGTGGCTTGGGGGCAAGGTCTACAGCTTGAGTGTGGGATCATGTTGATGATCCCACATCATGGGCTCACCATGGTAGCTGGCTTAAGCCCAAAGATCACTGGCTTGAGCAAGAAAGGGGTCACTGGCTCACCGGAAGCCCCGGGGTTAAGGCACATATGAGAAGCAATCAATGAACAAACAAAAAAAGTGATGCAACTACAAGTTGATGCTTCTCAACTCTCTCTCTTCCTGCCTGCTGTCTGTTTCTCTCTCACTTAAACAAAAAGTAATAATCCTTCTTTTGTAATGTTGAGAGTAGAAATGAAAAGTATAGAAAATGAGGCTCTGAGGATGAGGAAGGGAGGAGGAAAAGGACAGGGGCTGGAAGGTTGGCCCTAGACTAAGTATAAATATTAAAAAAAATTTATTTATTTATTCATTTTAGAGAGGAGAGAGAGAGACAGAGAGGAGAGACAGAGAGAGAGAAGGCGGGGAGGAGCTAGAAGCATCAACTCCCATATTTGCCTGACCAGGCAAGCCCAGGATTTCGAACTGGCGACCTCAGCATTTCCAGGTCAACGCTTTATCCACTGCGCCACCACAGGTCAGGCAGTATAAATATATTTATTAAGGATCCTCCATACTCTGCTGCTTACGGGCACTGTGAACTTTATTATATGGCAACAATCTTAGCAAAATGTGCTTTCCTGTTAGAATATCCTGTATCATTACCTTGAACTCTTTTGGCTTAGAATTGAAATATGCCTGAATATTACATGTAATATAATTCCCACAAATAAGCTACTGTTTGGAAAAAAAATAAAAATAGCATATGGTAATAAATCTGTAAATCCCTTCTTCAGTTTTCAGGATCACCTTTATTAGTCTGAGCTCAACAGTTATAGACACAGGTATACAATGTACACCAAATCAGAAGTGCAAAAATTCATCAACAGAGCTCATTGATAGAGAACTGCCACAGCCATAGCCTGCTTGATTGATTTATTTATTTATGAGACAGCTATTCTAAATAGCTTTATTATCTATTTATGTGCTGTTTAAAGGAAAAATGATAGGGAGAGAAATCTGTGTGAGGTCAAACACATGGGAAATATCATTTCCAGGTTGCCTGGCTTCCCCACCGCTGGACAGAGAGGCACCGCTGGCCACGCCAAGGGAAAGGGGTGATGCAGGAGGAGTGGGGAGCACTTTCAGGGTCTTCGGGGGTCTGGGACAGAGCGGGAGGGCAGGGCTTGTCACTGCAGCTCTGCTTCGGCTCAGTGGGTGGAGAACCTGGACCTGCTGGGCCTCAGTTTTCCGTGCACAAAATGGTAGATGATCTGTAAGAACTTTTGGCTGTGAAATCCTGTAATCTTCTTCAGTCTAGAAAACCTAGGATCGAGGGTCAGCTGTCTACAAAGGGGCCACTTTTAACAGAAGGCTATTTTAGACCTTGTGGCTACACCCTAGAGTCTGTGACTACAAACAATCCCGTTTCTTCCCTGGACAGCAGCAGCCTGCAGGGCGGCCGCTCTCTCAGCGAAGGCCCCGGATTGGCAGGGCCTGGCGGTCTGTCGAAGAGGTCACTAGAACCCATGCTGTCACTTCGGGGTTTGGGCAGTATAAAGCTTGAAAGTTCCCAGGCGTGCACCCGAGACTCTGCAGCTCTTTAGTCTGAAGTGGGAAATTCTATTTCAGGAAACCATCTAGAGATGCATGTGGGCTAACATGAAAGAAAAGTTGGAAAGGAAACTCAAATGTAAAACGTGGAAACTCTCAGAAGAGAACTGTTGAAAAAAAAGAAAATGAAATTCTTCCTTTAAAACCCAGTCCAGAAAAAACTTCTAAAGGACTTTAAAAAGCATGTTCCCACAGCACCTGTCACTTCTCTACTGTATTCTGTTCTCCCTGTAATTATTTGTTTGATGTCTGTGGCCTCTGTTAAGCTGGCAGAGGTGGGAGGGTGGAGAACAAGGCTGCCTTGCGCAGCACGATACGTCTTAGAACTCACCTATCGCCTAACACCCGCTTAGTAGGTACTGACAGATGTTTGTTGAGTGACTGAATGGCTAAATGATGGATGCAATTAGTAGTATGAGAACATTCAAGATGCAAGACACTTGGGATATCAAAATGTCAATTAAAAAATGACTACCATTTATTCTGTCTTTCTGTTTCCTGTCCTACCAATGACCTTTCCTAAGAAATGACGCATGCCTGGTGGTCTGAAAAATAATCAAGACCGTTTTTTCAGTCAGAAGGCATAGCATCTTCTTGAAAAAAGTCTTTGTGTATCATCTGCATATTATTTCTGATATAATTCATGAGTAAATAAATGATTTCCCCAGATTGATACTATTTTCCCACAGATCTTTATTGAGATGGGCAACTGGAATATTTTTATCTTTGTGAAAAAAGGAGCCCATGTCCCACATCTGTGTTACTGCAGAAAAGCTTAGAAAAACCTTTATTTACATGCCTAGCAATGATACTAACCTACACCAGTAACCTGCTCTGACACTAACCTGCTCAGTTAAGAGTGCTAATAAAAAGTTGTGTGATAAAAATGCCAAACCTTACTTATCTTAAAAGATTCTTCCTAGTTCAAAGGGTCAGTTTCACACCAGGGTCCCAAGTCTTATCAGCAGGCTCTTCAGAGCCTTGCCATTGTAAAACAAAGGATTCTTCCCACTGGCATGACAATGGTCCAATCACCAGACACTTCAAAAGAAGCAGGCACGCACAGAGGATGCCCTGAGTTTGCCCCTCACTGCGATGTTTACACACACGCCTTGCAACAGCTCATCCCACAACAAAGGCCAGGCGGGATAGTCAAGGGCACTGCACCCACAGAGTAGTCAAGGACTCTCAGTCTTTACCAATAAAGCCAGGGAAAAACTTCAGTTTTAATACCATTTATGCTAAACCCTGTGTTCTCACAAGACAAGGTCTCATTATTCTACCAGGGCGAGAAAGCTGCTGGGAGAACAGAAGCTGAGCTTGGGGGTGCATCCTCAGCACATAATTCCAGAGAGAGAGAGAGAGAGAGAGAGAGAGAGAGAGAGAGAGAGAGAGAGAGAGAAAGATTGAGAGATGAGAGAATGAATGCACATAACCCAGAATAATCTGCAGGTGTCCATATGAATTTTGCAGATGTGGATAAAAATAAGAATAAAAGCTTATACTGGCTTGCAGGCTGCTAAGAGAAAGCCTACAGGTATGCGGTCAACAGAGACATAAGACTTGACTGAATCCCCGCCCGCCTGCCGTGTGGGGAGAGCTCTAATCTGTTGGACCTGTTTATTTTGCTTCCCTGAAAATCAAAAACAAATACCAGCTTTCCCAAATCAGGCTCCATAGGAGAAGGGGTATAGAAATCCAATATCTGTGAAAAGCTTACCTTGGAGGTTACCCAGCCCTTTCTGGGAGATAAGTATTAGAGACATGTAAAAATAATATTTCGAAGAAACTCAGGCACCGAGAAACTGGAAGCAGGCGGCTAAATGAGGAACAGCTTGATCTCTTTTGGATCAAAGGTTAAGTTGTAAGGTTTTCTTTTATTTCTCAAAGCCTGTGCTTTGTACATTCCAGGATATCAAGGGTGTTTTAAAAACAAGCAAACAGCCTCTCATTATTACAGCAAATCCTTTGTTCTTTGCAAAGAGCTTGGTGGTCTTGCTAAAGGACCAACAAGACTGTGAGATCTGGGAAACTGGCATCTGTATCTGATTCTCCTTGATGACATCCCCACTGGGGTTGTGCTATTCGGACAACCTTGCCCCCCTCCCCCCAAGGTCCCTGTATTTGCTTCAACCCCAGTAATGTGCTTGAATAGCCAACAGGATGATCCTACTACTTGACCAAATAAAGAATTCATAGTTCCCAGAGAAAATGACAGAATGGTGTTGTCAAGAAATAATTTCAACAAACATTTTAGTGTGCCAACTTTGTGCCCATCCTATTTAAAAGTGCATCTTCTAGCCCTGGCCAGGTACTCATGTGGTTGGAGTGCCGCCCTGATACATCAAGGCTGCATTAGGGCCCATACAAGAATCAACCAATGAATGCATAAATAAGTGTAACAATGTATTGATGTCTTTCCCTTTCTCTAAAAATTTTATTTTTATAAAATAAAAAAATTTTTAATTGCGTCTCCTGCACTCTCTCTGCCTCACACCCTTCTTGTTCCTGAGTTCTTTATCTTCATAGCACCTATTCCCATCCCACAAGCTACATATTTCACATAATCATTTTGTTTGGCCTCTGTCTCCGTCCCTGCCCCCCACAGGACTAGAATGTAAGCTGGATGAAGGCAAAGACTTCTATCAGTTTTGTTCACTGACATAGCTCTAGAACCTGGTGCAGAATAAGTACTCAATTAATTTCTGTCTCATAAATGGATATAAGAAACTTTGCTGGATGATAGGATATAAAGATAAGTGAGGGCTGCTCTTGGCCTTGAAGTAACTCACTGACCACTCCCTGTATTTATACGTCTTCAACGCTTTCTTCATTTTTGTCCCCCCCAAAGCTTTACTGTGCCTTTCAAAGAAAATTATTACACAATAAAACATGAATACAATATCATTGTATATTAGGAAACTATTCAATTTAGTACACACAGCATCCCCAAGACTATAACCGTTCCAAAATACATTTGTTGCTTTTCAAAATCCTTTGAGGAGTCATCATTGCAATGAAATAATCCAACAGTTGTACGGTACACAAATATATCCCCAAATCATGAAACATTAATGATCTAATAAAAGCAATTAGTTTCAGGTTGCAGCAACTGAAACTATGTCTTCTATTCTGGGATTTAAGAACCTTTTATTTTCTGCATTTCACATTTTCCTCTGCATGTGCCAGGAAACTATTAAATCCCTCACCAGATAGTTCTCTTATCTTATGGTTTTTCAGAAGAAAGATTAGCTTTTTTTTTTCTTTCTGAATCTCCTGTCAGCATTCCCATAAGTAAGAGTTACACCAAATATAGCTTAATCATTGCTGCAATGACTTCACTACTAACGCATGCAGACCACCAGAAGGAAACACCTTGGGAAACTCAAGGGCTGATGAGCTCAAGTTTAATCTTAATTTACTACATTTTGTCAAAGGATTTGTCAAATTGAAAGATTCATGTTACCAAACTTATACAGTAAGAGAAAAATTTCTGTGCCCATTCTGGCCTATTCCATTTTTAAAATTTCTTTGTAATATTTAATTTCTGTGAAATGACACAAGCACATTTAAAACTTTATTATTATTATTTTTAGATGTTATTTATTGATTTTTGGAGAGAGTAGGGGGAGAGAGAGAGAAAGAGAAGGAGAGTGAGAGTGAGAAAAAGGGGAGACAAAGGAAGCATCTACTTGTAGTAGTTGCAAAAATCAAACAATTTTAAAAGACCAGTTTGGAAAAATGGCAAGCAGCCCCCTGCTCCTCCCCTTCTCTGCTGCCCAGAGTCAACCACGCTCACCTCTTCTTACTGGTCCTTTTACCACTCATCTCTACTTCTCTAAGTAGCACAGAGATGTTAGTGCTTTGATTTCCTTTCCAACGCATTGATATTACCACTTTGATTTTTTTTTCTTTTCTAAGGCATTATCTACTAACTTCTAGCCTCACTCTGTCCCATGCAGCCTTTCCTGGGAGGTAAACATGTTGGAACATTGCGTGTCTGATATTACCCTGGATTCCCCTTCACTTCAAATGACACTTTGTTGGACTACCGTCTTCTTAGCCAAACTGATTTCTCCTTAGAATTTTGAAGGCACTGTTCTGCTTTTAGTTTCTGGTGTTGCCATTCCGATTCTTCATCCTTTGTCTGAATCCTAGTTTGTTTTATTCTTCCCTCTCTGTGAGGATGTAGGACACTTTATATTCCTAGCATTCTAAAATTGCTTGATCGTGTACCTTGGTATGAGTTTATTTTCAAACATGGGATAGTTGGTGGTCCTTTTGATCCAGAAATTCATGTCTTTCAGTTCAGGAAAATTTATGGCATTATTACTTTAATGATTTTCTTCCCTCCATTTTTCTCCTCCTATTTAAATGTTGGTTTCCTGAGCTGGACTTCCAATTTTCTCATTTTTTCCCTCCTAGATTGCATTTCTTAGTGTTTTTATTTTACTTTCTAGCAGATTTCCTATATCACATTGTAGTTTCCAAGACTTGTACTGAGTGGTTTTCCATTTCTTCTCTCTTTTCTTTAATTTCCATTGTCCATGAAGGTTCCCTTTTTGTAGCATTCTGTTCTTGTTAGTACTGAGTACAGTATCTTCTCCTTTCTGTGATATTAATGATATATTTTATATAATATAATTTTTGTGCTCTTCTCCCTGTGTGGTATTCTGTTGTATTGGTTCTCTGTGTGTGTGTGTGTGTGTGTGTCCATTTCACATTAGATATTTCATCCAATGTCAAATGATCTTTGACTACCTGTTAATAATTCAGAGTGAGACACTAAAAAGCTGTTTGGAAGTTATCTGTTTTGGGAGAATGGGGGGCAGGGGAGGGAAGGGAGCTTTTTGATTCTGTCTTCCCTTCAGACTAAGATCCTATAGGTTGGGCTGTTTCCTTGGGGGACCCCTAACATCAGCATCTTTAGTTTTGTTTCATCTTTAAGCCCCCTTTTGGTTAACCAGGTTCTCCGGAGAGGATTCCCCATCTCCTGCCTATGGGTAACAGCTGGCTGCACCGCCGAGGTGAGAGCCAAGCTGAGGAGTGGTACCTGGTTGCTCGGGTTTGGGGTAGGCACCCCTCCCCCAGCCACGCCTGCAGTCTCACAGTCCAGACAGCCTCCGCTCTACCATCACCGCAGGATAAAGCTTTAATCTTTCAGGAGTTCTGCGCTATAACTCATGTTGCTTTTCCACTTTCTTGCCTTCCAAATTAGAATCTGCCTCCTTGGGTTTTCTGAGTCAATTACTAAATATCCTGTTTCTAGCCTCCAAAATTTTTTATTTTTTCCTCTCCCATTCTCTTCATCTTTGTGGGTTATCTCCTTGTAAAGAGATAATTCATTTGCATGTTTTTAGTGAAATTTCTAAAGAAGACAGACTAAATGTGTGCATTCAATCTGCCATCTTGAACCAGAGGTCCCTTTCCATATTTTCCACAGGCTGGCTTTTTAAGGTCATTGCCAAATACTAGCCGCACCGCCTCCTCTCAACTCAAGAACACTTTGCAGCCCTTGAAGTCCAAGTTGAAGAAAGAGGAGAGGAATTTCAGTTAATAAAAAAGTAAATGTGTCCTTAAATACTTAACTGGGCACTTAACAAGAGGAGTGGGGTATTTCCTTTGGTAGTCTGAAAGATGTTTTTCTATATAATAGATGGGTCTCTTTCTGCACACCAGGTAGACCTGAGTTTCTGGAGTTTGAAGGGGGAATTAAAAGGTCTCAGGATGTCTCTTCTGGACTTGAGTTTGTAATTCTAAAAATAAGAGGATTTAAAACACAGCCTAATACAATGCCTTCAATCCATTAGCAAGAAAACTGGTTTTACGGTAGAAGTTAGCTAAATTAATAGCATCAGACATATTTGAATACATATATCTTGATATTAGGATTGCCTGCCTGCTAACAAGGGTGAGTTTTTATACCCTGGAGAATTTCTCTCTCCCTTTTTTTTTCTGGCTGAAATGTCTTTCCCTAGTAAGTGCAAACAATAAACATACAACATGTTGAAATCCATATGTTGAGGATTTATTTTTTAACAAAGGAAAGTTATTTAAGTTCTGACACTAACAACAGCTGCCAACTTTATTTGAAAGTGTTAAAAATAGTTCAGTACTCCTTAATATTTCTATATCTGTTCTTGCATCTGTCTTCCAATTTTAAAACACTATTGAGTTCAATTATATTAAAGTTGTAAGATAAATTTCAATTCCATTTTTATTCAAAATTGAACTATATTCAAGATCCAGTTCAATGATCTTGAAGTTTACTTGGCAGTCTCTGGCTACTGATTGAGGCAGGAGTAAGACATCTTATATTTCTCAATAAACTAGCAGTACTATCCCTCTGCCTGCAGAAAAACTGTAAGTTGTACGTATATACAAGAGAAACTTGGAGCCTTGGTTCATGTGGCAGTTTTGCCCCTCACTAGCTGACCGCCTCCCTGTGACTCTGTTTCTGAGTCTCTGGAATGGGGGTGGCAACAGCAACTGCATCAGAATGGTGATGTGGGTAATAAGTGACAGTTCCTATACAGCGGCGTGCCTCGAGAAAGGCCCCACGGCTCCACAACTGCTAATCTTGTGCTTTATTAGGGGAGGCCCACTGAGGTGTTGACAGAAGGGTTGCATTATTTCTTCCTTGTGGTATATAACCCTCAGTAATTATGATCTTTAATATTGAAAAATATCTTCAACATGACAGTCTTTGTTTTTTGAAGATTTTATTTATTCACTTTAGAGAAGGGAAAGAGAGAGAGAGAGAGAGAGAAGTGTGGGAGGAGCAGGAAGTATCAACTCCCATTCATGCCTTGACCAGACAAGCCCAGGACTTTGAACTGGTGACCTCAGTGTTCCAGGTTGATGCTTTATCCACTGCGCCACCACAGGCCAGGCCATGACAAAGTCTTAAATAGCATCATTTAGGAACCAAACTGTTGCTACCACTATGTGATTAACAGGCAGTTACTGAATTTTCAGCATTAGTTTTAGACTTTTACCAGACAAGACATACTTCAGATCTTTGTGACTTATCATACTTGATCAACTCCAGCCCCTTCTTTGAGTGAATTATTGATCAATGGCAGTGATGGTAACAAAGCAACATTCCTACTAGACTTAGTGACATGACATATTCTTTTTTTTAATTAAAAAAATGTTTCCCGTTGATTTGAGAGAGAGAGAGAGAAAGGGTAAACTATGCATTGTTCCACTTAGTTCTATTTAGTTGTGTACTCATTGACTGCTTCTTTTACATGCCCATGGATTGAACCTGCAACCTCAGCACATTGGGACAATGCTTTATCCACAGAGCAACGTGGCCAGGGCCTGACACAGCCTATTCTCTTATTAATGCACAGCTAGATGAACATTTACACAAGATTGCTCTCCATAATTCTAGACCAACCATGGCATAGGTATTCAGAAATACTGATCTAAACCAGAATCTCTCAATCTTCTCTCCCTTTCAGTAGCAGTGGCCCAGTATGGTGCATGCCAACCCACAACAGCCCTCCCCCACGTTCTCACACTGTACGCTCTTCCTGCAATCGCTGCTTTATGTAGTCACCATATATCCCATTTTGCTCTGAAAAATCTTAGTTTGTGCCTCCTTTTGAGGCAAAATACTGACAGCACCCTCTTTCGCCCTCTCATGTGTCTGGATTTGGATGATAAATAGTAAGAGCGCTCTAAATCTGTGAGTCACCAGATCTATGGTGGTCCTGGAGTCATGGAAGAGAGGCATATGGACTCTCCACAGGGAAACACATGAGGTCACCCAGTACACCATGAGCCACTTGCCATGCTTTCCCAACATAACCAAAAACACGGGAAGGGAAGAGGCAGGCCCTTGGTGGACAATGTGCATGAGAAGACCATTGACAGAGAGTGGACTTCGCAGTAGGACAGCCCTGGGTTAGAAGGCTGACTCCTCTACTAACTAATGTCACGACGAGGGAAGAGTCGTTTCATTCTCTCTTAGCCTTGTTTTCCTCAGCTACACCACCGAAATGTAAAATTCCCCTCACCAAGTTGTGAGAAGGATTAAAAGAGGTGATGGATGAAAAGTGTTCACATGGGGTGGGGGTGGGAGGGAGATACGCACTGTGAACAGGGCAATGCCAAAGGGTCCTTCATATTGTTTTACTTGATTGAGGCTTCGTTTTAATGTGTGTGTCATCTACATTAACCGAACATTACACTTTCAAGTCAAAACCTTTTTAACTTAAAGGAAGTTCTTTAATTTAGGCAGAGCATCAAACTGTTGATTGAATTTGGTTGGTTAACAATATAGTGGGGTATTAAAAATCTGAATGCAACCTTCAAAGAACTTTCAAACTGTGCACAATCTGAATCAGTTATGTCATTATTGGTAGTATGTGCTGACATCTACTGATGGAAGGGTTAATGAATTAAAAATATACCTTATAATCTAACCAGGCCATTTATATGGTATTAATATAAATATGGATTATATAATTGAGAGTCAAAAAACGATGGCAAAAATCATTAATCCTCATTTTGAGAAACATTATATTTCTTTACTAATTCTATAGTTAATGGATGAAGGGAAATGCCTAAAAAATTAAAATGTAATTCAATTTCAAAATGGTTATGAACAGAATATAGTTAAGTGTTAACTGTAGAAATTAACTAACCGGCTAAAATTCAAAAGAAATGGTCTTCTTGCAATCTGTCCCATTTCTCCTAGCATGGAGAATATCTCCTATAAAAACTGTATCTATATAAACCAACAATGAAGAATGAGGCAGTCACCCTCAAAACAACCTCATTTAGTTTTAGCTAACTATTTCAAGTGAAATCAGAGGTTTTTAGAATGCCACTTTCTACTTTGCTTATACAACTAGAATAATGTGGAAATAAATGACTACAGTCCATCTGCAAAAGAACCAGATCAAACCACAGCAAGTTTTACTGACCTTTGTTTCCCTCGGCTAATTTGGGCTGTATCTTAGCCTTTCCAGTTACAAGTTTGGTATTGAAAATCTGGTTTCTTAATTCTATCACAGCACAGTCCACAGCATTACCACACACTGTGTCAAGTGAAAGGATATTTGTCTGAAAATGTATCATCTTTTAATAAATGTAACATGTGGTCAAAAATGCCCTAAAAATCTGAAAATGAGAGCCATGTACATGTGGCAGAATTTGGGCCTTGATCATATTAATGCACTTTTCCTTGGTACCCCATGTGGCATTTTGCCATGGGAAGAAAAGCCACCACTACATCGATGAATCTTTCTTTTTTTAATTTATTTTGATTTTAAAGAGAAAGGAAGGGAGGAAGGGAGAGAGAGAGAGAGAGAGAGAGAGAGAGAAATATCCACGTTTCTCTATGTGCCCTGACCAGGGATCGAACCAGCAACCTCTGTGTATCTGGACAATGTTCTAACCAGTGGTTGGCAAACTCATTAGTCAACAGAGCCAAATATCAACAGTACAACGATTGAAATTTGAGAGCCAAATTTTTTAAACTTAAACTATACTATATAGGTAGGTACATTCCTTATCGAGGTAGCGCCTGCACGTGGCATTCTGTGGAAGAGCCACACTCAAGGGGCCAAAGAGCCAAACATGGCTCACGAGCCGCAGTCTGCCGACCAGCGTGAGTCTAACCAACTGAGCCATCCAGCCAGGGATGCACTGAGTGAGTTTTATCACTTTGGTGGCTAGACAAAGTTTTTTGTGTGCTTTTTTTCCCCATTAGCAAGGAAGATCTTTCTTTAAAACAAGAAACTAGCAAGGTTATTTTAAAATTAGTATGTTATATAAGCTTGATCTTAAGGGATCTAGAAATTTTCAGTGAGCTCTCATAAAGAAAGCAAGTTTTATGCCACTCCATCCATTTTATCCTTAGTCACGTAAATGTGAAGACTACCCACGTCCAAAAACAGTCCATGTTAGTTGAAAGGTAATTCTAATAGAAGTTGGGGTTTTTAAAAAGTCCATTTTAAACTTGGAATAGGCATTAACCAAGATGCCCACTTTTTTATTTCCTTCTAGTCCAATTAATACAGGGCCAACTCTTGAGTTTTTGTTTTTTTTTTACAGAGACAGTTGGAGAGTCAGAGAGAGGGATAGACAGGGACGGACAGACAGACAGGAATGGAGAGAGATGAGAAGCATCTATCATTAGTTTTTCACTGTGCATTGCAACACCTTAGTTGTTCATTGATTACTTTCTCATATGTGCCTTGACCGTGGGCCTTCAACAGACCGAGTAACCCCTTGCTGGAGCTAGAGGCCTTGGGTTCAAGCTGGTGGGATTTTGCTCAAACCAGATGAGCCTGCGCTGAAGCTAGCGACCTCAGGGTCTCGAACCTGGATGCTCTGCATCCCAGTCTGACGCTCTATCCACTGCGCCATCGCCTGGTCAGGCCAACTCTTGAGTTTTTAACAAGACACAGGAACTTGGTCTTTCCATGGCTACTTTACAAAGGGGGTCACCTGGTAAATATTTCAACAAACTATTTTTCACACTAGTGTATTTGTTCCCAACCTTGTTTGAAACAATGGGTTGGTATTAATCAGCTCTCTTGAGTCTTCAAACGACTGACTGGTAGAAGCAAAGAATTTTGACATGCACCGTCTTTCACGTACTCAGTGGTACAGATGGCTCAAGGAATGCCCAACTGTCAATACAGGCACTCTGGGTGTATTAAAGGGTAAAAATCGGGGCTCACATTATGTAGTACAGGTGGAAGTACATCGATAAACAGTCAAAACAGGTGATCAGGATAAACCTGCAACTTTTATGCATATGAAAACTTACCCAGTAAGACTCTCCTATCCCATACTTAAACGAAATTAAACCTTGTCAACCACAAAGTTGAGGATAAAGATCTCTGATGTCAAACACAGCATTCTGAAGCAACTTTTTATTAACTAGGTATTTTGTAAATAACATTTATCTTCAAAGTACCAAACACAGTCCCTATTCCCAGATATATAGTAAGAGTTCAGGACCAACTGTGTTGAATTAATTTATGACCCTAAGCATTTTTTCCTCTGAAATATATTTTAACATTTTAATTGAATTGCCCATGGCTTCACTGAACGAATCAAAGGCATTTCTTATCTTTAAGCTAATTTTTTTTTCATTAAAATATCCTATGCAACACAGGTCATTTGAAACAGCAAGTGCATCTCCAACATGGCGGATCTATAACATGTTTTGTATAGAATATCTGATTATGAAAATCAAGGCTATTCTGAAGCACTGCATGTTATAGAAAACTAAAGAAGCAGAAATGCAAGCAAGCACCTGCATTTTAGCTATGTAACCTTGACTTTTTTTTCATACTTTTTCTACTATTCTAACAGCAGATTTAAAGTTTACCTGAAACAATAAAAGAAGGGCCAACGTTAAACCACTGAATAAAAATAGTTGATAATAACCATTGTTTACATTGGTACATTTCTCTTAAAATTCTCCCACCTCAGTTATGATCATTGTTAGAACAGAAGTTGTCTGGAAGGTCGTGAGGCATTGCGGTGAGGTATGCGGGTTCTGAAATCAGAGAAACTTGGCTCAGATGGCAGCTTTGTCCCTCGCTAGCTGGGTCACCTCCCAGTGCCTCCACTTCCTGTTCTCTGACACAGGGGCAACCGCAGCACCTACATCATATTGTTGTTTGATGTGGGCAATGAAAATAATACATACCAAGCATGACGCCTGTTAGTGCTCAACAGATGTTCAATGTCATTATAAAGGACAAACAGGGACTGCCTGCCTCTTCCCGTGAAGCATTTGAGCTGTCTTCCATTTCAAACAGAATGATCTTAAGTGTTTGGAAACATGTATCAGAGCGCTCTAGGATTTTATCATTACCACGGCTATTCCTTAACGAGACCTCCGACCTGGATGGCGCTCGAACAGGGGAATATGGAGGCGAGCGCTCAGGCCAAAGCTTTATTCACATGTGTTTCTTGCCACTTTTCTAGATCCTAAGTGACAAAAATAGTTTTAAGAATAGCTTTGTACTTGAAGAGTTTATAATCTGGTACAGAAGATGCCCAATAGTAAGTCATATAAATGGAGGTAGGAAGAAGTTTAAGAAAGGAATGAGGAGCAGGTGATAGCTGGAGTAGAGGAGAGCAAGACTAACCATTTTGGGGAAGTTTGAAGAAGCTTCCGAGTTGATATCTAAACTATACTGCTCACACAAATTAGGGGATATTTCAAAATGAATATGAAGCAATAAAATATCCCCTAATTTTTGTGAGCAGTATAGAACTGAACAGATGTGTGGTAACACATAGTACAAAGAAGGGGTGGGAATGTCTTTTAGGAATAAGGAGGACAGAGCTGGGTGTTCTCCCGCCTAGAGAGCTGTGAGAGGTGCCGCGTGGCTCAGGCGCACAAAATGCAAGTGCAAAATGTGGGTACAGAGGTCCAGGGGAGCAGGATGGGACCCCTTTGCGGGGCCTCGCCTGTGAACTCCAGTGAGCAGTGACCTGATGGCAAGTTTGAGCAAGGCCAAGCCATGATGAGAACCGCCTTTCAGAATGGTGACCCTGGCCACAGAGTCGAAGACGGTTCAGAGGAACAGAGAATGAAGCTGAGGCAAAATGACCAGAAGGAAGCAATTAAATGGTGATATGGTGCTGTAAGTGCGTCAGTGAGAATGAGAAGGGATTGAATTGGAGGGTGAGTTCCCAGGTAGAACCAATCGTTTCTAGTGCTTGAAATGGTATGGGGTGATGGTGAGAAGGTCTCTCAAGGATGATGTGTCCAGTGTAAAACAGAGGACCAGCACCCTCGCTAGAGTCAGATGATCGGAAACAAAAAAGAAATGAAGTCAGATGGGGCCATTGGAAAAGTGTAGCCTCTTAAGGGTGTGTTTCCTAATAGAAAACTCTCCCTTCCCTCTGCCTCCCACACTGGAAGTCCAGGTGCACCTCAAGATTCACTTAGCAGGCAGCAACGTGAAGCACTGCATGAAGCCCCACTTTATGACAGGGACAACTGTTCAGAATTCACTGGGAGCCCCTGAAGACATATATGACCTGTTCCCAGCACTCAACAACCGCTTGTCCCTCAATGTGGTAAGCAGGAAGTGAATCAAGCAGTGGGTCTCAAAATTCCCTGAATCTTCTGAATCCCTCTGTAACTTGATTTCTTCATTTATAAAATGAAGATAAAAATGATAGGAATTGAAGGAAGAACGTACTTAAGGAAAACATGATCACAAGTATTGATGTCAGGAAGAATGGGTAATAATCCAAGTTCTTCATTGATAAGTAAACTAGTAAATATTTTGTATATACTCTATATTATTTTATGACTAGCTAAAGTATTACCTTTTTTTTTTTTTTTGCCATAAAGCAATTAAATAAAGTGCAAGCTTTCTCAATTTTACACAGGAAAGCTAAATTTGTATAGAAGGCCTATTGTGTCAAGGAAAAAATATTTGTGTAAGGAGGGCTGTTCTATATTGAGAAAAACTGAACATTAGCAAAAAGTCTTCATATTTAAAAAGTAAAGAACATAATACGTATAGCCTGGTTTTACATCTGCCTTTTAATGAGTTACCGGAATTTTTATCAATCAGGGAGAATTTGATATAATCAGATGTCTGAAATATAAGTCAGTCAGACTCTGTTTGACATTCTCACAGTCCTTCCTCAGAAAATAACCACTGATACATCAGAACAGCCCAAGTCCGGAACACTGACAGCACCAAACGGTGAGGGTGTGGTGCAGCAGGAACTCCCACTCACTGCTGCTCGGAATGCAAAATGGTACGGCCACTTCGGGAGACAGTGTGGCAGTTTCTTTTTTTTTCTTTTAATTATTCATTTTAGAGAGGAGGGTGTGAGCAAGAGACAGAAGTGGAGGAGCAGGAAGCATTAAATCCCATATGTATCTTGACCAGGCAAACCCAGGGTTTCAAACCAGTGACCTCAGTGTTCCAGGTCGACACTTTATCCACTGCGCCACCACAGGTCAGGCCTGTTTGGCAGTTTCTTACAAAACTAAACATACTCTTACCATATGATCCAGCAATAGTACTCCTGGTATTTACCCAAAGGAGTTGAAAACGTATGCCTAAACTGAAATCTGCATATGAATGTTTCTAGCAACTTTATTCATAATTGCCAAAATTTGGAAGCAACCAAGATGTCCTTCAGTAGGCAAATGGATAAATAAAAACTATAGTATATCCAGACAATGGAATATTATTTAGCTCTAAAAGAAAGGAGCTATGAAGCCATGAAAATACATGGAGGGGCCCTGGCCATTTGGCTCAGCTGTAGAGCATCAGCCCTGCATTTGGAAGTCCCGGGTTCGATTCCTAGTCAGGACACACAGAAGAGACCATCTGCTGGTCCACCCCTCCCCCTCCCTTCTCTCTCTCTTTCTCTCTCTCTCTCCTTCTTCCACAGCCTGGCTTGAGCAAGTTGGCCCCAGGCACCGAGGATGGCACATGGCCTCACCTCAAGCACTAAAATAGCTCAGTTGCCGAGCAACAGAGCAATGGCTCCAGATGGACAGACATCGTCCCCTAGTGGGCTTGCCAGGTGGATCCTGGTTGGGCACATGCGGGAGTCTGTTTCTCTGCCTCTCCACCTCTCACTTAATAATTTAAAAAAAATACAGCAGAGAGGAACCTTAAATGCATATTGCTAAGGAAAAAAGTTACATCCTGTATGATTCCAAATACATGACATTCCAAAACAGGCAAAACTATGGAGACAGTAAAAGATCAGTGGTTGCCGGGGGTCGGGTGGAAGTAGGGGATGAACAGGCAGAGCACAAAGGACTTTTAGGGCAATGAAACTACTCTGTATGATACAATAATGATGGATGCATGTCATTATACATTTGTCTAAACTGACAGAATGTACACCACCGAGAACGAACCCTATGGAGTTTGGTGACTATAACCTGTCAGCGCAGGTTCGTCAACTGTAAGAAATGTACCACTCTGGTGGGGGATGTTGATGATGGGGAAGATTATACATATGTGGAGACAGGGAGTCTGTGGGAAATCTCTAACTTCCTCTCAATTATGCTGTGAACCTAAAACTGCTCTAAAAACAAAAAAAAAAGTAAAGCCCTTTTAAAGAATCCATTGAATGTGTGACGGAAACCAACAGATAATAATCGCATACCTAATATGATGTGTAAGGTATCCGTGCTACTTACAGTTTTAAAAGGACACACAGCTTCTCCTCTATCCTTATAGTTAGAGAACAGTTCTTGTAACGTCTCAAATAAATCTTCATGTGGACGACTCTGCCCCTAAAGCGCATCTGCTCAGGAGAGCCTCTATCGAGAACGGCCTCTCTTCCTCTACTCTAATAAATAGATGTATCAGATTTAGACTTTGTGCTCTGTGGTATTACTACACATGGAAATATTTACAAATTATACTACAATAAATGGCAGATAGTTTTGGTAATTTAGGAAAAATACCTAGTTCTACAAAACTAGATATTTTACTTGGATTTTAGTTGTAATTAATATATTTCTCAGGAAGCATTCTCTGTAGTCTTCATTACTCAATTAAACATGTTTCTATGACACTTTTGTGTCACTACTGCATGATAATCCTGCAGATGACAAAGTTTTAATGTGGATTAAACTATGCTATTAATTATATCAGAGTTTTATTTTCTTAGTTCTAATAGGCAAAATTGCAGCTGCTTGTCTACACACCTGGGAGATACAAGAGTTAAACCCGAATAAGAGTGAAAATGAAGTGCTTCTACTTTGCTATTTGTTTGTATGAAATAAAATATTGGTATTTTATTTAAAATGCCACCATAGGATAAAAAGGTAATTCTTACAGAAGTCAGGTCATCCCAGATCCACTGCTACTATGTCTAACCTAAAACTGAAACTGATCACATGCTGGCAGGACACACTGCACTCCCACGCGCATGATCCGACAAGCAGACTATGAAGGTTATAAAAGACGGTGTGCGTTGAAGCCACACTTAAATTAAGGAGGAAACTCTCTTTTGCAATCAGATGGCAAAGATGGGAAAAGTTTCCTGTAAATTAGATATAAAGTAGCTTTCTAAATATTTTTATTTCGAATGATTACTTGCTACAAAGGGAAGATAAAGCAAAACAACTAAGTAATCCACAATGTCGAGATGGTAGAGTCTCATATAACATTATCTTTGGGAAGTAAAACCTCTTTTCTTTTGTAGTTCTGAATACCATTCTAGTAAAAATTAGTCTACTTTTCTCGCCCCACTCATAAGGGAAAAAAATCTAGGTTGGAGTTTTCTGCCTCGTGGGGGTAGGGATGATTCTTCAAATTCTTTAGACCCAAAGTTAGGAAACAGGAAGAATTTGCCAAGTTGGATTAAATTATGGATTTTTATTTCTTTTTCCAGTCGTAGACAATGTAATTCATTATTTTAAATAAAAACTGACAGAGAAGCAGACACTCTTCATTTTATATGTTAGAAATGCCATGAATCATTTCCTCTAAATTATATTCATGTCACTGTTTAGTCCAATAAATCCTCTATAATACTAAATTGCCTAGTCAAACATAAGCTCTATTTTTTGAACCAGTATTTTCTTTAATACTATCCAGGGAATATGAAAGAGAGTTCAGCAACTCCTAAAGGTTCCAGACGTTTCCCATAAGAATCTCCAAGTCACTAGAGAAAAGTATAAAATGCAAAAATCCCAAGTGACAAAGGAAGGTTTTACATTGGCCATGTGATGCAAAAAATGTAGTGTATTTTATCCAATTACTATTACAAGAGAAGTACAACTTTGTTCATTGAATATACGCCTTATTGCTAAACATCCTAAAGCTTTGTTTTTACTGCATACAATAAATACTGTTAAAATAGTGATAAGTTATACCTTTATACAAATAATAGATAAAACACTCCAGGATTCTGATAAATGATCTTTTAAGCTCAGAACTCCGTCCTCCTGTCCATCATGCAGTATTACAAAGATAAATCAGAAAGGTTTAAAAATTTATATATTGCTCATATTTCCCATTTCAGGAATATCTACGATCAACAACCTGAAGTATATATGTATTAATTCAGGAGAAAAAATAATGCTGAGTTCTAACCCTTAATACTTTCCAAGTCACATAAAACATGAGCATTCAGAGCAGGCTTTTCTTTTTTTTTTTTTTTTTTAATATTTTATTTATTCATTATAGAGAGGGGAGAGAGAGAGAGAGAGAGAAGGGGGGAGGAGCAGAAAGCATCAACTCCCATATGTGCTTTGACCAGGCAAGCCCAGGGTTTTTGTTTTTTTTTTAATTTTTTTTTTTTTATTATTATATAATTTTATTTTTTTAATGGGGTGACATCAATAAATCAGGATACATATATTCAAAGATAAGTCCAGGTTATCTTGTCGTTCAATTATGTTGCATACCCACCACCCAAAGTCAGATTGTCCTCTGTCACCTTCTATCTTGTTTTCTTTGTGCCCCTCCCCACCCCCTATCCCTCTCCCATTCCCCCCTCCCCCCCGTAACCACCACACTCTTATAAATGTCTCTTAGTTTCACTATTATGTCCCACCTACGTATGGAATAATACAGTAACATTGATACGTAAAGACACATGCAGCCCCATGTTTATTGCAGCATTGTTCACAGTGGCCAGGACATGGAAACAACCAAAAAGCCCATCAATAGATGACTGGATAAAGAAGATGTGGCACATATACACTATGGAATACTACTCAGCCATAAGAAATGATGACATCGGAACATTTACAGCAAAATGGTGGGATCTTGATAACATGATACGAAGCGAAATAAGTAAATCAGAAAAAAACAGGAACTGTATTATGCCCAGGGTTTTTTTTGAACCGGCAACCTCAGCGTTTCCAGGTTGACGCTTGATCCACTGCGCCACCACAGGTCAGGCAGAGCAGGCTTTTCAAACATAACTTAGTCATAGCTAATTTTATTTTATTTGAATATAGTTGACATGGTGTTTTTGATTCAGTGTAAAGCGAGCAACTGCTAAAGATGGCAAACAGGTCTACTTTACAAGGAGAACATAACTGAATAAAGAAAAACATTTGTCATTTCTTTACTTATTAAGAAATGATTTATTATGAATATTTATTATATTGATTGATTATTATAAAGAAATTATTTATTATAAAATTGATTTTATTCTTTATTTATATAACATTACTCGTCGTTTAAAATTCCATTCTCCCAGCAACTCTGCTTCTAGCAGTAAATGCTATGGAAACAATCAGCGATATGTAAAAAGATTTACGTACGGAGTGGTCAGAGAGTAATTTCTAATATTGAAAAGTAAGAAGTATCTGTAAGATCTGACAAGGTGGAACTGGTTAGGAATCGGTGAGATGATGACATTCACGTAATCAATTATGCAGCTGCACCGGGATGCTAGCGAGCCAGGGCTGCCAACACAAACAGACCGTGAGTGACGTTTCCAATTTTACATTTCCAGGAGGCACGTTAAAAAAGGTAAAAGAGCACAATTAATTTTATTAACATATTTTATTCAGCCCTAAATATTTGAAATACTTCAACAGGTAGTCAGTAGAAAAATTACTGATTTACATAATAGAAAAATACTAATGAGATAATTTACTTTGTGGGCACTGCCTTTTGAAATTGGCATGTTTTTTGTATTTCTAGCTCATCCTAGAGCTCCATAACCCATGTGCCAGAGGTGACAGCATTGAACAGAGCAGCTACAGACAATGTTTAGATGTAGACAATCATTAATATTATATTAAAATTTAAAAAGATTATATGACAGGTACAGTATGATTCTAATTGTATGCTTTAAATATTCATGCACAGGAGAAAGGAAGTGCAGAAGGGTCTATATCAAAATGTTCCCAGTGTTATTCTGGGAAGCAGGATTATAGTTATTTTCTTTTTTTTTTCCTGTATTTCCTAAATGTTTGGCAATAGACATATTATTTTGAAGTTAATAAATGACTATGTTAATATTCTCCAATCAGCATTGATTAGATTTATGATGACCTTAGACATTCAACTCTAATAATCAGATCCTTGAAAAGTGGCTATAGTTGTTCTTATTCTGTGTTTCATACTAGTGAATAAAATTTCATTGTCCATAGAGAATAATTCACCACTATGAACAAGACTTACATTTTCAGCACGAGCCCTAACACTGGCCCCTTAAATGTGGTGTGTGTAATTATAGTATAAGAACTGCAAGTAAATTATTTTATTGCCTGTTAAGTAACTGTTTTTTAAGTCTAGACAACAATTTTAAGTAGCCATGATTTATAAAGTTTCCATTCCGAGTATCTAGGGATACTCACAGACACTCAGAATGGAACTGTATAATAAATAGGTAATATGACCATAACACTTCTTTGTACCCCCAAACCACACACAAAAGAGAGAAAACACATAAAATTGGCAAAGATGCCAAATACAGACAAAAATGCACTTTGAAAAAGTGAGACTAAACTGAAATGAACCCTATAGCCATGGCATCAACTTCTTGTGGCAGAGATCTTACTCTGCTCACCCTTTTACCATGTTGTAAACACACAACTACCTCCCCCCCAAAGACTGTTAGGACAAAATTAACCCACTTTTCCTCTTCAGCCTTCTCTCTCAATATTCCCCTGTCACTGGGCTCTGCACTGAATAGCTACTACGGCAATACTGATTGTATCCTCAACATTTCTGTGACCGATAATTTCAGTAGGTCCAGAACACAGCTGGCATGTTTTTTAATTGAGAAATATTTACTGAGATTTTGCTAATTGCATAAATGGGTGTTTACAGTTAGTAGGAGAACTACACAAAACCACAAAAATATATATATAATTACAGATGGTGGCAAAGGTAATAAATGAGAGGAATAAGGTGCTATGAAAGAAAACAATAGATGATAGATGAAGACTTGAGGTGGAGGGGTGGTCAGGAAAGGCCTCTTCGTTGACCATGGAAAAACCCATTGCTGATGAGAGGCAGCAAGAGGGAAGAAGTGCCGTCCTGCAGAGGTGCACGTACTAACCCAGGGTCGCTGGGCGCTCGGGTGAATTCATGTGTTCAGTGTTGGCTACTATGGAAAGGACGGGGACCATATTAACCTGTGGGGATCTAGCACAGAGGCTAGTAGAAACAGTACTGTTATTATTACCATCAACAGCAAGAGGAAGCGTTTTTGATACACCAGGCACATGCTCAGAGCTTTACACATAATAATGGATTAATTTCTTTCAGTAGCCCTGTGAGGTAGGCATTCTTAACCACCTGAGAGGTGAGTAACTTGTCTAAGGTGACAAGACTTGTGAAGGACAGAGCCGGAAACTTCTGACACTAGGATCAGAATTGTCATCCTCTTTGGTGGGCTGAGTCTCTTTCCAAGCCCACTGCCCCTAGAGGTGTGAGGAAAGGAAGCATTTCCTCATTTCCTCATTTTTTGAAAAAAGGATGCTAGAAAAAAAACCAAAGAGACTGAGAAGTATGCTTCTAGAGGATAAACTTATCTTTGGACACTAAAGACCAAATTCACTCACGTCTAACCCATGGATGAAGGACAAAGAAACCCATATAGCATGCTGTTGTAGATATCTATGGATTTTGTCTTCCCGACATACATTTTCCTTTTTTCTAGTAAAAACATCTTCTTTTTGGGAAGCTATCCCTCCTGCACTCTCAGTCTATGGTGGTTTTGGTGGGGCAGATCCTACCCCTGGCTTTCGGTCTGACAACATGACCCTTTAAATCTAGGCAATTAGAACATTCCATTCCCTGCACCAGTAACTGGTTCAGAGGTGGTATATGACTGATGGCACGTGAGCTCAGTCAGTCCTGGGACTTTCCTATGTCATTGAGAGAAAGATAAAGTTACAGCTGCTGGGGTGCACACCTGCCTCATGTTGGACCATACAGTCTGAGAATAAAGCCAGTGCAGGTGAAAAACATGCCTGGGATGAAGAGAGGGAGTCCCTATGAATCACTGAACATGTGGATTCAAACATTCGAGAAGCAAGATTTACTCCTAGGCTTTTGAGTGGAATGAACCAACAAATTCTCTTTCTCAGAGGAGCCATTCTGAGTTGGATTTTTCAGCCAGAAGAGACACATGTGGCTCAGAATCACATCAAACTGGCTAGAAACGGGGGTCAAGGAAAGGCCAGGATGAGCGCAGATGGCGGAAAGGTGGTCAGAAAGATCTCAACATACAGGATCACTGAGAAAACTATTTTAGAATTCAAGCGGTTAGAGTGAAATGGCTCCGCCTCCTGGAGGCAGGCAGCCAGCCAGCAAAGTGGAGACACAACTTTGAAATGGGAGTGAAACAGCCAGCAGGCACACAACACAATCAACAGTTCATATGCAATAGAAATGTTTACCTGAAACCTATGTACTCTTATTGATCAACATCACCCTATTAAATTAAATTTAAAAAAAAAAAGAGTTACGGGCCTTACCTGCGGTGGCGCAGTGGACAGAGCATAGAGCTGGAATGCTGAGGTCCCTGGTTCAAAACCATGGGCTTGCCTGGTCAAGGCATATACGAGAAGCAACTACTACAAGTTGAATGCTTCCTGCTCCCTCACCCCCAAATCCATATATGAGACTTAAAAAGAAAATAGTTGCTTAAGGTGTGCCAGGCTCAGCGTTGGGTGTGGGAATACAATAATGACCAAGACCTAGTCCCTTTTCCCTTTGGAGTTCATCGGCTACCCTACAGGGCAAAGGAAGGAAGCACCGCTTAGTAAACCCACATCATAATTTACCTATAAACTGAACACAGTGCGGTAAAAGCAGCATCTAATTACAAAGAAATGTCTTGGTTCTCTGGTCTAGACATTACTACTATCTCCTGCTGAACTGTATAATGAAAGGCTCCAACATGCAGAGGCCAAGGGATGAGGAGGTCCGAAGCAAGAAGATGAGCATTAGTAGTAGCCGTAGTTACAGGCAGAAAGGCTTAGAACTGGAAGTGAGGGGCTCGAAGTGGACTTTGGTCTATTTCCAGAAATGAAGTTGCTAGAGAAAGAAATCAAAGCAGGAAACTGAGGACCAATGTCGGGAGGGACACCACAAAAGAGTGCCACGCCTCTAGCGGCTGCAGATCATTGGCTCTGGGAACTTCCTGGCCCCTATCACCCCGAGTTCCCTGTCACTGATCTCTCCTCCTGACCAATGACTACACAGGGGTGGGCAAAGTAGGTTAACAGTAATAATAAATAATACAATAATCAGTAAATAATAATTCAAGAATTATTATTTTGTGAGTTGTTTCACACTCACAACTGTAAACCTACTTTTGCTCACCCCTGTATTTGCCCAGATTAATTCTATACCCACCTGCCTTCCCAGTGAGGCTGGTCATGAACTACCCTCCCGAACTCAGGATCCAGTGCCCCAGACTAACCAAGAGTGTCCAGGCACTGGTTTCCTATGTCTTTGTGCGTCCTGGTCTCCAGAACTGGGAACGTCCCGTGGTCTCTGCCACATCGCTCAGTTCCCACAGCTTCTCTAATGTGAGTCCCTGAATACCCGCTCGTGCCGAAGGCCCTGGTTCCTGGGCTCCCAAACTCCACTCACCTGGCTGAGACGCCTCCACTTCCTTTGAAAAACCTGATGCGGAGGTGTCCTGAACTGCCCCTGAGATTGTCACAGATCAGGTCTTTTTCTACCTCTTCCCTGTTCTCTTGCACACTCTCCTATCTCTGGTCTCTTCCTTACTTGGAGTGCAGGTGCATAAGTTTATCACCCTGTCTGCTTTGAAAGCTCATTAAGTTTCATATCCAAATTATGGAAAAGTACATCCATCTTTAGTGGGGGTGGGGGTACTGGTCAGTATACGTATCATTAACAATAGTATTAAATTAAATGTTTGGTAAAACTCTATGTAATCTCCCTGTAAGGGTTGTCTTGGCTCTTCTCAGTTCTTGTATTTACAAAATTTTAACATGAAGATCCTATTTCAGTGTTGTTACATTAAAACACCTCACTCTACAAATATGCCTACTGAATTATTTTAGTTTTGCTTTAACTGAAGACTGAGGTGACACTATTCTGGAACAAATCTACCAAGGAAAAAAAAACAAAAGAGAATAAAACAAAACCCAGTAATACAGACCAGATCAACTCTGTTTGGTTAGTTGAGTATTTATTTAACCACCACACTGATTCATTCATGTAACAAATATTTAGTGTGTGTTTACTCTGTACCAGACAGTGATTTAGGCCTTGGGGATATAATGAGGAACAAAACATTTTCTGAATATTTTATATTTGCTGATTATCAAACCATACTCTTCTTTGTGAAACCACCACTTAGTAAATATTTTATTCCCTCCTGCCTTTGTGACTGTGTCCAGAGTACGCTTCTAAAATCGCATGTTAAGACTCAGTTGTCCACCTGGCCAGTTACCTCAGTTGGTTAGAGTGTTATCCTGAAATGCCAAGGTTCTGGGTTTGATCCCTGGTTAGGGCACATATGGTAAGTAGCCAATGAATGCACAACTAAGTGGAACAACAAATGAATGCTTATCTCTGTCTCCATCCTTTCCTTTTTCTGACTCTTTAAAATCAATCAATAAAAAATATAGAAGTAGTAGCCTGACCAGGCGGTGGCGCAGTGGGTGGAGCATCAGACAGGAATGTGGAGGACCCAGGTTCCACCTCGAGGTCGCCGGTTTGAGCACGGGCTCATCCAGCTTGCGCGGGGGTTCACCAGCTTGAGTGCAGGGTCACTGGCTTGAGTGTGGGATCATGGACATGACCCCATGGTTGCTGGCTTGAGCCCAATCAAGGCACGTGTGGAAGAGCAATCAAAGAACAACTAAGGAGATTAAGGAGCTACAAGGAAGAATTGATGCTTCTCATCTCTCTCCCTTCCTGCCTGTCTGTCCTTGTCTGTCCCTCTCTCTGTCTCTGTCACTAAAAAAATAAATAAAAGAAGTTAACATTAATTTTAAAAAGACTCAGTTGTTGGAATAAGCATTCTTTCAACAGAAGTGGTCTTGTAACAGTAATATTAAAATATAAATATGAGATTATCTAATCTAACCAATCATCTACAAAAGGGAGGCACATAAAGGTAAAAAATACTTCCCTGGGATGGTCCATAGAAGCTAGTGTCTGTGCCCAAACAGTGTTAAATATCTTAATTCTCGAGCTAGTGCTGTTTCTTCTGCTGTCCAGTGTGATAGCCACTAGACCCATACGGCTATTTAAATTTAGATCCAGAAAAAATCTGGCTCCTCAGGTGTACTACCTGCATTTCAAGAGTTCAACAGCCACATAAGCTAGGAGGGAGCAATCATATGAGACAGCAAATAAAATAGACTGTTTCTATCACTGCAGAAAGTTCTATTGGACAGGGCTCTGGGGTCTAAAACACACTGCTTGCATTATTCTAGCTCAGCATTGCTCAAACTTTAATATGCTTAGTATTCACTGAGGATCTTCTTGAAATGCTGACTGTGACACAGCAGGTCAGAGGTGGGGCCTGAGAGTCTACAATCCTAATAAGCTCCAAGCAATAGAACTGCTCCTGCTCTGAGGACCACACTTGGAGTATCAAGATTCTAACTCAACACTGCAATAATACTCCAAGGTTTGTGCCCTAATAGTTTAAGGTGTATAATCTTTTGTCTTCTCATTTAGATTTTAAGCTGCTTAAGATAGGGCTACTTCTTATTAATTTAAATCATCACATCTTTCATCATGGATTGCACAGTGTGGAGGTGCATGGGTAGTGAGACTTCTTATGTATAAGTGCATTTGGTGCTAACTGCTGCAGTGTGATACATTTCCTTTTTTAAAAGATATCAGATCTTTATCCCAGCCATTTATTGCCTCTGACTTCTCAAAAGTGAGCTACTGGTAACTGTACTGTCAACTTCAAGAAAACACATGCAACAAATTAAACACATTAGTGCTGTTTAATGGCTTTAAAAGGAATTGTAAATTTCACCAGAAACTTAAAAATAATTTAATAAATGAGAAACAAAACACATACTGTTTATTTCATAGCAGAAGCGATGCTAAATGGTCTCCTGAAAGTACAAGCAAATGAATAGCCATGCTCTGTCTTAAAATTAGAAAAAATTAAAATATTCACAAAAATAATACAATAAAAAATTTTACCTGTCTTTATATTACTGAGACCTTTCAGCCCACCCTGAAAATAGTGAACCACCTTTTTCTTTCTTTCTCTCTCTTTCTTTCTTTCTTCTTTCTTTCTTTCTCTTTCTCTCTCTCTCTCTCTCTCTCTCTCTCTCTCTTTCTTTTGACAAAGAGACAGAGAGAGAGAGAGACAGACAGGAAGGGAGAGAGATGAGAAGTACCAATTCTTCATTGCGGCTCCTTAGTTGTTCATTGATTGCTTTCTCATATGTGCCTTGACTGGGGGGTTCCAGCAGAGCGAGTGACCCTTTGCTCAAGCCAGCAACCTTGGGCTCAAGCTATCAACCTTGGGCTTCAAGCCAGCTACGTTTGGGCTCAAGCCAGTGACCATAGGGTCATGTCTGTGATCCCATGCTCAAGCCAGTGACCCCAGGCTCAAGGTGGTGAGCCCGTACTCAAGCCGGATGAGCCTGTGTTCAAGTGGGCCACCTTTTTCAATGCAACAGCTGACAGTTGCTGTGGCATGAGCAGACACCTCTACAATTCTTATCATAGCTTTACATCAGCATTCTCATTTTTCTAGACATTTCACTGATTACTATTTTAAATCAGTTATTAAAAACTCTGCAGTTAAACTGGAAAGGTCATTCTAGTATTTAAAAGACACATATTTATGCATTACAGTTTTAAAGAAATAAGAGCCCTTTGTGCCTTCCTAAATATATCCCTTAAAAAACACCAAGAAAAAAAGTTTTATTAATGCACAAGACTGAAAGAAATGTCAAGTATGCTAGAGTTCTGGTTTTGATTTTGGACTTCAGAGAAAGTTAAAGAAGCAGTGGGACAGAGCCCTTTAACTACCATCCAATGTCCTAGAGAAGAATATTTGCTATCTCTCCCAATGGGCATTCCAGCTGGTATGAGAAGACACTCCAACATAGTACCATTCTACCTAATCAAGTTAATCGGGAATTACACTGTGTCCGTCATGTACCTCTCTGGTTTTAAGGTCTTGTTTGACACATTAAAAGAGAGATATATTTTAAGAGTTAAACCAATTATTTTATTTATGCTACATAACCTAAGCCACTAAAAGTTTATGCAGAGATTCCTCAAACTCCCATTTCACGACACTTTAGGGAGAGTACCTAAATGACAGCATCTCCCTCCCCCGCAGCAGGAGAGTAACCTGCTGGGACAGAAAGATGGCAGCAGGATGGTGACTGAGGGCTTGAGTCTGGAGTTACTGCCTGCATACAAATCCCCCGCTCGGCCTCTTCCTTATGTTGGCCTAAGGAAAATTGGCTGTTTCTTTAAAACTCAGTTTTCTTCATCTGTAAAATGGGAATGAGAGTCAAGTTCTTTGGAGCACTAACTGCATACTCATAATTTGGCATCTACTACAATAAACAAGGATTTAGCATACAGTAAGCTTTAAATAATTATTTATTATTTTTATTATATCTGAAAGTAACATCATAGCTCAGTGGTCATGACATATTTTCCTTTATCCCCATCAAGACCCTTTACATAATTATTATTATTTTTTTTAGCAAAGGAGAGAGAGAGAGAGAGAGACAGAAAGAGGGACAGACAGGGACAAACAGACAGGAAGAGAGAGAGAGATGAGAAGCATCACCTCGTAGCTGTAGCACTTTAGTTGTTCATTGATTTCTTTCTCATATGTGCCTTTACTGGGGGGCTCCAGCCAAGCCAGTGACCCCTTGCTCAAGCCAGTGACCTTGGGCTCAAGCCAACAATCTTGGGCTTCAAGCCAGCGACCTTAGGACTCAAGCCAGCAACCATTGGCATGTCTATAATCCCACGCTCAAGCTGGTGAGCCCATACTCAAGCTGGATGAGTCCACGCTCAAACCAGCGATCTCAGAAGGGTTTCGAACCGGGTCCTCAGTGTTCCATGCCTACGCTTTATCCATTGTGCCACCACCTGGTCAGGCAAGACTCTTTACTTTACATTTAGAAATCTGCGCTTAAGATACACAAAATATCTATTTAAGAGAGAAATAAAAGAGATTTGGTGATTTGTTTTTAAAAAAATCAAATATGTTATCTGCTTACCTGGAATTGCTCTATAAACCCCATTCAGAGATAAAATGATTCAAAGAAAATGAAGTACAATTTCAAGAAATACATTAATATCCAGGTACAGTCAACAATGTAAGATATGCTTTTCTGGAAGAAAGCTTTAAGTCAGGGAGTTGCTGAAGTGAGGTCCAGATAGTTCAGAACACAGTAGAAGTTGGCAACTAAATGTATAATTTATATTGTACAAAGAAAATTTTTGACTTATTCAGGTAAAAGAAAAAGGATTATTTTTGTTCATAATTATCTAGTTTCATTGTTGCCTATACTAGAATCATGCCAACTCCTCTCCTTTCTTGTTGAGCACAAAACTGACTGAGGGAGAGAGCTAGAACCGTTTTCTTGGTTGGGGACAAGACACAGTGGTCCCAGCAGCCACGGCAAAGGCTAGTCAGATTGCCACCTTCAGCCCGAGGGCTTGTGTATCAGCAGTCGGCAGAGAAGGGATCGCAGGCGCACATCCCTACAGCAGGCCGACCTTCTCTGAAGGAAGAGCGGTGGACATGTCCGTATGTCAGGTGTTCATGACTGTGCCAGTCGGTCACAGAGAACCAGAACTTCCCACCAGAGGGTGTGGGGGGCCTGCAGATAGGGGGGAAATCCAGGCTTCGGACTTCACAGCCAATACAGCATTTTCCCATTTACAAAGTCAGTCTAGAACTCACTTGGACACAATCCGCAGGAGTTTGGTGAAGTTATTTTATCTTAGCAAGAAAATGAAGCTGAGAGGAAGATGGTTTGCCCAGGAAATATCAACAACCTAGTGAGTGTCAGAGCTGGAAGCTACACCCACGTCATTCCGTGGGCAGAGTGTGAGGAAAGAGCTATACAGACGGAAGTGCCAGGGACTTGGCTGAGACAGTGCTAGATCTCACCAAGAAACGGCTCTTGTGGCCTTTGGTTTTATTTTCCTGTGCTGTCAAAGCAAGTGAAATCGTAAAAGTGGGTTTTTATAGAACTTTATAGAATTTTTTCATAATAGCAAATATCCAGTCCATAGCCCAAACTTCAGTTGTCCTGTAGAAGGGCCCACATTCTGGATTTGGTTGTTTCCTTACATTGTCTTTTTACCTATGCTGCTAGTCCCTCCATTTCCCATTAACTGTGCAAGGCTTGGCTGGATTCGGGTTAAACATTCTTGGAAAGATTTCATTGGTGATGTTGTGTATTTCACATCAAGAAATATCAGATTGCCCAACTACTACTGAACTTAGAAGTGATCACTTGGTTCAGCTGGTGAGCCCCAGATTTCTCCATTATAAGGTATTACCCCATAATAATTAGTATATGCTATGTTTTGGTATTGTGCTGATATCCTATTCCTCAACGATCTTTCAATTTTTGTAGCTAATTTTTATGCTATGTTTCTTGTCTACCATGTTTCATCAATTAAAACCCTCCCGCAGTACTCATTATTTGGGCTGGCAATCTGGTGAAGCAAAATTTCCCAACTCCCAGTCCCCAATACATGGTTCTAACTCTAGGTCTGGGGCTTTTTCCTCCACATGTCAAGTAAAAGTGGCAGCCCTACCCTTTGTAGGACAAGAGAGTCCCATCAGGGTGAGGACAGGATTAAATTTCTACCCAGAATGCTAGGAATGACCACCTGGTAAAATTAGTTATGTTAAAATTTAAAAAAATTATGCAAGTAATAATATGCAAATGTGTTTATGTTGTTTGTTTGTTTGTTTTGTGACAGAGACAGAAAGTCAGAGAGAGGGACAGATAGGGACAGACAGACAGGAAGGGAGAGAGATGAGAAGCATCAGTTCTTCATTTTGGCACCTTAGTTGTTCACTGATTGCTTTTTCATATGTGCCTAGACCGGGGGCTACAGCAGAGAGAGTGATCCCTTGCTCAAGCCAGCGACCCTTGGGCTCAAGTCAGCGACTATGGGGTCATGTCTATGATCCCACACTCAAGCCAGCAACCCTGCACTCAAGCTGGTGAGCTCGTGCTCAAGCCAGATAAGCCCGCACTCAGGCCAGCAACCTCAGGGTTTCAAACCTGAGTCCTCTGCATCCCAATCTGACACTCTATCCACTGCACCACCTCCTGCTCAGACATATATGCAAACGTTCTTAAGAGAAAAGCAATGCTTAAAAGCTTACAACAGAAACAGTAGTCATTTGGCCACCAGAATCAACCACTTTTTATTTTTGCTAGAGAGAGAGAGAGAGAGAGACAGACAGACAGACAGGAAGGGAGAGATGAGAAGCATCAATTCTTCATTGTGGCACCTTAGTTGTTCATTGATTGCTTTGTCATATGTGCTTTGACTGAGGGGTTCCAGCTGAGCCAGTGACCCCTTGTTCAAAATAGCAACCTTGGGCTTCAAGCCAGTGACCTTTGAGCTCAAGCCAGCGATCACAGTGTCATGTCTATGACCCACACTCAAGCCAGTAACACAGCGATCAAGCTGGTGAGCCCATGCTCAAACTGGAGACCTCAGGGTTTCAAACCTGGGTCCTCAGCGTCCCAGGCCAACACTCTGTCCGCTGCGCTACTGCCTAGTCAGGCAACCATTTTTAACTCTTGTAGTTATGACTTCTGACACTTATCTCCATATTGCTAAATGTGTAGAATTATTATACTTGATTTCAAAATTTTAGTTACTATTTCTGACATTCTGTTAGAGTAGATAAAGATCAGCTAATTTCTGTATGTGCTGGTGTGGAGGAGAATGGGTCTGAGGTCCTAGGGCTCCCACACTGAATTCTGAGAGCAACTAGCATGTAGTGGGCCTTAAAAATGCTTGTTGACTGTCCTCGCATAGATGACACAATAAAGCCAGACTACACTCTGCAGTTTCTCATAGCAAGCCTGCACCGAGCAGAATGTAGAAGAATACGTAATCTCTCATAGTCACATACATTAAATCACTTATTTGTAACTTGTTTTACTGTAGTTTTGAAAAACATTTAAAACCCACACGTTGAGATACTTTTTAAAGGACTGTCATGAAACTAATTGTAATGACTCAGTAAAAAAAAAAAAAATCTGTATAGCTCCAAGATTTTTTTCAAATATATTCTTAATAGGCTGCAGAGAAAAGAATTTAGATGTAAGAAAGTAATCTTTTCTAAACAATGATGAGCAAACATGCCTAAAAATATATGGGAGACCTTCCCTGGAGTCATGTAGGCTCAGAATTCAGCCCTTTGCCTTGTGGAATTTCAAAGTTTGATGCCAAGCCAAAAAAAAAAGTATAAATTATGAATACTCTGAAAAGACTCCCACCTCATTAATATGTCTCAAAACACACTGCTTAAGGGTAAAGTTAATTAAATCACGGTACACATAAATTTGAAATGGACTGGTAATCAATCACAGACAAAATTATGTTATATAGAGACAAAGTGGGAGTAGTGGACATTAATAAAAGTTAAATGAAAACAGATTCCTCTAATAGAAGGAACTTTTCACCTGACTTGCTGCTGACACTATACTTTCTGGCTTTCAGGGATATTGGAGGCAAATTGATGAAAGAATTAAATATTCTTCCTCACTCTGGAACCCTTTAAAGTGATGAACCTTCCATTCAGTATTCAAGAATTTCTCAAGTTAACTTTAATGAGCATCAACTTTTCTAACAAGGCAATAAAACTCTTAAATTTATAGGATGAAGCACATAATTTTGTGAATTTCTTTTGTATTTTTCTGAAGTGAGAAGTGGGAAGGCAGAGATACAGATTCTGGCATATGCCCGATCAGGATCCACCTGGCATGCCCAGTAGGGGGTGATGCTCTGCCCATCTGGGGCATTGCTCTGCTGCAACTGGAGCCATTCTAGCGCCTAAGGCAGAGGCTATGGAGCCATCCTTAGAGCCCAGGCTAACTTTGCTGCAATGGAGCCTTGGCTGTGGGAGGGAAAGAGAGAGAAAGGAGAGGGGGAAGGGTGGAGAAACAGACGGGCGCTTCTCCTATATGCCCTGACTGGGAACGAACCTGGGACTTCCACATGCCAGGCCAACGCTCTACAGCTGAGCCAACTGCCAGGACAAGAACTCTTATTTCTTTGTTTGGTTGTGACTGTTGTCTGTCTCTGGGCCTCTTACTTTCATTGCACTTCAATTATTTTGCAAACAGGGAAAAGAAGGAGAGAAATTCAAACCAGCCATTTTGATCACTTGTTAATAGCTCTGACACAACATACCAGAGTGTCTGTCAAGTGTTGTTTTTTTGTGTTTTGTAATTAGCTGCAGGATCCGATTATGCGTGTATTCTCACAAATAGAGGCAATCTAGAGCAGATTTGAAGTTACTTTCTGTAGCTGGAATGATTTCTATCCATGTAATGTTATTCACATATATAGTTGTTTACCATTACATAGAATCCAAGAATGAAGAGGCTCTTAGAAATGAGCTACTTCATAAACCTCCACCTGAAGCATCTTCCTAGCAAGTGCTAATAAGAGGAAGTAGTTGGTCTAAAGAGCAAGATGTGGGAGACAGACTTAATTACCTGTAAACGAGGCTAACAACAGATATGTAGAAGGTCCCGGGGCAGATGATATAATGTAATAAATGCACTAGAGCCAGTAGCACAATGCAATAGATAAAACCCAGGACCTGGAGTTGGAGCTGAACCTGGCGGGGCACACATCCCAGCTTTGCTCCTTCACAGCTGTGTTTCTCTGGACAGGTGACTTAGCTTTCCTGGGAAGCAGTTTTCCCATCTGTCAAATGGAGAAAATAATACACCTAATTCATGTCACTTCTGAAGTCCTAATTCAGGACAACATTCATGACACTCAAATAATATATTATTTTTATTTTTTATTTAGAAAATTAAATTTAGCAGAGTTACTATTTAAAGTTAGGTGCTACATAAACCCACTTCCAAGGTTCTCAGAGTAAAAATATTATGTACCTAATCAAGGAGGCTATGTCTATAACTGACAATTTTAATTTATAAGAGAGAAAAATCAAGGTTAAACATGGACAGTATATGTGATAGAAAAAAAATCCTATACCTTTAAATTCCCCTAATACAGCAACACCAAAATATTTAGTAAGTGCTTCCTAAGCAGAAGCATAATAAAAAGATAAAGACAGGGTACTCCCGTGAGGAAAGCTTGATCTATCAGGCACCCACATACCTCAGAATAACTGACTACACAAGGCGCTAAGTGGCAAATAAGGGTGTAAAGGAATGAGTTCCAAGAAGGGAGAGCTGGCTCACTTTCTGGGCTGGGCCTTCCATGGGCAGTATTCACAGAGGTGATGGGGGGGGGGTAGCAGTCGTTATTTCGGATGGAAAGAATGTGCTGTTCTGTCCTACCTCACCTGCAGTTTACACTAACGGTAACGATGCAGACCTGAGTCTCAGGAGGTTCTGAGATTTGGTATAAAAAGGAGAGAAATTGTAGGGCTTCTAGCTTTCTAGATAAAGGTTGCCCTCTCCTCACAGGGAACTAGAATGAAAGTGTCAGGAATGACGTCAGTTAACAATCTGCACCCATCCCAGCGTGCCTCACGCCCCCGTGTTCTCAGGCACTTGTGTTGCCACGGGGTACGGCTGAAGTCTGGTCTGGGGTAAGAGCACATGTCCAACAAGCTCCAGCAGAACCCACACCAAAGGGGGTTTATGTGGAAACACATGAAAAGTTTAAGAGACACAGGGGAAACAAAGATGAAAATATCTGTTGTTAAGCTTATCTTGACCTAATTTCGTGAGTCAGATGCTAAGTTCGCAGGGCAAGGCCTGCTGTGACTCAAAGCCACATGTCTCCTTTCTGCTCTCAGGCCATGTCACACCTTCCACCTCCCCCCAGGGCACACTGACCATCGCCACTTGGATGACTCAAAGGCAGACCTCACTTTCTCCTTCCACATTTCCTGTCCCATAGAAGGCTCTGTCTCCTTCGAACAGTTGCCTAAACTCAAACCTAAATGTCACCACGGGCTTCTCTCTCTTCCCTGGACTTTGCAATAGACTGGTCACTTGTCTCGCATCCTCTAAACTAAATATTCTTTGGACGACTGCCACAAAGAGTCTCACATACTGGATATCATCTTAATCCTCTGTAGCAAGGCACAGAGGGGCATCATTAGCTGGCCCCAGCCGGCCAGTCTGATCTGAGCTTTCAACACTCTCCCCTTGAAATTTGCATTCGGGAAACATCTAATTACCTGAGAGGTCCCTGGACTTACCCTGCTGTGGGGTGTCCCCGCCCTGTACACACTCTTCCCTCCCCACCATGCTGACAACTAGGGAAGCTCTTATTCATCCTTCCAGCCTTAGCTCAAGGACTATCTCTGCACTGACTCGTGACACCTGCCAGCGTGCTGAGGTGTCACGTCCACGCAGCTCCTAGAACTGTGACTGTTTACAATGTCTGTCTTTGCACCTGCTTCATAAGTGCCTTGAAATCAGGAACAGCAGCCTTCCTCCTGCCAGCTCTAGCCTCTCACACACGGTAGCCCACCCAAACAAAAACCTGTTGAGAGAATGCCTGAACTTTAAAATGATGGAGAGACAGACTCATATTATTTGGTTAAAAATCAACAAGTTTGAAAACATCCGTTGCAGACATTTGTTTATTTAATTGGACAGGTGGACTTGCATGGGGATACTCTCCATCAGTGTATCCTTTCTTTGGAGATGCCAGTGAAATAGTCTCACACATGTTGTACAACAGGACAAAGAGGCAAAGCAGCATTTGTTTAAAAGAAATAACTTGTATGGCACTCCGTGAATTTACAGAGTACTGTCACCTGGAACTCAAATTTATCCAGAATATTTTTTTTTTTTCTTTCATTTTTCTGAAGCTGGAAACAGGGAGAGACAGTCAGACAGACTCCCGCATGCGCCCGACCGGGATCCACCCGGCACGCCCACCAGGGGCTACGCTCTGCCCACCAGGGGGCGATGCTCTGCCCATCCTGGGCGTCGCCATGTTGCGACCAGAGCCACTCTAGCGCCTGAGGCAGAGGCCACAGAGCCATCCCCAGCGCCCGGGCCATCTTTGCTCCAATGGAGCCTTGGCTGCGGGAGGGGAAGAGAGAGACAGAGAGGAAGGTGCGGCAGAGGGGTGGAGAAGCAAATGGGCGCTTCTCCTGTGTGCCCTGGCCGGGAATCGAACCCGGGTCCTCCGCACGCTAGGCCGACGCTCTACCGCTGAGCCAACCGGCCAGGGCCCCTATCCAGAATATTTTTAACCCCCTCTGTACCACCAAAACAAAAATAAAGAGACAAAACCCACAAGTGAGAACCAGCCAGGCAACAGGGATTTAGCACAAACTTAGCTTTGAGGACTCACAGAATTACTTCCTATGCTCCCATATAAAGTGGGAAATATTGTGGAATTGGCAAAAGAGTTCCCTCTCTTTGCATCCCTCGAAAAAAGGGTGAAAAGATTCATGTCTGAAGCCGTAGGACTGAACTCTAAAATCTCCATGTTTTGAGTATTTGGTTAATTGCAATCATTTACTTTCCTTGGGAATTAATAGAAACCATCTGCTTAATGATAAAGCTGAGCTCTGCAATTATTTGAGGAAAAATGTGCTGCAGTCAGCATAAAAGAGTCTTACTGAGGAAGCCTGCTAGACATATGTATTTCTTTTATAATTAAAGCCAATCACATTCATTAATTTAAAAATGCTGTTGTGATTAGCTGCCTCTATTTTTTATTTATCAGCACCACCCCTGTTAATATGCACCTATGCAACCTTCAATTTAAAACTTACAGTAGGTTAAATAACTATAATTGTACAGATGGTTGTGATCACACATCAGAATGTTGAGGGGATCATGAGAAAAAATAAAGATGGAGAAATAAATGTCTACCGGAACCACAGATCCGCCTTCTGGGTCTCCTACCTGTGTGTAGGAGGGTTAGTTTCCTTTCCCAACAAACAGGAAGATGGCTGGGAGTGCTCCAAACAAAATGCCTTTGAACTGGCCATCTCTCAAAGATCCTGGTAATTCCAACGGCAGGTCTGCCAGCAGATGTGAAGGGCGCCCAGAAAAACAGGCAGCTTTTGTTACACAGCAGCCTACAAAATGGGAAGTGTTAACGTCTCCTCTGACTGGCAGTAAATATTGATTCACCTGTAAAGAATAAGGGAGCCATTTCTGTATAGTGGCAAATAAATAGAGGAGGAGGGGAGTGCAGGACAGGAAAGCATAGATATTAGGCTGACAGCTCCGAGTGGGTGTCTTCTCTCTGTGTGTGGCCTCACGCAGGAGGAGATGTTTATTTGGACATACTCCCTTCCGAAAAGAGGCCAGCGGACTTTCTGCTTTTGGATGGGTCCAATGTGACAGTCCAATTCATTTCACAGAGGCCACGCAGTTTTGAAACAGCGTAATGAAGGATTTTGAGATTTTAAAACCCGTTGGTAAGAAGCAGCTGATGCCCCACAGCCCACCCAAACCCCCACTCTAACTCTAGAATGTTAACTGGTAACTACCATGGTCCTCTAGCTACGGAATGGCATGGCAGTTAAGAAGATGAGTTTTATAAAGTATGACGGAGACTGATTGAATTCTCTATTAACCATTCACTACCCATACACATTCGAGAAAGTTACTTAAGTCATTACATTTTAATATTTACTTCTGTAAAATGGAGGAAGTGATAGTGTTTGCCACAGAGGGCTGTGAAAATCAAATAAGACAACGTATGAAAAGTGCTGAATCCACAGCCGAGAGCCGAGAAAGTGACTCACAAATGTGAGTTATAGTTGTTATTTTTATTCTTATTATCCTTATGGTGAACTGGATTGCAGGAAATAGCAGGAACGTCTCAGGAATCATCAGTTCCTGAGGAATCACCGCTGCCAGGGCCCCACTACCAGAAAGAAGGCATCCTGTCTCTTCTTTTAAAAAGGAATTAAGGGCCTGACCAGGCAGTGGCTCAGTGGATAGAGCGTCAGGCTCGGACACGGAGGACCCAGGCTCAAAACCCCAAGATCACCGGTTTAAACGCGGGCTCATCTGGCTTGAGTGTGGGATCATAGACATGAACCCATGATCACTAGCTTGAACTCAAAGGTCACTGGTTTGAGCAAGGGGTCACCTGCTCTATTGTAGCCCCCTGGTCAAGGCACATATGAGAAAGCAATCAATGAACAACTAAGGTGCCGCAATGAAGAATTGATGCTTCTCATCTCTCTCCCTTCCTGTCTGTCCCTATCTGTCCCTCTCTCTGACTTTCTGTCTCTGTCACAAAAAAAAAAAAAAAAAAAAAAAAAGGAATTGAAGGAGGAAGGGAAGAGTTGAGCGTGGGCAGCAGTAGTAACAGGTGGGAGTTCTAGCAGAAATAAACATAAAGACCCTGTTTTAAAGTAGAGTAAACACAACAAATTTTCTGGCAAACAGGGAAGTGGTGCCTCAGAATAGAAATAGAATATGCTGCCCTCAGTTTCTTTTTTCAGAATAATTTTTTCCAAACAAATATGCCCATTGCATTACGTTATTTAAAATCATATGAGCTCTAGAATCAGAAGGATCCAAAAGGGACCCAGGTGTCTCCCCAGCTCCAACATTTCCCAGCTATGTCACCTTGGGCCAGTGCCTTCACCTCTCTCAGCTCCAGTTTCCTCATTGGTACAAAGCAGATGATATCAGGCAACTGGGACGTGAAGAAGTGAAAGATACCATAGCACAGCCATAAAGACAGCGGGTTGTACAATTAGACCACCTGGATTTAAACCTGGTTCAGCCACTTACCTCAGGTGACCTCGGCATCACAGAACATCTGCCTCAGTTTCTGCCTTTGAAAAATGGGGTAATAAAAATACCCATCAAGTTGTATTAAGCATTAAATAAGCTAATACTATATAAGGTCTTAAAACTGAATTCAGGCCCTGGCAGGTTGGCCTTGTGGTAGAGCATCAGCCCGGCATGTAAATGTCCTGGGTTGGATTTCCAGTCAGGGCACACAGAAGTGCCTATCTGCTTGTTCTCCCCCCCCCCCCCCTTCTTTCTCTCTATTTCTCTCTTCTCCTCCTGCAGCCAAACCTTGAATAGAGTGAGTTGGCCCTGGGTGCTGAGAATGGCTCCATGGCCTTGCCTCAGGCACCAAAAAATGGTTCTGGTTGCAACAGAGCAAGGATCCCAGATGGGCAAAACATTGCCCCTTAGTGGGCTTGCCAGGTGGATCCTGGTCAGGCATGTGTGGGAGTCTGTCTCTGCCTCCCCTCCTCTCACTAAATTAAAAAACAAACAAACAAAAAAAACCCCTGAATTCATTTTGCTTAATATTATGAATATAAAGAGAAAAATTCATTAAAGTATTGCATGTGATGCTCATTGCACAGTACCTATCATTCTTATTGTAAAGAAATTAGAAAATATAAATGAGCAAAAAAGGAAAAAAGTGAAATAACTCATAATTTTTAGATGGAAACTTTAGAATTGACAGAATACTATAAAAATGAGCAAAATTGTAACTGGAAAAGGGAGCTATTTGAAAAAAAAAAACTATGGAAATTTATTTCCCGAATACTTCCTTTTAAAAAGTCTGGACTAGGACGCTGATGTGTTCCAAGGGTGGAGATGACTTCGATATTTACCTTTCAGACCTGTTAACGGTTCACAAGTTATTCAATGGAGGAACTAGAAACCTATAAGACAGCAAAGGCACCACACACAGTGAGGCCAGTTCCTATTTAAGAGGGGAAGTGCCAAGTTTATGAGACTTTTATCCAAACCCAAGAGAATGAAGGGAATGAATTTGTTAAGGCCAACAATCCCAGTTCTATTTGTGGTGGAGGTTTAAAAACATAGAACTTTCCCTCTAAACCTAGGTTCAAGTTCCTCCATCACCTCTCTTCCTGAGGTACCTGGCAATGATGGTTATTAATATGACAATTCTTCTGGTTTGAATATAACAGAAAGGACTTTTTTTTCCCTTACCCAGAATATTTGACCAGGTACTGCAATACGAACACTTACATGGAATGGTCTACTTAAAAGCATACCTTTGGATACAGAAAAATTTTTTTTTTCAAACTCTTTTAGAATGCATATGTTCTGATAGAATACAGAGAAAAATAGAATAAACTTAGCCCAAATATTATTTTTGGATTAAACAGTATTAGTGTGTTCAAATATGTGGAAAACAATAATCTTTATGTGGGAGTATAAAATCTGTTTAGCAATGTTTCTTTTCTTTGTTTTTCTTATCACCACTTCTAAAACTGAAAATATTTCTTGACATATATTTACCAGAGTACTACATAGACATAATTAACTTTTAAATAAGAAAATACAAAAATAATTATTTTGTGGTTTAACAATTTTGAACAAATATTTATAAGTTATAATACACTCTAAATATTTTAACAATAAAAATAAAGGTTACTTATTAAAGAACAGCTTGCAAAATCATCCTTCTAGAGTCCATCTAGAATGACCATTATTTCGAAATACATTTTCTTTTTTTTTTGTATTTTTCTGAAGCTGGAAATGGGAAGGCAGGCAGACTCCCGCATGCGCCCGACTGGGATCCACCCAGCACGCCCACCAGGGGGCGACGCTCTGCCCACCAGGGGGCAATGCTCTGCCCATCTGGGGCGTCACTCTGTTGCGACCAGAGCCAGTCTAGCGCCTGAGGCAGAGGCCATGGAGCCATCCCCAGCGCCCAGGGCCATCTTTGCTCCAATGGAGCCTTGGCTGCGGGAGGGGAAGAGAGAGACAGAGAGGAAGGAGAGGGGGAGGGGTGGAGAAGCAGATGGGCGCCTCTCCTATGTGCCCTGGCCGGGAATCGAACCCGGGACTTCCGCACGCCAGGCCGATGCTCTACCACTGAGCCAACCAGCCAGGACCGAAATACATTTTCTTTATATGCTACTTGGTTACTCAGAATTAGCAAAAACTTTACTCCTATTCCCAGGGCATATAAACCTTGCATTATATATACTAAGGGACCCAGAGAGTAAAAAGAAATTACACCTTTCACTATTTAATCACCAAATTTGATTTTCTTTACAAATAACCTAAAGGTAGAGGTCTGTAATATTAATATCTCTTAATTCCACTTTAAAGGTCAGCAAACATTTACCACCCCACTCAGTTCCTGAATACAATCCATATTCTTTTCTGTGATTCAGACATAAAGCCCCTATTGATTATGTTCAAGTGGCCACTTACAAGGGGCCTGAAGCAACTGCTTGAATTCACTGAATGAGGTTCTTCGGTCTTGGCAGAGGCCAAAAGCTCCAGACGGTCTTCATGACCACTGTACCCAGCTTAACAGGTTCCAATGGCTTCCCCGGGCAGAGGAGGACGCCCCAAACTGGGTGACCTGCCTGTCTAGCTTCATTCGTCTCACAGTATGCTTGTCTTTGCTCTTTCTAATAACCACCAAGATCACAGCCACAGAGACAGAAATAACTGATTCCTACACGGGGCCTAAGCACTGGATACAGAGCAATTAATTTAATCTTTACAACGATCCTTTAAAAGAAGGACAGTGGTTACCTCCACATTACAAAAGAGGTTAAATGACCTGCTTGAGGTCATCCAGCAAGTAAGTGCTGGAGCCAGGATTCAAATACAAGCAGTCTGGCTCCAGGTCTGTGCTTTTGCTCTTGACCCTTATTCAGACCTTGAGTCTGGCACAGAGTCAAGCCTCAATAAACCTTTATTAAATGACTGAACAAGTGAGTTCTACAATTAGTCAAAGAGTCTATCCTGACTTCTTCATTTTCTACAATACATAAGTGCACTGTGGGCTTCAAAGAGGGATTCCAATGGATAATGCAGAAATTTGTACAACAAAATTTTTGGAGCACCTACAATGTGCCCGGCACTCAGGCTGGAAGAGGACCCAGCCCTGCGTTCGAAGGGCCCTCAGTGTAGGCCCGTTGATTTCTACCAGAGTGCCGACTGCTGGGTGCCACTGCAGGAAGCCTGTCCTCGCTGCACCAAGTTAACCCTTGAAGAGGGTTTACGACAGCGTTGTATGCTTTTTAAATAAAGTCAGTTTATTCAATACACATGCATTCTGCTTTAACTTTTTGGGGCCCTGGCCTCAAAAGTGCGGGACTGAGGAACAACTCAGTAAGCGTTTGTTAAATGGACGAAGAAGTCAGTGAAGTGTAACTGGTCACATTGTTTGTCTGGGAAAATCCATTTCAAATTTTTCTTTTTTATTTATTCATTTTAGAGAGGTGGGAGGGGCGAGAGAGAAAGAGAGAGAGGGGCAGGGGGAAGAGCCAGAAGCATCAACTCCCATATATGCCTTGATGAGGCAAGGCTGGGGATTTGAGCTGGCGACCTCAGCATTCCAGGTTGATGCTTTATCCGCTGTGCCACCACAGGTCAGACCAGATTCTAAATAACTAGCAAACTCAAGTATGTAGTTCGGGTCTGTCTGTCCACTAGAAGAAGAGATGAGTGAGCTCTGCTTTTTACCCCCCCCCCCCCACCGCTCCACATATGCTTCCCTTAAAAGTGAATGGCACATCACTAATGAAAATAGCAAACGGAACTCCAGAAGTTAAACCACTTCTTCACACGCTGCCTCTGTCTCTTCCTGCAAAAGAAGGAAGGACAGAAGTTCTGAATGAGGTTCTTCGGTCTTGGCAGAGGCCAAAAGCTCCAGACGGTCTTCATGACCACTGTACCCAGCTTAACAGGTTCCAATACTTTACTTTAAAAGATGCCCCGGTCTGTCTAAAAGTTGCCTTAGGTGTTGGAAGGGCTGGATCTACCCTTATGCTATCAGTCATGCACAATTAATGGAACACCTGAGTTATTACGATTCTGAGGTTTCTGTGGGACTCATCTTGTTTGTATAAAATTGGCAAATCAAAATTCTAGGTTTCGTGACTGTTTCATGTCACCATGCAAAGTTTTCCCTGATCTATCAAGAAAGGCTTTTCAAACACACGATAAGGTACTCATTCCAAAATCATCACAATTTTTTCAATCAAAAAGTGAACAGCTTTGACATTTTCAAATAAGAAGCTGTCGCCTTCAGAATTTGATGAGACTGTTCTAATAGAAGGCTGGAGTCATTAAAATTGGATTTTCGAGAGACACTTCACGTGCTTGGTAATTGGCACCTTGTAGCGGCGACAGCCTCCAAAGGAGGCTCCTCAGAAAGACACAGTCTCCCCAGACTGAATAAAGATGTGTCACACACAAGCTGCCCATTAGAAACGTGTTTTGACGTTGTTTCATCAGACAAACTCTACATCTTCAAAATAAAATGATGCTATTTTGCAAAAAGAAAATGTAATATTTATGCCTTCGATCAGTGCATACATTTTCTTAGGTAAGAAATGTAAAAGATATTCTGCAATATATATTTATACTGCCTTAATTCAAAAGTAACACACAAAAGAGCATTTCATAAGTCTTCTCTCTTTGTCCATTATTACCATTAAGGGTAAAAAAGGGAGGTGGAGAACAACCAATAATTTGTTAATGGTTTAGTAGAGAAATGCCAGGTTAATTAAAACAAACAAACAAAAAAAAATGGCACAATGTTTCCTAAGATTTACTACCATTTTATTGAAGGGGGAACTTTCTTTAAAATTCCAGATGTGAAATTGCCTTAGGAAAATTCCGACGCTGTTGTGGAAAAATGCAGTGAAGGTCTCCAACAGGACGCTGCTTGTCTGGGTCCCCAGCTGGCTTCATCCCGGCTTCACCCAGCAGATGCCAGCCAGGAGTGGGCGCTGGACCCCAGCTCCTGGGGACAGCACGGCTGCTGCCTTGGGGACAGTGAGCTACAAAGAAACACTCTGTTGTTCAAGTCTTCTTACAGAAAGTAATAAAATGCTATTGCTTGGCTTTTATGACCTTATTTTCTTTTAAAGAACTTCATTTTCCCAGAGAGGAGCCTGAGCTGATCTATGCGGTTGATACGGTGCGGCCCTCCGCCAGGGGAGCTATACTGAGAATGCAGAAGCCACTGTTGGAAGTGCAAGTATATTGAATTAGTTAATTTTCTTAGTCAAATAGTTAGCAAACAGGCAGGAAATTAAAAAACAAACAAAAAAACCTGATACTAGACTGTGTACTGAATTGCATGATTGATTATATACATTTTTAATCAGTGAAAAGTCCTAGCTTTTTAAAAAATAAGTTATCATTAAAAAAATTTTTTCAATTATAGTTGACATACAATATTATATTAGTTTTAGGTGCACAACATAGTTATTAGGCATTTATATATAAATTAAGAAGTGATCACCCTGGTAAGTCTAGCACCCATCTGACACCTTACACAGTTATACAGCATTATTAACTATATTCCCTAGAGAAGCCCTAGCTTTTAGGCTGCAGTGTAGAAGGTACATTTCTGTAGCAAATTAAGAAATTGGGAGCAGTGTGTATTTTGAAAAAAAGCCTCTCCTACTTCCAAAACTAAAATCAAAGGACAGTGAGTTCAGGCCTCTGTGAAGTGCTTAGGCATGCATCAAAACTAATACAAAAAGCTTTATCCTCCATGTCATTGCCATCATAGCTCATTTCAAACTGGTCGTTATGAAGTTCCCACAGCTGGGGAGCTACCTTTCAGGTGTGAAGGTTGGAGCCTGTGCTGAAGGATCTTCTCCAATATACAAATAGTAGGCAAATAAAACAATTTTGCCATGTTCCCTAAACATTCCTTTCCAAAATCAATGAGCCAACCCTCAGTTCTACACACACTAGACACGAAACACACAGAAACCAGTTCTTCAAACTGAAGTGAAAAGTCAAATGTTTAGATGTCACAGATAAAATGGGAAATCTTTCCCTGGTGTTCAAACTTATTTACACCATTTCTATTGTCTGGGACTATTTATTGGATAGTGTGGAAATAATGTCAGAGACAGAGAGTGAGAGAAAAACGATGTGACCCAACCTTCTATGGAACACAAGTATTGGTTATTCTTGTATTTATTCTTGACTAGGCAGTTGTTCAGTCACCCCTGTGCTGTGCTATGGCTTAAGCCAGGATCCCCAGCCCTGGGCAGTCCTCGCACATGTGACCACCACAGCTCACAAGGAAGGTGAAACAAGAATGGACTCTGGAAAACAAAATCCCTAAATCTTGGCAGGTCAACAGCACCATCTTCATGCAAAAAAACACAAGCATTATTACTGATAACTAGTAATAACATTGTTAACTCATGCTATTAATATAAAAAGTATTAATGCAATCCTATCCCCCCAAAGAACAAAAATGTCTTACAGGATTTGTGGTGCCTGAAATGCTATAAATCTCTGAAGACAGGTCATATCCTTCCCGCTTCCCTGAGGCATTTGTCACATTGCCAGACAAGATGAGAGCCCGATAAACCTCAGAAAACGTTTTGAAGATATTAGGAAGATCATGTTAGGGAAGTGGCTCAGGGGTTATACTTTATCAAACCAACATCCTTAAAATGCCTACCGCTAATAATAAACTGGCATCTGCTCTGGCAAGATGGTGGATGCTGAGCCAACAGTGGGACTATACATTTAGTAATAACCTTTACTCTGCTTTTCTTTTGTGTGTGTGTTTGTGAGGGAAAGACTCAGTAAAATAAGTAAATAAAATAAATAACACAATAGAAAAGTCTCAAACAAAGGCATTTTTCACTAAGAAAACCCTTTGGAACCGCTCCCATCCCTTCTATGACCTTCTTTCTTCTACTGAGCTTTCCTGTTACTCCACCCAGATTTTTCTCCTGAATACTATTTTTTTCTACATCATTGAACTTGTAGATTTTGTATCGCTCAGTCGTAATAAATTAGCTTACTGATGGCATCAGTCTTCTGTGGATATGTGTTTCTAAATAAGTTATTTATAGCAGAAAGTTAACTATATTCTGTCCAGGAATTAATGAGCTACTTTGGTTTCAATATAAAGGTTCTATATTTATTTTTATAATTTAATTTTTAATTAGTTAATAGTTAATTTTATTCTTTTTTTTTTTTTCTTGGAGGGAGAGAGAAGGAGGGGAGGAGCGGGAAGCATCAATTCCCGTATGTGCCTTGATCAGGCAAGCTCAGGGTTTTGAACCAGTGACCTCAGCATTCCAGGTCAACACTTTATCCACTGCGCCACCACAGGTCTTAATTTATTTTTTATAAGCTTTTATTTATTGATTTTAGAGAGGGGGGGAGAGAGAAAAAAAGGCGGTGAGAAGAGTAGGAAGCACCAACTCATAGTTGCTTTCTGTACGTGCCTTTACTGGACATCAGGGTTTCAACCTCAGTGCTCCAGGTCAATGCTTTATCCACTGGGCCACCGTCGGTCAGGCAAAGGTTCTATTTTTAAAAGCCTCAAATAGTTTTCAACTGTAGACCAATACATAGGTTACAAATCCTCACTAAAGACTTTATCAGAGTGTAAAATGAAGTTTATCTTATTTTTTGTTTTAGATGTCCATTTTTAATGATAATGATTCAGTGCTATGTAAAGTAACAATGAAAATTCATCTCTAAGAATGGCCAAGGTCTATTATTAATTCAAAATAATAGTCTGGGAATGTCATAATCACTGAAATACCATCTTATGGCTGCTCAAAGATACACAGGTGAAAATGTAATATCTCACCCATTTTTAAATCAATTAAAGGACAAAGATATCTTAATGTCATTTACTGTATTAGAAAATTAAAGTACATTTGCTAATATGGTAAGTTTAGGAGGAGGAGGAGGTAAACCTCACTAGAGTGTGTAAAAGTCGGTGAAATTCAATTTGAGGATGTAAAAGATATCAGTAACATTTTTAAAAAGGCAAACCCAAATTACATTATTTACATGTTACAGCTAAGGAAAGTTAAGAAAAGTTGCTAATGTATTTGAAATCAGTTGATAAAGTATTAACTACAGCAAATTCTGACATAAAGCACCTCTGGAAGGTATCTTAAAAATAAATAAGAAATAAAAACTTAGAACTAGAAATGAAAGAAATGAGAAAGAAAGAAATGTAAGAAAAATCAAAGATATAGAGATTCAATAACAGAACCAAAGTAAGACAAAAGACCTGCAGGCAGATGCATAGAGGTAAAATATAAGCATCAAGTTCCTAATGTGGAGAAGAGATATAAGCCTTCTCATATGAAGAATGGCTTCAATTCCCTCAATTACAGAAGGAAATGAGAAACAATAAATTATAGAAAGGTGGAAGAAATTTTACTGCTAAGACAGTTGATGGAGATTACTGCCCAGAAACATTAGATCACCAAAAAAAGACAGCCTGCACTCCAATTTTAGCAGACTTTATTAAATTGTTTAAATTGCTTGTAGGGACAATTTTGTATCTCTGGAAGATAAAGAGCTAAGTTCCTGTCACAAAAAGAAGCTTGCCTGTGGTAAGCCAAGTTCAAGCAGGATCAGTACTGAATGCTTTCTTTTCAAATTACATAAATACTGGAGTTTCTAAAAGGCTAATATTTTCCCCCATTCCTTTGCAAGACTTAATTACAGACAAACAACCTGATCAATTGTTTAATAAATAAATAGACTATAGATTGGAAGAACACAATTTATCATGCACAATAGGGTTCTTTTAGAGTGCAATGAACCAGAATATACAGTCACTACAAATAAGAAGCAATTCTAAAGTGAAATTATATTAAGAAAATGGAACTCATCACACCACCCTTCTCCCACTACAAAAACTATCGCTTTTCAAAATACTACTAAAATTGTTCTCAAGGTCATATTTTAGAATCTATGAATATGAACATTTCCCAAACTGCACTGAAGTATTCAAAGAAATATCCTTGAAAGGGTTAGTTGTAACAGGATATGTATATGTATATATGTATGTATGTATACATATAATTTTTTTTTTTGCCAATTGCAGAATCATGTGGATTCCAAAGTCCCAGTGGAATGTAAACAAAGCCAAAGGATCCATTTACTATACTGTATCCAGATACAGAGCTCAATGGCACTGGGTAATAAAGAACAATAATTCAATTACAGCTAAAAGGATTAAACTGCATTAAATTTGCATTTATTTAAATACATTGTATTTGGGATGAGAACATTAGCACCAGCAAACAGAAAGTAAACAAAGAATCTTGAAAAGTGTTAACATAGATATCCACATGTTTAAAAAGATTATTCATGAATATCTGAGTCAGTACCATCAAGAACAAATGCGAATATTTCTATCTTCATTGGGGCTCCCAGATTCACTGAAGTCTGGGTAGCCACTGGTCTCAGCAGACTTCTGGGACCAGCAGCTCCCTCTCAGCTGAGCAGACACTTGGCTGGCACAGCAGGACTGTGGGTGAGGGCCAGCAGCTCTGAAACTTTGAAAATGGGTGCCCTCCAAACTCTAGTTGGCCAGGCAGGTCAGAGAAAAAGGACAGCAAGTTAGGTGGAAGGGAAGGTCTGGGGTCACCTTAAGAACCAAGACACTTCAGGAAGTACTGTCTAGATGGGGATGTGTTCTGGGGAAAAAGGAGTTACTCACCTCAAAACTGTTCCTCCCATCCCCAAAGTAGTACCTTTTCAAAGGTCATGAAGACTACGATGAACTGGCATTAAAGAAAGCAGCCTGGAATTTGCGATGGGATCCTCAAAGGGCACATGGACAGGGAAGAGGTAGGCAAAAAAGAAGCCTTTGTTATGGCTTACTTCACTCCACCCAACAATCAGAGCAGCAAGCCCTCCCCAGTGGTGGAGCTTGGTCAGCAATGCGGTTTTACCCATTTGTTGTGTGCATTTGTTTAAACTGCTTTTTTTCCTCCCTCATTGCTTTTCACCCATAGCCAGTCAGTTTCCCCAGCTTCTTCCTTTTCTCTTTAAACCAGCTTTGACCTCAGGATCAAGGAGGCTTGTGAGGAGAGAGAGGCTGCTGGAGAACTCAGCTGAAGAAACTGATGGGTGCACTACACCTACCCTCTGGGAAACTTCTTTCCAAGTCTCTTTTTCTTTTCATTTCATTTTATTTATTGATCCGAGAGATAGAAAGCAAGAGGGAGGGAGGGAGAGATGGAGGGGGTAGGAGAGCGACAGAGGGACAGAGGGAGAGAGAGAGAGAGAGAGAGAAAATTTGTTGTTTCACTTATTTATGCGTTCATTGGTTGATTCCTGTATGTGCCTTGACCGGAGAATCAGTCTTCCAAGCTTGGCATGGACAATACTCTAACTAACTGAGCTGCCTGACTAGGACCCAAGTCTTTTGCTTTTTTTTTTTTTTCTTAATTTTTAGAGAAATAGGAAGAGGAGACAGAGACACAGAGAGATTGACTTCTTGTTCCACTTATTAATGCCATCATTGGTTGACTCCTGTATGTTCCCACAGCCGTGGCATGTTGGGACAATGCTCTAACCAACTGAGCTACCCAGCCAAGGTTCCAAGTCTCTTGCTTTAAAGTCTGATTCTGTGGCTATTACATTCACCTACAAGGGGCCAGAAGAGTGGCCGGGGATGGGGTGGAGGGGGAAATGTGGCTCTGTCTGGTTGAGAGACAATTTAAGCAAGCTATGTAGGGCATTCTAATCTAGTCTGTGTTGGCTAGATGGTTAAAGGTGAGGGAGAGTCCAGAGGAAGATGCTTGAAGGGCTGAGAAAGCCAGGCCATGGAGGGCTCAGAGGAGAGGCACAATTTAAACAAAGGAAAGGCACAGTCAGCTTTGCATTTCAGATAGATCACTCTGAGTGTGCAGGGTGCAAGAACGCTGACCACAAGCATGGATGGTGGATTAGTGAACTAAGATAAAAGAGAGAATCTGAGAGAGAAGAGAACGGCTGGTCCTAGAAATGTCTAGGAGGTAAATCAGATGGGATTCTGGCTGAATGAATGTGAAAAAGAAAAGAGGATTTGAGGACAATGACCACATGTCCAATTTGGATAACTAGGTGGTTTTCTTGTTTTTTTATAGGGACAGAGAGAGAGAGTCAGAGAGAGGGATAGATAGGGACAGACAGGATTGGAGAGAGATGAGAAGCATCAATCATCAGTTTTTCATTGCGACACCTTAGTTGTTCATTTATTGCTTTCTCATATGTGCCTTGACTGCAGGCCTTCAGCAGGCCGAGTGACTTCTTGCTTGAGCCAGCGACCTTGGGTCCAAGCTGGTGAGCTTTGCTCAAACCAGATGAGCCCGCGCTCAAGCTGGCGACCTCGGGGTCTCGAACCTGGGTCCTCTGCATCCCAGTCCGATGCTCTATCCACTGCGCCACCGCCTGGCCAGGCACTAGGTGGTTTTTGAAGCTACTAACCCAGATGAATAGACGTAGATGGTGGAGAAGATTTGAGGATGATCAATAGCAAACTGAGTGGCTGGAGGAGGAGGTGATATGTGACTGGTGTCTCAGCATGGGTCCTCTAAGAGTTGGTCTAAGCAAACTGGGACAGAGTGTACCAGACTTGCATTCTAATGGTGCTACCATTGGAACCTGCTTCCTCACTTACAGAATGAGACACTCGACCCACAGTTTGTTTCCAGGATTAAATGAGAATGTGCTTGTAAAAGTAATCTTCAACTCTGAAGTTTTAATTAAAAGTTTAAGAACCCCCAACCTCACCCTAATCCATTTCTTTCTCTCTATTCATCAAACATTCTGTGCTATCTCAGGCACCAGAGATAAAGAAATGAACAGCAACTCTTACAGGAGTTGATACAGCCATCAACATTTGGTGTACCAAATGTCACTCCTCATTTGTGAAACATTTACGCAACAAGTAAAAATATTTGAAGCCCATAGTATAGGCTTGATTTTAAAAATAGAAACATGAGTAGCCCACAGTTGTTCTCCTCAAGGACCTCAAGTTCAAAGTGCAAAAAATAAAATATAAAGAGAGGGATTAGATGATGTCCTAAGCAGTGTAATGGAGGTATGAAGCTGAACTGCAAGAATTTGATTGCCAAAGGTCAGCTAATCTCTTTACTATTCCAATTTCTGTATATCAGAGACAAAGAGATTATTAATATTATTTTAAATAATTATTTGCAATGGAACTATCTGGCCTTGTGGGGAGAAATCATCATAATGAAATGTCCAGCAGATTAAAACTTACTAAAACCCTTCTCTAAAGATGTTTTAATCAAATATATACAGACGTCAATCTATGGTAAATGACCTGTTGTACACTAAAAATACTCCTGATGGACAAAACTGATGAACATATATATATTGAGTCTATATTCTGTGCCAGGCATTCTAGGAAGGGCAGGATCCACTCTTTATGTGTATAATCTCTAATGTCTCCCAGGGCCTGCACTGACCCCTCCTGAACGGAATTGCCTTTCTTGAGCTTTCTGTGTAAAAGTTACTAGGATACAGTCTGGTATAGAAATTTTCAGTCTTTCCAAATCATTTCTGAGTATTTCCCAAATGGAATTAAACTGTTGGTGAATTTTTGTTGCCAATTAAGAAAAAATACTTCAATTATTTTTAATCACACTTTTCTCCATCTTATAACAAGATATTAATTTCAAATAACATCAAGGTCTATGACAGAAGGTAGATAAGAAGTATAAGGGTTATTTATCATCTTTAGGTGGATCGTGCATTAATCGTTAACTGCCCCCTCACATATGAGAATAGCACAAAGAGAAACTGATTAGAACCCCTGAAAAACTTTGACTTCCTATCTTAAAACCCAATATTTATAATTTGTGATTTGCTCATCTTTGGTGTTTAACAAATGTTCATTAAATGTTCATTGTAGCCTGACCAGGTGGTGGCGCAGTGGATAGAGCATCAGACTGAAATGAGGAGGAGCCAGGTTCGAGACCCCAAGGTCGCCAGCTTGAGCGCGGGCTCATTTGGCTTGAGAGTAAGATCACAGATATGATCCCATGGTCTCTGGCTTGAGACCAAGGTCGCTGGTTTGAGCAAGGGGTCACTCGGTCTGTTGTAGCCCCTTGGTCAAGGCACATATGAGAAAGCAATCAGTGAAAAACTAAGGTGCTGCAATGAAGAATTGATGCTTCTCATCTCTCTCCCTTCCTGTCTGTCTGTTCCTATCTGTCCCTCTCTCTGACTCTCTTTCTCTGTCTCTGTCAAAAAAAAAAAAGTTCATTGTGAACGGAATCTGGTCCAAAAAGCACCCAACTGGAGATAAAACTAACCCCCCCCCCCAAAACATATAAATCATTCTTGAGAGTTGTATACAATTTGCTAATATATATAGTACTGTTTTCACTATATTTTGGAACATGAGGAACACTTTTTGCATTATTCTATTTTTTTTAAGATTTTGTGTGTGTGTGTGTGTGTGTGTGACAAAGACAGAGAGAGAGAGAGAGTCAGAGAGAGGAACAGATAGGGACAGACAGGAAGGGAGAGAGAAGCATCAATTCTTTGTTGTGGCACCTTATTTGTTCATTGATTGCTCTCTCATATGTGCCTTGATGGGGGAGGGAGGAGACTACAGCAGAGCCAGTGACCCCTTGCTCAAACCAGCAACCTGGGGCTCAAGCTGGTGAGCCTTGCTCAAACCAGATGAGCCCACGCTCAAGCTGGCAACCTCGGCATCTCGAATGTGGGTCCTCCATGTCCCAGTCCGACGCTCTATCCATTGCACCACCACCTGGTCAGGCTTAAGATTTTATTTATTTCACACGGGGGTAGGTGGGTTGAATGAGAAGTATCAACTCATAATTGCTTCACTTTAGTTGTTCATTGATTGCTTGTTGTATGTGCCTTGACCCAGCAAGCTTAGGGTTTCAAACCTGTGACCTCAGCATTCCAGGTCAAGGCTCCATCCACTGTGCCATCACAGGCCAGGTGCTTTTTGCATTATTTTTAAATGACAAAAATCTCACAGTGTAAATAAAAAATGTATAATATGAAGATACATATAAGGTAGGGTGGCAAATATACTTGATGGAAAAAATGAAATGACAGTGTTTTTAAGAAACTCATCTTAGATCAGGAAGATAATTTAACTCTATTGTGTGCATTTAAAAAATCCATTATAGCCCTGGCCGGTTGGCTCAGCGGTAGAGCGTCGGCCTGGCGTGTGGGGGACCTGGGTTCGATTCCGGCCAGGGCACATAGGAGAAGCGCCCATTTGCTTCTCCACCCCCCCCCTCCTTCCTCTCTGTCTCTCTCTTCCCCTCCTGCACAAGGCTCCATTGGAGCAAAGATGGCCCGGGCGCTGGGGATGGCTCCTTGGCCTCTGCCCCAGGCACTAGAGTGGCTCTGGTCTCGGCAAAGCGAAGCCCCAGAGGGGCAGAGCATCGCCCCCTGGTGGGCAGAGCGTCACCCCTGGTGGGTGTGCCGGGTGGATCCCGGTTGGGCGCATGCGGGAGTCTGTCTGACTGTCTCTCCCCGTTTCCAGCTTCAGAAAAAAAAAAAAAATCCATTGTACTGCAGAAAAAAAAATATTTTTGGTAGAAAAATAATAAGCATAAAGTAAAAAATCCATAATCTCATCTCTCAGTGATCAACATAGGACATATAAACACAAACATGGAGGAGCCTACATTACTCTCCTCCAGAGTGATCTCACCACCCTACTATTTTCTAATCTACCTTTTCTACTTAAATATATCCTGAATATCTTTTCAATTGATTTACCTCAGTGTCTTTAATTTTGTAAAATTTTTATTTATAGTTTTTAGAGAGAGAGGAAGGGAGAGACACACAGAGAGAAACACTGATTTGTTCTTCCACTTCTTTTTATTTTATTTTTTTGGTGACAGAGTGACAGAGAGAGGGACAGACAGGGACAGACAGACAGGAAGGGAGAGAGAGAGAGATGAGAAGCATTATTTCTTTGTTGCAGCACCTTCATTGTTCATTGATTGCTTTCTCATATGTGCCTTGACTGGGGGGCTACAGCAGAGTGGTTGACACCTTGCTCAAGCTGGTGACCTTGGAGTTTTGAACCTGGGTCCTCTGTATCCCAGTCCGACGCTCTATCTACTGCGGCACTGCCTGGTCAGGCCTTCCACTTATTTGCGCACTCATTGGTTGGTTCTTGTATATGTCCTGACTGGGAATCGAACCCACAACCTTGGCATAGCAGAACAGTGTTCTAATCCAATGTTTTCAACTGTAGGTCCACAAACCAGTCTGTAAGAAATTTCTTGACGATTTACAAAAGTGTCAACCACCCTTATGTTGTATGAAGATTACAGACCCAGTGATCTTGGTTGAATTTGCTTTTTGCTCAGGGTGATTTCTGCCTTAGCGGTCCCCAAATAATTATCCTATTTTCACCGGATCCCAGATGTAAAAAGGTTGAAAAGTACTGCTCTAACCAACTGAGCTACCTGGCCAGAACTGTACCTTCATTTTTAACAGGTGCATAATTTTCCACCTTATAAACACACCATCAATTTTTCTAGTTTTTAAAATCTAAGACAAGCTTTCTGACATTTTAAATGTAAAGTTAAATAACTCCATAAATAAAAATCAGTTCAGCAATGGGCTTTTTTTGTGTGTGTGTGTGTGTGTGACAGAGACAGAGACAGAGAGAGGTACAGACAGGAAAGGAGAGAGATAAGAAGCATCAATTTTTCATTGCAGCACCTTAGTTGTTCATTGATTGCTTTCTCATATGTGCCTTGACCAAGTGGCTACAGCAGGCTGCTTGACCCCTTGCTCAAGCCAGTGACCTTGGGCTCAAGCTGGTGAGCCCTGCTCAAACCAGATGAGCCTACACTTAAGCTGGCAATCTCGGGGTATCGAACCTGGGTCCAATGCTCTATCCACTGCCCCACTGCCTGGTCAGGAGCAATGGGCCTTTTAAGCATATATGGAATACTTTTTAATTAAAACAAAATTCTATAATGTGACAGAAACTTCATAGCGTCCCTAGATTTGCAATTTTTATGAAGTAGAATTCACCTCCAACTTTGTCTGGAACAATAGTGACTGCTTTTGGATAATACACTTGTTTTAAGAGGAAAGGTCATTTCAAGTTTGTTTAAGACTGCCATCTAGTGCCTTTTTTCTTCCTGTTGGATTTTGGAGGCTTTTTGTGAGCAAGTCAGTTTAGGTACGTGCTACATTTAACTTTCTAAACTGGTTAACTCAGAGTTTAGGTAGCAGTAACCTTTTTCTGCTGTATGTCATTCTTACAGTACCAGCTGTGCCAATTAAGGAAACTGACTGTATTGTTCAGCAGTCTTAGAGAAAAAGCGAGACACAGACCTGAAGAAAAGAAAAAAGCTGTCATCCTTTGCTGACCTATGCAATTAAACATGACCCTCAAAACAAGACAAATTAACTCCTTTGTTTTGATGTAATCCCTGGAACAGATGGAGCGATAATGGAACCATATCACTACACCAAGGTTCATGTTTAAGATGAGCACCATGGCACTGGACATTCTGCCCTGGGTGATACAGCTGAAAGATCAGGTCATCAGTCGAATAGCACAGACTTTGAAATCAGCGCCCTGCAGAGGACACCTGCTGTAGACTCGTTGGCCACTGTGTAACTCAAGGCATTCCTTCATGAATCAATGTGGAATCAATCTCCCAGCTTGCTGTTGGGTGGCACTGAGCTAATGGACAAGTACACCAGCAAAAAAAAATGAGCCTTATGAGCTCATTAGCCAATTCAAACTGGAACAGTTCCAAGACACCTGGGTGGTTATGTCCACCTACCTGAATTACCCTGGAAGTTTCAACTGGATACTGTTTTCTTCCATGAGTCATAAATTATTTGAGTTTTACTATGCGCTGTTAAACAATTGTCATATTCCACGCTTAAGTGGCTGCCTTCCAAATAAGGTATGACGTGATTTTGTGATAAAAATCACTGGAGACCTAAAGTATGAAAGAAGCTGTACTGGTTTGAGATAAAATTCCATCTGGTAGCTCAACTGATCAAGACATTTATTTGATTTCAACAGTTCCCACAATCATGATGAGGCAATTCCAAATGGCATTCATACTTTTCTTTCTAGAAAACACTTCCTCTATTCGTAAGAAAAATAAAAGTTTAAAAAAGTTCTTTTGTATTAATTTCTGTGGATTTCCAAATTCAAATGTGTGTTTGAACAAGCAAAAAAAAATCCATATTTAGTAAGTTCTTAAAAATTATTATATAAGCTTTAATGCATATAGTTAAAGAAGAAAATATTTAGCTTCATTTTAAAGCAACTATTTTGTATATTTGGGAGATTATTTTCACAAACATTTACATATTAATGTCAACAATGATTCAGTTTAATATGCAATACTTGGTGTGAATTTAACCTTACCCCCAAAGGTTCTTAGCAAATACAAACCTTTAATTTCCTAGGCTTTATCATGCAAATCCCCTCAAATTGCCTGTTAAATTCCACCTTCATCAGATCACCGAAAAATGCAGAGTAAAAGGTAGCCTATTTGAACTGTGAAAAGGAGGTAAACATAATAAGTGGGTACTTTTGTGCATGTGTTAATATTTTAAAAGAAAAAATACAAATATGCTGGGCTTTTCCATACTATAGATTCATATGAGTTTCAGAATCATAAAAATACCAGTAAAAGCAATTTTATGAAGAGAGATCCTAAGAATAAAATTACAGGCTATTTCTTGCTCCATGAGAATTTAGAAAGACACTAATAGAAAAAAGAAAATGTCCCTGTAGCTTATATTATATAGTTCATTCACTAAGAGCAAAATCCCTGAAACCAGCTGAGGGAGGATGAAGTTATCCAGCACAAATCCAGCCTGTATCTAAACCCAGCAGTGAGAAGCAGACTCCAGGTCCCAGCCCTGTGGGTAGAAACAGCCAGGTCCTGGGACGGAAGCTTGTACTTGTTTTCATGGTGCAAGAGTATGAACAGGACTCAGCTGACTGACTGACGTTCGGATCTAATGGTGACAGCCTCCTGAGCACCAGAGAGCTCCTTTGGTAATTGAGGCCAACTACCTTCCCTCCCCATTTCAGATGTGCCTGTAGGAATACATCCCCAGCCCAGCCCCAGGACATGGTCAAGTCCTCGAGGATGGAGATCAGTGGTCCTATCTTTGGATTTCCCCTTTCTTTTCCTTCCTTCCATGCACTATACCCCCTTTCTTGTGATATACAGAAATGTGTTTACATTATGTTTCTTCAGTAAGTCTTACTGAATGAATAAATGAGATAAATTTTAAGTGTAAATACAATAGTTTGGTTAGATTTCACATTACAATTAACCTTCAAAGACATATAAGCATTTTCAAATTTAAAAAATTATTATTGCCCTGGCTGGTTGGCTCAGTGGTAGAGCGCTGGCCTGGCGTGTGGATGTTCCAGATTCGATTTCTGGTCAGGACACACAGGAGAAGTGACCATCTGCTTCTCCACCTCCCCCCCCCCAACCTTCCTCTCCTGCAAACATGGCTTGATTGGTTTGAGGGTGTTGGCCCTAGGGAGCTGAGGATGGCTCCATGGAGCCTCCACCTCAGATACTAAAAATAGCTTGGTTGTGAGCATGGCCCCAGATGGGGGTTGCCAGGTGGATCCTAGTTGGGGTGCATGTAGGAGTCTATCTCCCCTTCTCTCACTTGGAAATGAAAAAAAAATTGTTATCTAAATCCCAGATGATCTATGCTTTGAAATATTTAAAAATAGAAACATTGTTTATGAGCTTTTTTTCCCATTCTGTTTTAAAAAGTTTAAAAAATGTTTAAAAAACAGTGTGGTGCAAAAGTAGATTTATTAGTTGTTGGTATGCAAAATACATTAATCTTGTATTATTACTTATTAATTATATTATTTTCCATACAAAGAACTTTAAACCTTTCTCTCACCCTGTATATCACTAATATTTATTTTTCTGATTTTAAAAGAACACACTTATAGCACAAATTTTGGAAAAATTGAAAAAGGGACAAAGAATAAAATCATACCCATTCCTAATGTAGCCATGATGAACTAAAGCACTACTAACATTTAGCAGATAGAAAAACACACAAAGTTAGCAGGGCATCAAACTCAAAGCGCCTGAGTTTCCATAGATCCAGAGTAGGGTCTTCAGTTTCTTGTATATTTAAAAAAATACTTTTTACCAGTTGATCCAGGAAGTCCCTTGAGTATTGGAGCATTGGTTTATCCTAAACAAACTTAATGGCTTCTGATTGCTAATCAGACTGTACTTAGTTACACTAAAAACTATAATGGCCGAACAAGTAATGCTCCATGGACGAGTTGGTTTGAGAAATGAGAGTACTAGCCAAGGACTGCTTTTAAAATACTGGAGCAAAATAACCCATTAATTTAATGGGTGTTGTCATCAAGCCAAGGCCACTAAAACATGTACATGCCAACTAGACCAAAGAGTGAGAAGAAGCACGTGTGCGCCATCTTTTCCCCTGGGTTGCTTAGACCACACACTAAGCCCCTATTCATTTATTTCTTTATGTACTTATATATGGACTCTATCTGGCCAACCTGTAACTCTGATTATGCCATCAGTTCTTCTCACTCATTGATTCTTATAAATAGGTGACGTGAAAACATTGCTCCCAAAGATCAGGAGACTAAAATATCTTACCCTAAGAAATAAGAAAGACAAAGAAAGATAATAATTCTTTAAAATTTTACATGCAGCAATAGATGCATGATCATGGAGAGTCTCTAACCTAGCTGAGGCGGATGCTACTTTGTATTATTAGTTCTCTCTCAGCATCTGTACAAATTTCTTCTACCTATGGTTTTCAAACTGTGTTCAAAGAACCAGGATCCTGTGTGTCTGGGGAGGAGACAAGGGTTGCCAGGGAGATATAGGATGCCCAGCTAAATCTAAATTTTAGATAGACTTTCAATTTTTTTAGGGCCCTGTAATATTTAGAACACAATTATGTTAAAAACTATTGTTTACCCGAAATTCAAAGTTTGCATCTTGTGTGGTTTTTTATTTCGATTAACATAACAGAACAAACCCTAATAATGAAACCCCTTTTCTGCCAAACAGAGCAACCCCACTTCCATGAGGGGGTTCCAGAAAATGTTGTGTTTGAGAAAAGGGTTTAGTATCCAAAAAAAAAGTTTGAAAACTATTTTGCTAGAAGAATCTGAGCAACACTGAATTCTACTGTCTATGGACTTCCCATTAGTAAAGCAGAGTGCATCTGGTTGTTGTGAAAATTAATTAAAGCTTGTAAAACCCTTTCAAATTGGCGCGTTCAGCCACATATGCTGCTAAATATTTATCACACTCCAGACTGCCTGAAAACATACTGACTGCTCAGTGAACAATTAGAAGAAATTCCAAAAGATGTTAAATCACAATTTTAATATCGCCACATTGAAGAGCCACATATCGAAACACAGGGGAACCTTCCAGCTCAAGAATTGAGTATATCTTTGAAAACAAACATACATAATTTGTTTTTAAAAGTAGGGTATTTTAAATCATATTGTTATAGCTTTTTTTTCTTCCCAAACTGAATCAGCTTTTAAAACAAGGAGTTCAAGAAATAACAATCAGGAAATGAAGAAAATAGTACAACCCTATTGTCTGCCATTTATGCTTGGTAAGGGCTTTTTATTTTAAGCTTTAAAAAAAAGTCTTCATGAACACAAAACCAAGATACCAACACAATAAAACATACATGGAAGCCACTTGGTGACATTCCCATTTCTTTTTCCCCAACTATTAGCTTTCATGCAAAAAAACTCTTACAGTACTAAAGCAAATGTCATGAAAGTATAACACTCATTATATATAATGTTGTCTAAACACTTGAGGCTGCAAGTGAAACCTGGCAGTGAAACTGAAGAGTAAATAAATTTAGATTGTACCAACATAACAATGAAAAGACACAAGTGGAAATACTTGGTAGGCTGGCCAGGTAGAGGCAGCATTTAAGAAGGAGAATAGAGAACACTTATTCAGAAGTGTCAAGTCATCCACATAAAAAAGACAGTTAAAGTTGTCAAAATTCATAACTACATTCTGACTGAAACTGAAGTTTTATACAGGTTGCAATAAATCCATGACCAAGAGCACAATTAATCTTAGAGCCAAATATAAAGTCTTGCAATTCACTGAGCATCATGCTTGTCTCATGTTTCCTGCCTTTTCCCACACTGTTCTTTCTGTCTAGACTGGATTGTTCTCCAATTTAATGTCTTGGCCAAATCCTATTTAGTCACCAATACCCAGCTCAGTCATCTCCCTCTCTTGGAAACCTTCCTCAGCAACCTACAAGTTGTGACACTACCATATTTAGTATATTTCTCAATTTCTCCTCTCCCACAATACTTTGCAAGTGAGTGCTTAAATGCCTTCCTTCCTACAAAAATGGTGAGCTTTTTCAAGACAGGTACCTTTTGTATATATTTAATGTTTGCATTCCCAGAGCCTATCACAGTGCCTGGCACAGCACAGGGGCTCCATGAAGGCGTGCTGAAATGAAAATGATGTCCCCAAACTGAAGTAAAACTAACAAAATTTAACATGAAATGGTTAACACATATTTATTTGTACGTGCAATTTCTCCTTACTTCTCAGAGAAAAAAGGGCAGAGAATATGCAAAAGAGCCGCCATCACTTTGAAGTGAATAAATGGTCAGGAAAAGCAGAAGATGAAAGGTTCTGTATATCCACTTGAGCTACACCAACAGAAACACTGTGAACCGTTCCTTAAACATCCCTGCAAAAGTGTGCCAGCTGTAAGCTGGAGGGCTGGCCTCCAGAGCCGGGGGATGCATGGCTGGATTCCGAGTCCATCCACCCTCTAACAGTCGCTGAGAAGGCCCACAAAGGTGTCATTAAGAAATGGAATGTCTTCTTGCAGTACTTTCACACACTCATTACCATCTGATAGCGTTTGATCTTTGAGTCATGGCTGAAGTGACCCAGATTCAAACTGGTGATTATTAATGTCACATTTATACAGTCCTTCCTATTGGAACAGCACTTCATAGTCACTTACAAACCTGCCGGGGGATGCACCAGGGCTCATTGTTATGCTCATATAATATGAACAAGTCAAAAACTTCATCTTCTTGGACATAATACAGACGCTATAATGCTTTTTGGTGGGCTGTTTGTGACTCCAGGCTCAGTCTAATTAGAATGTGAATAAGATCCAAGGTCCTGAGAATCTGCTAAAAGGTTGGTAATTTAATTAATCACAGTGCTGCAAAAATGGAACACCCAGGCCAGTAAGTATGGTGACATATACCAACATGTAGTATTTAAGATTAATAGAGAAAGAGTTTCACCGTTTATTGCATATTTACGCCAGCTTTTATTTGGAGAGTAGGGGAGATAAGACTATTACTATGATTTTAAAAAATATTAGGAATGTAACTAAAATGAATGTTATTTTTCTTTTCCAGCAAACTCTCTCTAAAGCTTCCCAAATTAATTCCAATTTGGTCAATGAACACACATTTTATTTTATTTCAAGTTTTTAAAAAAAATTTTTTTTATTTTTATTTATTTATTTATTCATTTTAGAGAAGAGAGACAGAGATATATATATATATAGAGAGAGAGAGAGAGAGAGAAGGGGGGAGGAGCAGAAAGCATCAACTCCCATATGTGCCTTGACGGGGCAAGCCCAGGGTTTTGAACCAGCGACCTCAGCATTCCAGGTCGAGGATCGATCCACTGCGCCACCACAGGTCAGGCTAAAAATTTTTTATTTTTTAAAGACTTTATTAATTCATTTTAGAGAGAGAGCAAGTAGAAGCAGGAAGCACCAAGTCCTGTATGTGCCTTGCCCTGGCAAGCCCAGGGTTTCGAACCAGTGACCTCAGCGCTCCAGGTCAATGTTTTACCCACCGTGCCACCACAGGCCAGGCCATGAACACACACACTTTAAATAAAGTTACAATCACTACTGACTGACTATATGAGCAAGTGAACATACTACTTTGAGTTCTACTTTTCAAATTTTCCACATTTCCTATGTATAAACACGGTATGCACATTTGTAATTTTTAGTCTGAACATAAGTATACCATTGTTGTAAATACATCAGATCAATAATTTACTCTTAATATTTGTGTATTTTTTTTAGCTCCTCCTGTTAAACTATAATGTAACCTATTATGTCAGACTTTTGGTAAGAGAAGTGTGTATTCTCAAGTCTTTAAAACATAGCAACTGTTGAATTTTGAATTGACCACACTGAATCATGAATAAAGGGACCATTTTTTAAAGTTGTAACTGGATAATAATTTTGAATAGATCATTAAATAATTCTAGTCAGACACTTAGTAATAATTAATAATAAAAAATAGTATCAGCTCCAATGTATTATATATCTCCTTGAAGTTAAGAGTCTCCAAATCTAGGATTTTAGAATTAAGAAATTGTGAGCCTGAAAATTCACCAAGTCTCTCACTTTATAATTGAAAAAACTGAGGCACAGAGCAGGTAACAAGTCCAAAAACTTAAGTGACTTATTCAAGATCACATGCAGGTTGGTAGTAGGAAAGGCTTTCTAACAGCATTTCATTTAGAACAAACATACACAGCAACATTTACAAAACAATAAAACATCAATATATAATATTATATCAGTTATGAGTGCTTGTTTTCCCTTTTTTTTTTTTTTTTTTTTTTTTTTGTTTATTAAAACTGAAGAGTAAATGTTAATTTACTTAGAAACGACCAAACCAAAGCTCCTTAAGAAGCTGTGACTTGAACTCAGGTCAGCTGCTTCATCAGTAAATTGGGGATGACTTTGGAGAGACCTCCACACAATAAATATGCAGAGGCAAATGAGATGAATCTGAAAGTGCTTCGTGTACTTCAGAGGCGTTAGTATTATTTTTAGTAAAGATCCCCCAAGTAATACATGATAATTTCTGGCCAACAAGTTGGCTCAGCTCCTTAACTGAAAAGCCGACTCTGCCAATTGAATCCTGGAAACAGACACTAAAATGGTCATTTCAAGCAACTAGGCTTCCTATCAAGTTGGTTGAAAATCACTCTTAGAGGATTGGCTTTTCACCTCTGGAATTTAAGTCAGAATTGCATAAGTAAAAGACTCAACTCTTTTTTTTTCTTTTTTTAATGTTTATTGTATTGATTTTAGAGAGAGGAAGAGAGAGAGGGAGAGAGAGACAGACAGGAACATTGATCTGCTCCTGTATGTGCCTGACTGGGAATTGAACAGGTAATCTCTGCATTTCGGGACAATATTCTAACCAACTGAACTATCTGGCCAGGGCTCAACTCTATTAACATCACAAGATACTGCCTCTTTTTAAAAAAGGTTACCAAGTAGTGTGGGTGCATTAGGCAGAGGGAAGAACATAGCTTCCTTGTTGCAAATACTTAATCTCACTTCTATTAATATGGCATCTGTTTGCTATATGATAAGATTTCATTGACCACTTTGTGGTGGAGAGAAGAAAGAAAGGTATTTATTTGATCAGTCTCTTTCCTCATATTCTAGCATGTTTTTCTGGCTTTATTCAGATGTGGGGATAGCTCAGAAACTTTAGGTGCAAAAAAAAAAAAATCCTACAACCCAACCTCCTTCCCCTACCCCCACCCCCCACCGCTATTCTGGAAATTTTCTATAAAGAAAAAACAGAATACTGGTTTCTATTTGCCTTTATTTCATATATAACATTAAAATGGTCCACAAGTGCTTATTCTGCAAAATGAGGGTAGCCATTTGCTAACTTGATAGTCCTACCATGAGAATGAGAATGTAAGCTTAAAACTCTCTAACTTGCTTGGCACTGTAGAGTAGTAGATTGGAGCGGAGCTGCTCCAATTAGAAGCATAGCTAGCTTCCTATGTGTCTTGCAGTAATTCATTTGGCAGATATTTATTAAGCACCTACTATATGTCAGGCATATTTTAAGACTAGGGGTAAAGCAGTAGACAAAATGGCATAAAGACTTCTTCCTGGAACAGACAGCTATGTAAGTAAATGCATGTCAGATAATAAGTGCAGCGGAGAAGCAGGTTAAAGGGTTTTAGGAGTGCTGGGTGGTATCTGAGGAAAGGGAAGGGCGCTTTAAAAAGTTTTTTGAAGAGAGAGAGGGAGAGAGGGGAAGGGAAAAAGATGAGAAGCATCAACTCATAGCCTTGACCAGGGGCCTTCAGCCAAGCCAATGATCGACCCCTTGCTCAAGCCAGCAATCTTGGGCTCAAGCCAGCAACCATAGAATCATGTTGATCTTGTGCTCAAGCCGGAGACCCCACACTCAAGCTAGTGAGCCCACGCTCAAGCCAGAATCTCAGGATTTAGGACTTGGGACCAACACTTTGTCCACTGCGCCACCACTGGCCAGGCAAAGGTGCTACTTTGTACAGGGCAATTAGGAAGGCCCACCTGATGTCAGATGACTTGGGGAGGAAAGGATGGAGTGAGGGGTAAACCCACCTGTGTCCTTTGGTACTAGCTTGAAGTCTAGCACAAACAAGGAGATTAGCTGTCAATTTCAGGGAAGTGAGAGGGACAAATAATAAAGCTGTATACAATACTTGAACCAGCTCTCAATTTATCTCCAATGATCCTTAAACCCTGTATATACAAGTTAATCTTTTTTCCTGACTAAAATTCCTCACAGTATCTCTTCACATAACTAAGAGAGAGTTTTCCAGTTACATTGTGCAAACAACCCAAGTAGATAATTCAGGTAGAGATTTCCACTCCAAGGCCCTGATTATTTGATTTGGCAATGGTCATACAAGATGAAAAAAAAATGCTGAAGCTCACTGCCTTTGCTACTGGCCATACCTCCCCAGTGAAGAAACCACAAAGGAAACTGCACAATCCTCCAGACTTTAGTGATGGGTTTTTAAAGTTCTTCATTTAATGAAGAACAAAACAAAACACTCCCCATCCCCAAATGGTATATAGAACAACAAAAACAATTCAAGTAACTAGGCAAGTATCATATTTCTCCTTTCCTTTGTACAACAGAGGACACAAAACACTTGTAAGTACAGAAAATACAGTTTTTTCTAGGATTATTATTTATTATTATATTATTTACCAAACAACTGTGCATCTACTTTTGCCCCATACTGTAAAGAGCTTTTTAAAAACTTTTGTCTTTATAATTCGAAATGTAAAAATAAGACTTAAAATTGTAATAAAATTGTAAATTTGTCGATAAGTTTTGAAACCTTTATGATGATATGGTTGAAACCCTTTCTTAAGTGGACACACATTAAGATAATAACAGAAAATTGGACATTATTCATTGAACAAATGCAGGAGCCTAAAAGGTAAGGAAACACAAGAAAAATATTTTCAACAGTGTGTTAATTGTACTTTCAAGTAACATGCTTAATATGCTTAGTATTATTTTTTTCCCTCAAATTCCAGCTATCAGCTCTCTTTTCAGGTGAAATACCTCCAATTTTTTTTTCTTTTTTTTTTCTGAAGCTGGAAACGGGGAGAGACAGACAGACTCCCACATGCGCCCGACCGGGATCCACCTGGCACGCCCACCAGGGGGCGACGCTCTGCCCACCAGGGGGCGATGCTCTGCCCCTCCGGGGCGTCGCTCTGTTGCGACCAGAGCCACTCTAGCGCCTGGGGCAGAGGTCAAGGAGCCATCCCCAGCGTCCGGGCCATTCCTGCTCCAATGGAGCCTTGGCTGCAGGAGGGGAAGAGAGAGACAGAGAGGAAGGAGAGGGAGACAGGTGGAGAAGCAAATGGGCGCTTCTCCTGTGTGCCCTGGCCGGGAATCGAACCCGGGACCTCTGCACGCCAGGCCGACGCTCTACCACTGAGCCAACCGGCCAGGGCCCCTCCAATTTTTTTAAAGTGAGAGGAGGAGAGATAGAGAGACAGACTCCCACATGTACCCTGACTGGATCTACCCAGCAACCCCTGTCTGTCTGGGGCTGATGCTCAAATCAACTGAGCTATCCTCAGTGCCTGAGGCCAACGTTTGGACCAACCAAGCTATCCTCAGCAACAGGGGTCAATGATCCAACCAACAGAGCCACTGGCTGTGAGATGGGAAAAGAGAGAGAAGGAGGAGAGGGAGGGGAAGAGAAGCAGATGGCTGCTTCCCATGTTTGCCCTGACTGGGGATTCAACCTGGGGTGTCTGCATGCTGGGCCAATGCTCTATCTACTGAGCAAAACTGCCAGGGCCAATGTACCTCCAAATTTAAAATCTGAAAAAAAATGCAATCAATACACTATAGAATACTCCAAAAGTCTGGAAGCATAAGAAAAATAATATACTTATAATGTTTTCCAGATGAACAATGATATCCATTGTGTTCAACTTAGGGGCCCTTTACCAGAAAGGTATTTGGAGATTGACAAAAAATCATATTAAGTATGTTATTTAAAAACATAACTAATTTTACATTTTCAAAAAAGTTTCCTGACTTCTGGGGCTCTCTGTAGATGTTAAGTATCTACTACATGCCAGGCAATCGGTATGCAATGGTGAACAAACATGGTTCCTTCTTCACATTAGTTACCATCCACTCACAGGAGCAGAACAAAGATCTTCCAGGAGCTGGGTTAAAAGAATATCTATAATATTTTGACAGCACATTAGGAATGCCGTCGCTGTTAAGAATAAATGAATAAACAAAAAATAAGAAAAGAAAGGTAGGAAGAAAGGGAGAAAGAAAGAAAGGAAGGGAGGGAAGAAAGGAGGGAAAAAAGAGGAGGGAAGGAAGAAAGAAAATAAGGAAGGAAGGAAGGAAGGAAGGAAGGAAGGAAAAAAAGGAAAGGAAAGGAAAGGAGAGGAGAGGGGAGGGGAGGGGAGGGGAGGAAAGGAGATGGTGTAGGCCAGTGTTCAGCCTAGTAGGATTAAAAATATAACATTTAGGCCTGACCTGTGGTGGCGCAGTGGATCAAGCATTGACCTGAAATGCTGAGGTTGCTGGTTCAAAACCCTGGGCTTGCCCAGTCAAGGCACATATGGGAGTTGATGCTTCCTGCTCCACCCCCTTCTCTCTCTCTCTCTTCTCTAAAATGAATAAATAAAAATAATTTATAAAAAACAAAACATAACAGCCCTGGCTGGTTGGTTGGCTCAGTGGTAGGGCATTGGCCCAGCATGTGGAAGTCCTGGGTTTGATTCCTGGTCAGGGCACACAGGAGAAGCACCCATCTGCTTCTCCACTCCTCCCCCTCTCCTTCCTCTCTGTCTCTCTCTTCCCCTCCCGCAGCCAAGGCTCCATTGGAGCAAAAGTTGGCCCTGGGTGCTGAGGATGGCTCCTCGGCCTCTGCCTCCGGTGCTAGAGTTGCTCCTGCCACAAAGGAGCAACGCCCCAGATGGGCAGAACATCACCTCCTGGTGGGCATGCCTGGTGGATCCTGGTCAGGTGCATGCGGGAGTCTGACTGCCTCCCCACTTCTAACTTGGGAAAAATACAAAACAAACAAAAAAAACAAAAAAAACATAACATTTAAAACTGGAAGGCAATGTTAGAGATCATCTATCAGTGGTGCTATAGTGTAACAAATTACCTGTGGAGTTTTTTTTGTTTTTATTTTTTAAAGATTCTATTTATTGATTTTACAGAGAGGAGAAAAAGAGGAGGCCGGGGAGGAGTGGGAGGCATCAACTTATAGTTGCTTTTTGTATTTGCCTTGACCAGGCAAGTCCGGGGTTTTGAACCAGTGATGTCAGTGTTCCAAGTCCACGCTTTATCCACTGCGCCACCACAGGTCAGGCCTGAGGAGCTTTTTCAAGTTAAATTTTCAAGATTCTACCTCAAATCTACTGCCTTAAAAATCTCTGTATTTACATTTTGAAAAAGCTTTCTATGCCCTGGCTGGATGGCTTGGTTAGTTGGAGCACTGTCTGATGCGCAAAGGTTGCAGGTTCGATCCCCAGTGCGGGCACATACAGGAACAGATTGGTGTTTCTGTCTGCTTCTCTCTAAAATCAATCGATAATATTTTTAAAAGCTTTCACAAAGGTGTTTACAATTCAAACCTTTGGTTAATATGCACTGATCTAGCCTAATTCCTTCACTTTATACATGAAGAAACTCAGGCCCAGAGAAGCTGAGAGGCTGACCCCAAATCACAAAGCTGTTGTACTACACTCCAAGTTTTCTGACTTTTCAGAAAAAGACTATAGAAAAACTGGGGTTTTTTTCTGTACTATTATACCACATCACTACTGTTTATTCTTGAATCTCTGCTCAAAGAAGAAACAGTATAAATAGACAAGTATTTGGCTGAAATTTACTGAACCAAAATGAAAAAGCCAGTGTCTACAGGCAACACCAACATCTACATAACAAAAAGGACCTATCATGCCGCACAGTAACCTGTTTGCTTCCTGCTTAACCAGCCAAATCCAACTAGTTTAAAATATTTCCACACAAATATCATGATCCCCATCACTGTCTCATTTCAGCATTGCAATGAATAATAATTTTGGTTTCTGTGGGTAAGAAGGGGAGAAGAGTGTGATTTTTTTTTTCTGGTTTATTCCTTAAAATTCAGAAGGTAAAACAAAACAAAACAAAACATTTCCAATACCTCAATATGCAGAAAGCCTGGTCTGCTTTTAATACGTTTGGCAGTCTTTGAGGACATGTTCTTGGCCATTAGCCTGCCAAGCTATTTAAGCTTATAGAAGGCCCACAAAGGGAACATATATGATTAAGTTAGTTAAACACAAACATCTTTGTATAGTTTATTCCCTCCTTCCACATTCACAAAAACATAAAAGACTAAAGCATTACAGAACTAGGTGAGGGGGGCAAGTTATTTATCACTCCAGCTCCTTTCTCAGGGTTTATGTAAATAAGAACTAAGGCAACTCAATGAAATTATTCACATGATCCTTGCAATGAACAAAGCTAAGCATCAGAAAGCAGTTCAAAATTCCTCTGGAGCATATGTATTTCCTTACAAGAAACATCTGTGATTCTCTAATGCACTTCAGACCTAACTTTATCTCTTGCTAAAAAATTATGTAATATGCATATACTTCAAGCACTGAACATACTTATTAATTACATAGTCACTGAAGAATTTAAAATACCATTTCTTTTTGAGACACATTATAACAAGTATCTCAACACTAGAGCACTAAGCGGCTTCTTACATAAAACCTAACCCTGCCCTAAATTGTTTGGAAGACACAATTTTAGAGCAGAACGAATGCCACACTATCCAGCCCTTTTTCAGATCCTAATTAAGGACCTCAGATTATTCAAGTATGTAAATAACAGTTGAAAATATCAATTACAGTTAACGAGTTATGAGTTTCTTCAGAAGATTATCATATTATTTGCTGATAGATGAGTGAAAAAAGAAGTATACATGACTGGTAAAATTACAACAGTTTAAATCCGTTTACTATTATTAGACTGAAAGAGTAGCGTGTGTGCGCATATGTGTATCCAGAAGACAGCATTTTAATGAGGGCAGAGGAGCTGGCCAACATAGAAAAGGGTTTTAACAGACATTCTATTTCAACCGTAGTTACTGAGGGTTTTGTCACTATAGCAATGGGCCTGTGTGGGGTGGGCGCCTGGCAGGCTGGGGTGCTCAGCTGGTAAAGCAACATAAACCTCATTTTACCTTGAGCTGAGCAAATTTCCTCTAAGACGGTTTGCTTAATTGAAAGACAGTTTCCAAGGATAAAGGAAATGTCTAAGCAGCGGTTGGTAGGCACCGCTTCACAGTACACTGCTATACTAAGGCCAACCTCACACCTTCTCCTAGATCTGATCAAAGGCCTCCACTATGGCTCATTAGTGGTAGTTCTTTGGATCTAGGCAGTAACCTAACCTCCAGGATCTCAATGATCCCTGCAGCCCGGGTTAATTTCAGCTGTCTCTACAGGGGCTACATGAAACATGGCATTTACAAATTTGGATTATACAGCACTATTTATTACACAGTGGAGGAGTTCCAAAAATGCCAGAAGAGATGTTGGCATTTATGCAAGTCAACTACTGTGCAACCCAAAGAAGCACTATATTCTATAGGATGTTTTTGCCAGGATTGAAAGAGCCTATGTGAAAACACCTTAATTAGGACCATCTTAGCACCTCGCTATTGGATAGCCTCTAGCTCTAGGTGTTAGGTTTCAAATGGGCCAACAAACCATTCTGGAAACAGAACCTCCCCAGTTCTGTAACCAATCTCTTCACTCCAAGTCCTGAGAGTGTATATTTTCTTATTTTCAGACTTAATAAGTCAAGTATATCTGGTAGCTATTAAAAGATTTCAACCAGTACCATTGTAAAAGGTTTCAGTGTTCAGAGATTTCAAGCCCATGGAGGGGGCAAATCCTAGAGGGTGTGGTTCCCCCCACCTCCCATTTTAAGAATATTCCTATTGACCTCTCTCTACCCTTTTAATGTGTTTTTAACACATGTTCAAGGGCTCCCATAAAGAAAAATAGAGGAATGTGAAGGAAAGACCATGTACCAAATAATCTCCAGTGACCTAAAAAGGTAATTGTCATGATGGATTCCTAAAAAAGGCAGGGTAAAACTTGAAAACATTAGCTACTTATAATATGCTCTCAGATAACCTTTCCTCCTTTTCTTCTTTGGGGAAATCCAAACTGCTGTACAATGTTTCTTTCAAATTTCCTCTGTTGAACAGTCCAGTTACGCGGGCTCAGAGCAAAGGGCCATCCTAGAAAACCAGGGCCAATATTGTATCACATTAAGTGGTGGCTACTTTATATCACACTCTTTTTTTTTTAAGGTAACAAAAATGGGGGTTGGGGGTATGTGAAGGTGGTTATAAAAAACTTCACAGGAAACCAAATAGCCTTTATTTAAATTAAAAGCAATCACAGCCCGATCCTTGGAACACACTTGGAAATGCTTTTTGGCATGCAGCTGCTACATGCCGCCAATATTGTGTGTAATTGGAAACATTTCAAACAGAATTGTTACCGAAGTCAAAGACCATAATTGCGAGCTGTGGGATCTGAGCTTCAGATAAAAGAAGGGCAGCTGAGTGAGAGCACGCTGCCCGGAGGAGTCTCCTTACGAGTCTGCATCTGACTGCAATATTTCACTGTATTATTGACAAACCTTTCTTTCCAGAGACCCAGAGAGAAAAGAGGGAAACAGAGAGGCATACACGAGGCAAAAGCTGGTGGGTGCTATACATCTGCAATTAAGAAACAACTCTTAGAAAGGAGTTCAGACGCGAGTTCAGCACTAGAACAACTGAAATAACACAACTCGTTTTTCCCCCTTCTGAAGTGTAATAATCCACTAGAAAATGAAAAAGCAGCTCTCCCAAGAGTTTACCCCAAATGGACCAGTAAGAAAAATGTAACTTCAGTTTAACTGGTCAGTGGTTTTTTAGGATCACTTAGGACCAAACGTATGGATGGGAAGTGCAGGGTGGGGTGGGGGTTAAGTAAAGGTAAATGACAGCTGCTTGCTAGTTTGCAGGTCTAAGTTTTCAAATGTTTACATTAGCTTCTGCCTTGCTGACATTTTTGATTTTTATTTTAAATTTAAAATCTCTCTCTATAGGGAAATGATCCTGAAAGGGTCTAATCAGTTCAGGCTGGGCAATCATCCTTGTTCATATAGAGAGGTCCCTTCAAAAGTGACCAAAATGCACTTAGAGTTTAGTCTGAACATGTGCTCACAACACAGACACAGGAGGAATTATCACATTCGCGTGGAGGGGGTTTGATCCCCCCTAGCAAATGGAAATAGTGCCAGCGGACCACTGGCTCAGGAACAGTTCTTGGAAAAATCGTGTCATTCTGGCACACTGGAAAGTGATCTGATTATTCTGTCGTATCTCTGAGCCAGAAGTGTCATGACATCAGCGTGCTCCAACGTGTAAAGCATGTCTCTTCCAACCATCTCTCCTTCAGCAGGAAGGGGGGTGGGGGAGAACGAAGGTGGAGGGGGATCCCATGCAAAAGTCAGCCCAGGGCCTTTTCCACTGCTCCAAAATGTTGCTTCACCAGCACACATGTAGTTAATGTCCTTGACTTCAGTTAGGCACATAGCCATAAACAAGAAGATACGAATACTGGTTATGGGGGAGCAGAGATGTTACACTTAACGTGTGTCTAGCAATGAGATGTCCAGAGGCGGGGCTGGCGGCAATGTCCTTGATGCCGCCTCAGTCCCTGGCACTCTGTTTTGGAGCGCTGGCTCCACATGCTGCCTGAGGGTTTCGAGGAACTGCACCCAGTGCCCGACTTGGCACCTGGATCATTGTACTTTCCTCTCCCAACGTGTTTGCTCATACCAACCTTCTAAAGATACTAGTATGAAACGGGAATGTTTTCTTCTGTGGCCACAGAAAAAGCAGTAATGGTCCCTTAAAACACCAACTAACCAAGCAACCAACCAAGAAATAGTACCACATTCACTCTTTATTGTGAAATAATCACACCTGTATTTAAGCAAATTGAATATTCTCACAGTAAGAGAAGTTCAACAAGTGACATTATATTAACATAAAATAAAAGGGGAAATAAGAGACAGCTATTTCTCTAGGATGAAGGCCTCTAGCCTGGTCAAGTGACATCTTTAATATTTCTATTTCCAATAAGATCCTTTGATTTTAAAAAATTACTTTCCTTCTCTAAAAGGAAAATTTTAATCTTTATAATGACTTTAATCAGGAAATTAACTGGCAATAACTAGAATGCTGGAAATGGTCATCTTTCCTGAAGAATAGCTTCCCATAATACTGGACAACTCAAACTACAGGTATGGACCACTAAAAGAGTCAATTACTGGAAAATAATTTTTCCAAATTCTTGTTCCATTTCATAAGTATTATGAACAGTAACTCATAATACTCAACTCTGTTTTATTAAGTCATTATAAAATATTTTAGAGAAATTACCTTACAATGTCACTTTTTAAAACTTAGATTTAAGTTCACTTTTTAAACTTCTTAATTAAAAAAACTTTAAATTTAACCTTTTTTCTTTGTCTTTTCAGTTATTAGGAGAGGATATTATGAATAACCAGATTTTACCCACATCTGACTCTTAATAGTTTAGCTATTAACCTTATAAGGGATTTTTTCTCCCTAGTTGATATTAGATTTTATTTGGGTGACCTCCTTATTATAGAAACAAATGGTGTTTCCATGGACCTTGATTATAAAACATGATAAGCTTGAAAGTTTTCATTGGTTTTGCTGGCAGAACTGATTAAATCTGTCACTTTAGTAAAATATATTGTTTTCTTTTAAAACCTATGAACCAACAGGCTCACAGAGTAAATCACCAATTAGTACCAAATTAAGGATGGAAAACCATTCGTTCAATATGGCTACCTACATGTACCATCCAGTTTTCCTCCAACCCCCTTTCCCTCCCTATCTCCTTCCTTTTCCTTCTTTCTTCTTCCTTCCTTCCTTCCTTCCTTCCTTCCTTCCTTCCTTCCTTCCTTCCTTCCCCTCCTCCTTCCTTCCTTCCTGTCCTTTCTTCTTCTTCCCTCCCTCCCTCCCTCCTCCTCTCTCCCTTCCCTTCTCCTTCCCTCCTCCCTCCTTTCCTCCCTCCTCTCCCTCCCTCCCTCCCTTCCCTCTCTCCCTTCCTCTCCTTCCTCCCTCCATCCCTCCCTTCCTCCCTCCCTCCTTCCTCCCTCCTTCCCTCCCTTCCTCCCTCCTCCCCTCCCTTCCTCCCTTCTTCCATGGGTTTATTCACAAGAATGAGTCACTATTGGTAGCCTATGATGTGATTAAGCAGAGATTTTTCAAGTTCATCAGCATATGTGCTAACTCTTACTGTGGATAAATGTCCATTTTTCTATGCACCTTTTAATATGTAGAGCACCATGCAATTGTTAACCTTTAAATCCTTAGTATAACATTTTCTGGAAGAACTTGTAAAATAACTCCGTCTGTGTTTCCTGACTCACCCGTTGATGGCATTTAGAAACCCTCTGGTACCAGCAGGTGCTGTGTTTTGCTTTCTTTAGGCTCCAGCTGGGCTACAATGACAGATTTCTGTCCCAAGCCAAGCCCAGCCACCTAGGCTAGGACCACATTGGAGGCAAACTGAACCGGGCTCCACTAGACAGCAAGATAAATGGCTGCTGTTTAAGTTTGAAATCCCCTGGTGGGAGTAAATATTGTTCCAGAGAAAAAGGCTTGACAAATATTGCATCATCTTTCCAGAGCTGTCTTGATTAAAGCAGAATCTTTGGATTAAGTTGGTGCTTAATTCAAAATCTATCTATCTTGCTGTCATGGATTTTTTTTTTTCCTTCCTAGAGTCCGAAAACAGACAAAGTGTTGGGGATGGTCAAACAAGGCTGCCTTCTCCCAAGAGGCTAGAGTCCACTCTTGATAATATAAGGCGGCTGAACATTGACACTTCACTGAGGATAATGGAGACAGCAAAGGCTTAGTGGGAAAGGGCCAGTTGTCACCTAAGTGACAGGCAACAGCTGAGCTCACACATCTGGACCCGGATCAGGGCAAACATTCAGCAACCCTCAGCCGTCTACACCTTGGGCCTGTCTGAAGAGACAGATGGAAGTTCCTTTCATTCCGAAAGTACATTAAGAAATATCTGATGGTGAACCCCATCAATTATATAACATCAACTTGCAGACACAGCCTTTTGAGGTACTGATTAAATGAAGAGGTAGGCAAAACCTGTCCGGGGTGCAGACACAATTTCACTAATATAATTTGTCCTTTATAAAGTTTCATCCTAAAAGCTACATAGACATGCATGTCTTTTTTTTCCTTTTTTATAGCATCTGAACTCCTCCAGAGGCAATATGGTTCTTTTCTTTATGCAGGTTCCATTGGCGTGCTCTTCACGTTTGGTTATGGCTGCAGTTCTGCCTCCCGTCCGCTTTTTAAAATCAGCAAGCAAACGTGTTTGGCTTGTGGTTTCTGAATCCTCCTTAGGCAAGCTGGAACTCAGTGCGGTGCCAGTCCGACCTCCCCCCATCCCCAACTCGTTTTTTTGGCCTCCCCGAAGACAATCTGTGGACAATTTTCCCAAAGTCCCAAAATAACGCGGCACTGCCAATACTCACTGGCGATGCCGTTTGTTTTTCTTAGAGGGCAATGAAAATTTAACAGCTTTTCTGCTGGCATCCTGAGTCCCAGTCCTGCTAATCATTAACATGCCCAGTTTCTTTAACTTTTTCTGCCTAAAGGAAGGAAGACGCTCCCATTCTTTCCCATATACGCGCTACATTCAGAAAACACCACCGCCCGGAGCGGGAGGGGGGCCGGGAGCTGATACCCCTTGCCAAAAAGCAATCGACCCTCTCCCCAAGCCTTTATGAGAGAATCGGCACCCTCCCTCCCGACGGCCAGTAGGTGACGAGGACGATCCTAAGCGGGCGGACACAGGCCAGCGGCACCCAGTCGCCTCCCTGCGCCAGCATCGCCCCAACTATCGGGGGCCACTGAACGGTTTCCACGCAGGAGAGAATCGAGGGAAGAGTCGACTTGCGCTGCAGCAAGCAGGGAGCCATGCGGGCAGGCCTCTCTGCAGCCCAACATCTGCTTTCCCTGTCGACCCAGCCAGACAAACCGACTCTGACCTTCTCCTTATTTTCTGCTACAGCGACCCAGTCTGGTGTCACAGACAGTCCGCAGTGACACCGAAGGGTGTCCGGCCCTTCCCCTGCGGGGCTCGCTCCCCGCCGCCCTGCCCCGCAGCCCCTCTGCAGAACCCACCCGGAGACCAGGCTTGCCACTCACACCACCGGCTACCAACCCCCGCGAACGCCTGAGAACTCGGCCGGACGGTCCTTGCGCGGCTCCGGGACTGCGGAGCTGCGGTCCGCGGCGTCAGGGCTGGGCGACGGCGGGCAGCACGCGAACCATCCAGAACCCGAAAGTCACCGTGCCGGCCGCGGCGCGCCTCCAGGAAGTCCGCTCTGGCGGCGCTGGGCTGGCACGTCCCGGGGGCGGCGCTGTCGGGCGACGGCGGCCGCGGGAGGGGGACGCGGCGCGAGCAGCCGGCTGGCAGCGGAGTGCTCTCCGACTCCGAGCCCCCGCGCCGCCGCGCCGCCGCGCACCCCGCCCTCGGCCGCCCGGCTGGGCGGGAGCGAAAACGCGGAGCGCGGACGCCTCCGCGGGATCCAGGCCGCTTGGCGCTCCCACGCGCGACCCGACTCAGCCCCAAAGGCAAGGTCTGTGCCCCTCTCCGGAAGGCGAGGCCGGCAGGCGAGCGTGAAGCCAGCGGGGCGGGATTGGCTCCGCGCGCGCCCGGCCGGCTGAGCTGGGGGCGCGTTATCCGCTTGAAGTTCACCCAGGCGCTGCCCAGGTTCTCAAGTACAGTCCCTTCGTCTCCTCCGCCCCGCCCCCGATTTTATGCCCCCCGCCCCTACCCCGCAGCCTTTTTTAAACTAACAATCCTGATGGATTGTTGTAAGACTTGAAGGGGAAAAAAGACAAAGCCAATTTCCTTAGATCAAACGCTTTGGTTTCTTTTCCTTTGGTTTGTGTGTGTGTGTGTGTGTGGGGGGGGGCAGCTAATTAAACTCTTAGATTCCTTCTGGCGCGCCTTGCCTCGTTGGGGACCCATTTGGACCTGATCCTATCCATGTAATCCCACAGGCTGGGCTGTCAGGGCTGTCATTGCTTCGAAGCAAGAAGCAGAAGATTCAGCCTCTAGTCTGTTTTCTTTCCCTCCTTGACATTCCTGTTCATCTCCAAGAAAACCTCCAAGTTTGAGGAGTGCGCAAGAAAACCTCAGCCCATCCCAATGTCCAGAGCTAGACCTAAGTTAGCATGGCGCAGTGCAATGGGTGTTCAAAGTATTAATTTGATCACGATGATCAGTTTGCATCGGTCAGACTGTTCTCCATGTTTTCAGTCTGCCCAATTTCCAGGGCTGGGCTCTCAGGCACACTCGCCCAGAATGAACTAGAACTCAGCCTGTTGGGAAGTTTTGCCTTGACATTTGTGTCACCTTAGAATCTCTCTCTTTCCAGTTCCTAACCACTGGAGCCTCACACTGTGTAGGCACTACCCCCCACCCCACTCCCAGCCCCGGACAAGTTGCAGAGAGCAGACCCCATGGCAGTAGGGGTCTCAGCAAAGCAGGGTTTCTTGACCTCTCAACTGTGTCCACAACCATCTAGGATGCTGTTTTATCTTCTAGGAAGATCAGGATATATGTGCGTGGCATGGGTGTGGGGGGGGGGGGGAGGAAGAAGGTGTTAACGTCATACAATTTTTATTCCTTTAAGAAAAATCAAACTGTCCAATTTCAAGTTTTTTTTTCCAGAGTTCCAAATATCCTTGATATATTGGGAAGTGAAAATAGGGGAATTCTCAACAAAAATTGAGCAGGTGAAAAAGAAGATGTATTCAATAAAAAAAAATAATAGCTAAAAACAAAAGGAGGAGAAAATGCTACAAATCTAGGGAAATGTTTGGCCTTGGTGCTGTGCTCTCTCAGATCTTCCCTGCCTTGTAGGAACTCTCTCCCCTCTAGACACATGGACTCAGTTCTAATCCACTGAGCATAGATTACTCAGGAAACAACGCTGTTCTTTTGAAATAACTCGACTTGCTCAGTGGTGTTTGTGACTGATGGAAATCAGGCAAAAGAACCACTAGCCACATCCTGCTTCTCAGCCTTTTATTGGAGTTTGCTTTTTAAGTGTGTCTGTTTATCTTGTCAGGGTTACAAATGCTTCCATTAAGCTATAATACATTTTTAGCTTCTATCTAAACTCCAGAACCTGTCCAAAAAGACTGAAAAAAATGATTTATTCCACCCATGAAGGTAGTGAAAAAGCAGATATTCAAAGGCAAAAAGTCCATTCTCCTTGTTAGGATCTTTGGGTGCCTGTTTATCTCAATCAAGGACCTTCGAAATGAAAGCAGTTCCCCAACAAAACTGCAAGGCAGCAGAATGAAATCGATGGAGGATGGAGTGGAGGATGCATCATTCAATTTCTGTGGCCATATCTTCATGGGAAAGGTCCTTTTCAGTGGACCAGAAAGCATTAGTAGTAGCAGAATTAGGTATGGAGAAGCTCATGGGAGAATATTTATAGTGCCTGCATTTGAGTTCTATTAATTGTGGGAAATGCTGCTCCAGAGGAAATAGCTCTGTTTATTGAGCATCTATATATTATACATGGAGCAAACATGTTGGACACTGTAAAGCATACACAGTTATTTCCCCAAGAGTCTTCGTTTTTTAATTAATTAATTAATTTTTTGTGAAAGAGAGAGAGATAGGCAGGAAGGGAGAGAGATAAGAAGCATCAACTCGAAGTTGTATCACTTTAGCTGTTCATTGATTGCTTCTCATACGTGCCTTGATCTGGGAGGCTCCAGCCAAGCCAGTGACCCCTTGCTTAAGCCAGTAATGTTGGGCTCAAGCCAGAGACCTTGACTTCAAGCCTGCAACCTTTGGGCTCAAGCCAGTGACCATGAGATCTTGTCCATGATCCCAAGCTCAAGCCAGTGACCCTGGGCTTAAGCTACTGAGCCTGTGCTCAAGCTGGTGACCTCGGGATTTTGAACCTGGGTCCTTAGCATCCCAGGTCAACACTCTATCCATGTGCCACCGTCTGGTCAGCCTCCTTCCCTCCCAAGAGTCTTATTGTCCTTTGGACAAGTGCACTAGACTAGGCAAATGTGACAACACTTTTTTTTTTTTTAGAAAGAAATAAGGAAGGTGTGAGAGAGATAGGAAGGGATAGAGAGGGAAGAGAGAGATGAGAAGCATCAAGTCGTAGTTGCTTCACATTAGTTGTTCATTGATTGCTTCTCATATATGTTTGAGTGCAAACTGAGCCAGTGACTCCTTGCTCAAGCCAGTGACCTTAGGATCATGTTGATGATCCCATGCTCAATCTGGTGACCCCACACTCAAGCCCAAGAACCTGCACACAGGCAACCTTGGGGTTTTGAACCCCAAACCTCAGCATTCTGGGTCCATGCTCTATCCACTGTGCCACCACTGGTCAGGAAAATGTGACACTTGGTCTTCAACCAAGACTCATAAAGTTACCAGGGTACCTGTGATGATTTGTGTGTGACCAGAACAGTTTGAATCAAATCTCAGCCACACTGCTTATCAAATAGCCTAAAATAATGTAGTTAACCTTGAGGAGATTCTTAGTTTCTTTGTTTGTAAGTGAAAATAATAATATCCACCTCAGAGAAATGTTGGAAAAATTGAATGCTAGATGTGCAGAAAAGAGTAGGTGGAAAGTTTATAAAAGCTAATTTATAAGGCATCTTTTCATAACCACCCCCTTCTACTCTGGCTTCCATGCACAATCCTACAAATTAGAAAAAAAAAAACATTTTAAAATTTAATCTGAAAAAAGCATTCTTCCTTGTAAACTATTGAGTTGCTTCTAGATCTTTTATATTAAATGGTATTATTTTCTTTGTCTTTACAAATCAGTATGGTACCATATACCTTTTATAAAGAAATCCATTCATTTAGGTAATGTCTACTTTTCTTTTGAAGGCTTTATAACAAATGTACCTTAGGGGAAAAAAAAAAGAATTGTGTCCTCCAAAAATTCATCTGTTGAAATCTCCCCCAATACCTCAGAATTTAACCTTATTTGGAGATAAAGCCTTTAGAGAGGTAATCGGGTTAAAATGAGGTCAGTAGAGTAAGCCCTAATCCAATATGACTGGAATCCTTATAAAAAGGAAACATTTAAACACACACACACACACACACACACACACACACACACACACACACACAAAACATGAGAAGATGAAGGTAGAAGTCAGGGCAGTGTTTCTATAGGCTGAGGAACCACCAGAAGCTGGGTGAGAGACAAGGGGCAGATTCTTCCTTACAGCCAACACTGCTGCCACCTTCATCTCAGACTTCTAGCCTCCAGAACGATGAGACAGTACCATCTGATTTAAGGCACTCAGTCTGTGGTTCTTTGTTATGAGAACCCCAGCAGTGAATGCAACACCCAGCCAACTCAGGCTCTGAATGCCTCTCGGCTCACTAAAGAGTGCTTCCACGGGAAGATGAGGAGTTCACACCAGTTTAGGACACAAGATTGAGACTTAAAAAATGCTACAACCATTTGACTTGGGGTGATGGGTATACAACATAATCAACTGTCAAAATGATCTGGAGATGTTTCTTGAATCTATGTAACTCGAATTGTTCGAATGTCACCTCATTAAAATCAATTGTCAAAAAAAAAAAAAAAAAAAAAAAGGGCAGGAACCCAGAAGGTGTGGCAGGTTCCTGTTTGGATTCCCTGGTCTGTTTAATTTCCTGGTCTGTTTGATTCCTGGGCTTTCATTTTTCTATTTCCGTTAGTTTGCCCAGCATCTTGGGACTCCTTTCCCAACGTGCAGACTCAGCCCACTCAGTGTTTCCACGGTGAATGAGTCCTGACCTTGTTATTACCTTCCTTAGGCTTACTTGTAAGGCATGTTCCCTTGTTGGAAATTCTACACAGGCTGCCCAGGGCTCTCTGGCTCGAGGTGGCACCCTCCTTGGACTAGCCTAAAAGGTGCCTCGTATTTGGCATGCTTGCCTATTTTCTCTAGTTTATTTTCCCACCACTCCTCACCCTTGTTTGCTCTAACCATGTAAATTCTTTACAGTTCTTCAAAAGCATCAAGCTAGTCTATCCCTGTGTGCTTTGAATAAACCTAGAATGTTACCCACTGAAAACTGCCCTGGTAGCTAGCTCCTGCTTATCCTTTATTATTCAAATCAAGCATCACCTTCTTGATAGTCCATTGATGAGCTAATTTGTTTTGTCTGTCTGGCATGGCATCTGCTTTTCCCTCTTTGTAATGTCCTTGATTTCCTTTGGGGAGCCACCTTCCCCCCACTTTTAGCAGTCTCCTTGGAGACGCATCCCTGGTTTTGCTGTTGAGATCACGTGACCCAGTCCTGGGAAATTAGAGCTCTGAATCCCCCAGATCAAAAGGTTGGTTCAGGGATGAGCATGTGACCCAGGTCAGGTCCAGGGATTTTGCAGGAACTTTTAAAAATCCCCCAAGAGTAAATTCAACTAATATTTATTGAGTGCTTTTGCACCTCTTTGCTGGAAAATTCAACAGTAAATCAAAGTCCTCCTACCCTTTTGGATCCTTTTTGAGAGCTTGGTTCAAACCCTACCTAAAAAGAACTGCCACTGAACTTTTCAGATAAATTTAATTGTTTTTTGTTGTTGCCCTTTAAGCACATTTGGGTTTCAGTGACTTCCAAATTAAAGAATACTAACTGGTACAGTCCCTTCCTCATTAAGAAGCTAACTTTTCCTCTATTTGACTTTCTAACTCCTTTATCATTTCATTTGTTTATTTTGTTGATTATACCTGAATTTATTCAAAAAAGATTTAAGTTCATTTACAATTATGCAACAAGAACATATAGCAAGCTAGCCTGAAATTGTAATTTGTAAGTAGTATGACATATGAAAGAGGAAAACACACAAATATCATAAAATCCATCCATAAAGAGGTGGACCACAATTTAGCCTTCATGTTTCTAGCAGCCAATATAGCAAGGGTTGCATAAGTCTTACACACTGAAATGTGTCTGAGATAAAAGCAATCCTATTTGGAGAAGTGCATCTGTTTGCTAAATCAAATTGTAGAAAGCAGCACACCATCCCAGGTCATCATGAAGAGGGCTCTAGAGAAATAATGAACAAACACCATTGATAAAAGCCTTACAGAGCACACCACAGTGTGCTTCTTGGGGCTGTTTCTCAGAGCATCCTTCAATTAGCTTTTCAGAGAATTCACTTTTTTCAGAAGGAGCAATTTAATTCTCTCACTTTGTGACAGGCACTCACTCCACACTGTGTATGACAATTACAATGAAGTGAGTAGTCCAGAGTGCTCTGGTCATGCAAGCCACATAGTTGGAGGGGACAGAGGTAAGGGCAGGCAGGGAAGCCTTCCTGTGAGAGGAGGCACATGAAAAATGAGCTAACCTCGGGAAAGAGGTATGTGAGGAGGTGAGTGCAAATATGGTGAATCTGAGAGTCCAGTCTGGCTGCAATATGAGGAGCAAGGGCAGAGTCATGGGGGCTTGGGTGGGTCTGGAGAGATGGGCAGAGGTCACATCATTAACAAGTTTAAAAGCAGGATCAAGTTTGGTGTGAGAAGATGGTGAGTTCAGCTTGGGATGACATGAGAAAGTAACCTTCCAAATGGAGTAAAAAGTTGCCAAAAGAGATAGAAAGAAGCTAGGGAGAAAATGGTGTGGCAGAATTCAAAAGAAGAAGGTATTTTCAGAACAGAGTGGTACCTAGCCTCTTCTGTGAAATTTTAGACCGTCCAGAGCAAACTGTTCCTTGGAGCCCCTAAGAGTTCTAGCAAACCCTTAAGGAAGAGGTTAATGGAGCCCTCAGAGGGCCCTATGGGTGGACCCTGGGGGCCTCCAGAGGGCTCAGCAGTTCCCTGTAGTTCCATTAAGTACACTGGCTGGCTTACATGTCTTTTACGCCGTCCTCCATAAATAATGTGCATCGGCTTTGGGGAGTTTGGCCAGCAGTGATCTTGAAATCACAATTTCTAGGTTAACACTCAACTATTCCATGTTGCTCATTTAAAAAAGAATTACTATATATTTTAACAGTCAATTGAGCCAAACTGATTATTTGTTGTGAAAACTGAGCCTGCCTGGGACATGTGTAAGCACTGAAGGCCGTTACAAAAATGAGTGGAGGAAGGACACTGGCTCACCGTCCACCCCTTTGCTGCGGCAACCTTTGTAACAATTGACTGGCTCGCTGACTCACCGCTAGTCTACTTCTTGAGGGCAGAGTGTCGTGACTCTAACACCTTGCAAGGGGACTGGGACAGAGTAGAAGCTCACATATATAGAATGATGAAGGACCACTGGGGCTTCAAAGGAGGGTGAGCAGGGAGAAGAGAGCGAGGTAGGGTAAGGAGGTCTGGTCAGTCCATGCCAGAAGGTGATCCAGTGAAGGCTGGTGTGGCTCATGCCTGGAAGAGCTCAGAGGCAGACATTTGGGCAGTAGAGACAGCCATCGGTAGGGAGTTAGTTCATGGGCTAGGTGAGGAAGCAATTAAGGTTTAGGGGCAAGGTCTAACCTCTCAGGAAGAAGGACTGTCAGCTTGTCAGCATTTAACCAAAGTAGCTGAGGTTCAAGTGTGACCAGAGTCCCAGTGGCCAAAGTTAAAATCAGGTTGACCCAATGGTGTCTGTGTGTGATAGAGGCGCAGCTGCTGGGTGGAGGAGCCCCAGAGAGACTCAACATTGGGGAACAAGATTCACTCCAGACGCCATCGCCAGAATGGGGGGCTGGACTGGAGAACAGGCGGTGCTTTGTTTATTCTGGTTCTCTGAGTCTGGCTTCCTCATTCGTACTTCACGTCAGATACTATTGATTTCACAGGCCTGTGAGTCTGAGAAAAGGAGAGAGAAAGGTGAAAGTGTCCTTTTTGCACACAGCTATTAACCCTATCTATTTTATTTTCGATTCTTATGCAGTGTGGAGACACCCAAGACTAATTTATTCTCTTTGACAGCTTAAGAGCGTGACACAATGGCTTATAATGCCCTTTCCGGAAATAGCCTGGGTTAAATGCTGCTTTATTTTCTCTTTATTTTCATCTAAAAGGAACTCTGGGACTTACAGTTGAATCATTGAAGGAAGACTAAAATCAAACCTCTGCCTCTCAAACTCTAGATCTTAGATTTTACTACATTTTCTCTCCCTCACCACCCCTTTCTCCTTTTTAACAAAAAAAGTAGCAATTCCTGCTTCAGAATATTGCTTAGCACATGGCATTCCATAAATATCTCCACGTATGACCTGCAATGTCTGAGTTAGCTCTTCCCCCTCACTGGTGCTTTGGCCAGGGCAGATGTTCCCAGATGTCAAGAGTTTAAATAATTCCATAGCTCCTCGTCATACACCCACTCCATGACCCAACCACCATACTGAGCACAGGATTTGTGAGGCATGAGAATAAAACTCAAGCAAGCATACAACCCCCCCCCCCCAAAACCACAAAATCTTTCATGCTCAGTAGTGTGGTTATGGGCTGTAAGTTCAAAAAAGGAGCACCTTTCACATAGAGATTGCCAGGTTTACAGTCCATTTCTGCTGGAGTTTAAGATGATGGGAGGGGCACATAGTGAGATGGTGGCTATGTGCCATTTCGTGAGCAGAAAAGAAAAAAAAAAGGGAAGCTGTTGACTTTTGTTCCCCAACTCTGAAACTCCAGACAGGCAGTCACATGGTAGGAAGAGACAGGAGTCACATGGTAGGAAGGGGTGGGAGTCACATGGTAGGAAGGGGGCAAGAGTCACATGGTAGGAAGGGGGCAGGAGTCACGTGGTAGGAAGGGGCAGGAGTCACACGGTAGGAAGGGGGCAGGAGTCACACGGTAGGAAGGGGGCAGGAGTCACGTGGTAGGAAGGGGCAGGAGTCACGTGGTAGGAAGGGGCAGGAGTCACGTGGTAGGAAGGGGGGAGTCACGTGGTAGGAAGGGGCAGGAGTCACGTGGTAGGAAGGGGCAGGAGTCACACGGTAGGAAGGGGCGGGAGTCACATGGTAGGAAGGGGCAGGAGTCACGTGGTAGGAAGGGGCAGGAGTCACATGGTAGGAAGGGGGCAGGAGTCACACGGTAGGTGGGAGCTGGGCATTCCTGATCCCCTGGGAACTGGCACCCGGGCTGGCACCCACGTGGGGATGTGGTTTGCTGGTGAGTGAGAGACCTTGATGGGCCTAGAAATTAGCCTTTATGTTAAAAAGTGCTGACCATGTGATTAGGGCACACTCTCCTCTCTACATACCTGTCCTAAAGCATTAGCAAAATAATGTGTCAGTCCTGATGTGATTGGGCAAAGTGTATAAAGGAAATTAGTTTACTAACTCCATTAAGTTAAAAGGCAAATGGGAGACTGACACAATAATCAGATGGTAGTATTTTAATTTTCAGGATTAGTTATCTGACAGGGAGTTTCTCTTTTCATTGAGCTTTCTACCATGTGAAATGGTGAAGTTGAAGAAGCCTTATAGACAAACAGAAGAAATTAGAGAGCCATGCAAATCAACAATCTTTTTTAATAAGGTTTCAGAGTTATAACTCATTCTTGTGAAAAAGTACTATTTTGCTGCCAAAGCAGAATAATTCAATATCAGAAAAGAAACACACATGCACACACACACATGCACACACACAAACACTAACAACCCACTTCACAGATAAGAAGCTAAAAATGAACTTCAAGAATCAAGGGCACATTTTCCTCAAACGCATGATGAGATCTCAAAATGGGGAGGTCCAGCCCATACTTCTGTGTGACACAACTTTGCAAATTATATGAAAACTTGTCTAATCTGAAATTGGAGTTGCCTGTAAGCAGCTCTAGTTTGCATTCTATCTCATTAAATCAGTTAGAGAAGGCAGGCAGTCCTGCCAGCAGGACCTGAGAAGGATGTGGATGCAGTAGGATGTTTATGTCTTCACTGATTGACTTACTGTGAGAATCAGGAGAGGTGTGTGGGTGACAAAGGAGGAAAAGGAAGAGGTAAAGAGAGGGTAGGCCCTGGCCAGTGGCTCAGAGGATAGAGTGTTGGCCTGGCATATGGACATCTTGGGTTTGATTCCCAGTCAGGGCACACTGGAAAAGCAACCATCTGCTTCTCCCCCCTCCTACTCTCCCTTCTCTCTCTCTTCCCCTCCTGCAGCTAGTGGCTCAATTGGTTTGAGTGTTGGCCTGGGGGACTGAGGATAGCTCAGTTGGTCCAACACTGTCAGCCTCAGGTGCTAAAATAGCTTGGTATGGAAGCATCGGCCCCAGATGTGGGTTGCTGGGTGGATTCTGGTCAGGGCATATGCGGGAGTCTGTCTCACTATCTCCCCTCCTCTCAACTTAAAAAAAAAAGAGAGAAAGAGAAGGGTAACTCTCAAAACACAGCCAAAGGAAATGAAGTTCTTGTTACAATCACGACAGGATGTATTGATACTATTCTTGCATCCCCCCCCACAATTGAGGTGGATGCATCTGTCAAGAAAGTGCTCCCAATGGGAGCAAAGTCACTGAAAACAGATCTAAGTCATTTGATTTTTCATAGTGCAAATGTTCATCCACAGACTCAGTGACCAGCACTTGGCAAGTTGTTATTGTTAATGTTACTGATATTATTTTTATTATGGCCTTGAGGGTTAATATTGGAGGACTGCGTCTTCTTTTCTTCTCACTTTTTAAATTCAATGCTGAAATTGGTTTAAAATGTCTGACGGAAACCATAGATTATTTACTGATTTGTGAACATTCTAAGGCTGGGGAAGCTAGTGGAGGTATTGTCAGTGTTCTAGTGGCTCTTCTTCTCCCTATTCTGTTATGAGTGAGATTTGCTAACATATCAATTTTTTTGTTTGTTTTATCATCTCTCCCCCTCGTCTGGCACTTTGCACACCTGCCCTTATAATATTTGTGTGTTTTAATGCTCTGATTAGACTGCTGGCCCTTTGAGGGTAGGGGTCATTTCTGAGACTTCTTTAAGTCCCTCCCATAGACCTCTGTACTTGGCACTGTGCCTGCACATCTCCTGAGTGCAGTAAGTATTGGTTGATTACTTGTACACTGATTAAGTGCGTGATTCCACATCCTCCATGTGCTCTGACTCAAGATCATAGTTTCAGGTCGAGAAGAGCTGTGGGAAGCCATTAGTGCAAATGTCTCACTTTATAGAGGGGGAAATGAGAAGAAAGAAGAAAAAATGTGCACACAGCCACATGGCACAGTGGGGATCAGAACTCAACTGTCAGACTTTACTTTTTTCCTTTTGTTCCTTCCCAGTTGGAGAAACTGGTGTCATTAAGTAAAGTTCAAGAGATGAGGGACTGGGTGGTAAAACGAATCGGTGGCCTACATCAGGCCTGGGCTGGAAAGTCACTGTTCTCTCACTTTTGTGTATAATAACTGTTATGTAACGTAGCGCCTGTATTCTGCATGTCACTCAACGCTGAAGGCTAACGAAGTGCTTCTCTGCCTTTATGCAGGGCAAAGCAAGCGCTCCACTAGGCAGTAGCTCTCAGTCATGTGCCTAGATACAAAGACGGGAACAAGGCAGCAAAGAGGGTGCCCGCTCTCTTTCTGAGCCAAGGCCCATGATGCACGGCTCTCTGTAAAGGTTCTTTTAAAGCAGCTCTTTCTGGGCCAATAGCCACGGTCCAATTACTCTTTACTTAGGCCACTATCCAAAGGAGAACATACAGGAGGGCTTCTTTTCCTTTCTGCATCCCAAACAATGGCCTTTCCTCCTCCCTCCCTCCCTTCTTTCCTTCTGAGAGGACTTATTGCTCACTGACTGTATGCTGAGCACAGTGCTAAGGAGACAAGGGGAGAGAATTATGGGAAAGAGCTGGCTTGCTGTGAAGCGCACAGTTTTTTAGGGAGACAGATATCATAAATAGTCACCCAACAGTGAGATAAATGCTGATAGAGGCATGTCCAACGTGTTAAAGGGAAACCAAAGAAAGGGCCAGCTGGTGATTTCTGCGAGGCCAGGTGAGTGTTGTCCAGAAGTGACACAGAGTGCTCACCAAGAGGGATGGAGGGGAGGGGGAGGTTTGGTGGAAGAGAGATGTCCCCGATGGAAGGGGTAGCACACACAGACACATGGAAACACAGGAGGAAATGGCACGCTCAGGAACCCCGAAGTAGTCAGGTATGGTAGGATGTTAGGAGCTGGAAGCCGGCGTTGGAAAGTAGAAATCTGAAGGACCCCTGATGCTGCGCTGAGCAGCGTTTGTTTTAGTTTTTGATGCTGGGGAGGAAGAAAGCAGCACAGCAGGACCTGACTACACTAACGGCCTTCCCCTCAAAGTAACATGAGTTGCTGAATATAAACAGTACTGCTAAAGAATAAAATACATTTATCTGGGCTCATTTCATTTTGCTATAAAGGTGAATATTAGTTCTTGGAGACACCTTTTGCAATTAGTAGGTCATTCCAAGTGCTATGCAATAGTTCTTTTATAGAGTGTTGATTTAAAATGTATTTCTGATGTTAATAGGAAGAGCAATGTGCTGGGAATTAGGGAGACCTGGGTTTGGGTCCAGGTCCAGCATTAACAGCAGATGGTAGGAGTCCTCCCGGGCCTGCATTCTTCATTCCTCCGGTCAGGGGATGGGAACGAGAGTTTCCAGAGAGGGATCTTGTAGCACTAGGATTTGAGTGGGTGACTGTGTAGGTATGTCATGCGTGTTTATATTTGCATGTTTAGACCTAGCCTGACTCCAATAAGAATCTGAGGCCTTTGATAATAAAAGGCACTGATTCAATAAGAGTCAAAACCTTAAACCTAAAGTAGAAGACAAAAGACAAGAAGCATAGAGTGGAGAGGGATGACATAAAGTTGTTAACTTTTAATTTTGCTAAATATGGTTATTATGAAAATAAAGCAAAGCAAAGCAACCTTGGGATTCTCACCAAATATAGGGAAGGAAACCTTGGCAAAATAGAGAACCATCTTCTAAGTTGCCATCATGCCATCTCACTTCAATCTTATACATTTTTGGGCAAGTAATACATGCATGTTTCACAATTCAAAAGGTAAAGAAAGCACACAATAGGCCCTGGCCGGTTGTCTTAGTGGTAGAGGGTCAATCCAGCATGTAGGTGTCCCTGGTTCGATTCCCAGTCAGGGCACACAAGAAAAGTGACCATCTGCTTCTCTACCTCTCCCCCTCCCACTTCTCAGCCCCCCTCTTTCCCCTCCCACAGCCATAGCTCAATTGATTCGAGCATGGTTTTGGGGCACACTGAGGATGGCTCCCTGGAGCCTCCACCTCAGGTGCTAAAATAGCTAAGTTGCGAGCATGGCCCCAGATGGAGGTTGCTGGGTGGATCCCAGCTGGGGACATGAGGGAGTTTGTCTTTCTATCTCCCCTACTATCACACACACAAAAAAATGCATACAATAAAAGGTCTCCTTCTCACCCCTTATCCTGGAACCAGTGTTCCTTGCCAGGCATGACATTTTTTAGCTGCCAAAACAAGGTAGGAAATATGACAATTTGCAAAAGCTTCAAGGACCAAGGTTTATCACAAAAGAAAGCCCTATTTTGGGTTTGTTTTTTTTTTTGCAGGATGGAGAATCACACACTCTAAGAGAAACTTGTCAAAAGGATACCTACACAAAGGCTCTCGAGTAAAATAATGAACAATAAACTGAATAAAATCTATGGACAACATAGAGGATTTTCTCATTTCCGAGCTCTTCATTGTTTAAGAATTTAAAGAAGTACTTCACTGAATCCCCCCAAATCTGCTCCATTAAAAAAAGCAGAGTATTTTGCAAAAAAGCAGAGTATTTTGAAGGAAGAGGTTACCCCAAACCCATTTATTTCTATCCTCCAGAAATCTTAATCTAACTCCTGAATTATGTTTAATTTTGAATGGGACTGTGACATGGTTGGATTCCAGGATAATTCAGCCCCTGTATCAGGAACCCTGTACAAGGAAACGGGGAATCTTTAGGATAAAACTGTTTATATGTGACAGTGTATCTGACAAAGGAGGTGAGTCTGGTTGGACATAATTACTATCCAGCTATTTTTCTAGGCGGTAATTGGTCAACAGGTTCCACTGCTTTTGGGGGCCACTCCTGGAATGTAAACATGGTGCTTTGTAATCAGCATAAAAAGGATCCTTATCTTTTGTTAACCAAAGTGGGCACCTTGGATTTGAAGCTGGTACCAAATAGTCTAGCTACAAGTTAAAACCCAGAGAAGCGTTATGGTTGATGCCTGTTTGGGCTACTGAAAATGATGCGATGGTCATCAGGAAGTGAATCCCGAGGCTCTGGCTCTTAGACCAGTAAAAAATAAATGCTATAAAGGAGTATTAAAAGCTTTGGATCAATGCACATCATGCAATCTGGCCATAAATCATTGGCTGCAGGATGAAGGACTGACACCAGATCAATGATTGCCAGAAAAATTACATTTTTCATTAAGTGAAACAGAAAGAAACGCTTGAGCAGGTAAACCTAAAACCAGACTGCTTTTCGGGATGGGGGTTAGTGGTCTAAGGGACTGTGAGGTCCAGGCTGTACTTTGTTGAAGAGAGAGCTGTTGGCATAGGTTTCTGAGGGAATCAGTTGAGATAAACTGGATATATCTTATTGTCATTTTCAGTGGTCTTTGGGCCCGTCCAGTTAATGGAGGTACAGATTTCTTTAAAAATCAGGGCCTGTTACTATAATAGAGGTTAAACAGCCCCCAGGAAGGACTTTTCTGAGGCGTGGTCTGGATCTGCAGAACAAGAGCCCTTATCCCAAAGCGCAGCCGGCAGTGACAGAGATCTGTAATTCACCATTGGTCCCACTGCAGTCCTACCAAGAGCATCAAAGCCCCAGCCACCTGGTCTAGTCTAAGGGACAGGCCTCCCACTGGGGCCTACAAGAGTGCCCTCCCTCTTCCTTTTCTCTTCCCCTACTACATGGAAATCCACTGTAGCTTTCTCAGAAGTACACTAACACCAGTCTTGCTAATCCCCTGTCTTTCCTTGGCTCTCTGGCAGTGCCTTCCCAGGCACAGGGCAGGAGGAAAAGGTGAGGTTCTGCACCAGGGAAGCCCAGTTTCCACACTGAATTGACCTCCAGTTCCTAGTGGCACTGGCTCTGGAGCCCACTTTGGCTTCAACTCATCTTTCAGCCAAGGAGTTAATGACCTGTAAAGAAACAAACAGCTGTTCACAGGGACCCATACATTAAAAAAGCTCTGAGGTGAATCTTTTGTAAAGCAAAGCATCTTTTTTTTCTAATGTGATGCAGAAGTGCTTCTTCTAATTTACGTTTTATAGGATAGTGCACTATAGGACTCTCTAACCATAAAAGTATCATTTGTAGTTGTAGACAAAGAGTGCTGATGAGCTGTCCAGTTAAATTCAGATAAAATGAAGTCTGATTTCCTTTCCATGTAGGATTGCCATTAAATTAACATCATTCCAGCAACTCATTCTTCAGTTTGGCTCCACACTAAGGATCAGCATTTTCATTGTTTAAGTAGCAAGGAACCGGATGCTCCGCTTCCTCATCAGAGAAGCACACATTCTGCCTGTCCCTTGTGTTGCCTCAGAGAGGAGAGATGGGTAAGATCCTGGTGAGAAAAACAACTTGGTGGAAGGGGCTTCCTGGAGGAGGTGCCCTTCAAACACAAACTGGGAGGCAGTACAAATGCCTGAGTAGAGCCTCTGTTTGTCCACCCCTCATCATTAAACTTCTGAGAATGCAATGTATGGTTGGAATGCTTTATCTTTGTTAATAAAAGTATTATCCTAGAAGGAAAAACATTATATGAATTAACAAAGATGAATAGGCCATCTTAAAAGGAGTAGTGTTTTGGTAACTTCCATCCTATTGTTTCTCTTGTATTGAAAGGACATGTTCAGTATAAAACTTTTGAAAAATTTAGTAAAGCACAAGACAATGTATTCTCTGGTCTTTTTTATTTCTGGTAATATATATATTATAAAAATTGATTACACTGCACAAGTGCATTTTACTTTTCAGTTAATATATAATAAACATTTCTCTATTTCATTTAATATTATTTTACAACCATTATTTTGTGACTTATATTATACATTTGTATAATTAGCATTAAAATTTTTTTAGCTTCGCCCTGGCCGGTTGGCTCAGCGGAAGAGCGTCAGCCTAGCATGCGGAGGACCCGGGTTCGATTCCCGGCCAGGGTACACAGGAGAAGTGCCCATTTGCTTCTCCACTCCTCCACCATGCCTTCCTCTCTGCCTCTCTCTTCCCCTCCCGCAGCCCAGGCTGCATTGGAGCAAAGATGGCCCGGGCGCTGGGGATGGCTCTGTGGCCTCTGCCTCAGGCGCTAGAGTGGCTCTGGTTGCAACATGGCGACGCCCAGGATGGGCAGAGCATCGCCCCCTGGTGGGCAGAGCATCCCCTGGTGGGCGTGCCGGGTGGATCCCTGTCGGGCCCATGCGGGAGTCTGTCTGACTGTCTCTCCCTGTTTCCAGCTTTAGAAAAATGCAAAAGGAAAAAAAAAAAAATTTTTTTTAGCTTCACTAGGCAGAGGTGCAGTGCATAGAGTGTTGGCCTGGGATGCTGACGACCCAGGTGTGAAACCCTGAGATCACCAGCTTGAGCGTGGGGTTGTGGACACAATCCCATGGTCATTGGCTTTTGCCCAAGGTCACTGGCTTGAGCAAGGGTCATTGGCTCTGCTTGAGCCCCCCCAGTCAAGGCACATATGAAAAAGCAATCAGTGGACAACTAAGGTGCTGCAACTATGAGTTGATACTTCTCATCTCCCTTCCTGTCTGTCTGTCTCTTGCTAAAAAACGATTATATATATATATTATATATATAATTTATATATAATATATATAAATCTCCTTTTGTAGTGATGAGTGTTCTATAGAACACTCTTTTTGCTCATCCATTGTTTGCTTAGGATGAATTTGTAAAAGGATTTCTATTTTCTAAAACTGTATTTGTTCAAAGTAAATGGAAGAAGATGAATTGAGCCCTGTTTGGTAGCTATTAATATCAGGGGCAATATAGCATAGAATTAAAGAGCATGGGATCTGCAGTCATTCTGACTTCATTTAAACCCCAGTTGTGCCTTATGGATGTTCTGTTTCCTCATCTGTAAAATGGGATAGTAATAGTACCAATGTCTAGGTTTGTGGGTGGTATCGATGACTTAATACAGAAATAATAATCTATTATTGTACTTTTCTCCTTTAGTTCCATCAATGGCCCAGGTAGGTGGATCTTTATTTTATTTTTTTTAAGATTTCATTTATTGATTTTACAGACAGAGAGAGAGAGAGAAGGGTAGAGTGAGAAACATTAACTCCTAGTTGCTTCACTTCATTTGTTCATTGATTTCTTGTTGTAGTGCCTTGACCAGGCAAGCCCAAGGTTTCAAACCAGTGACCTCAGCATTCCAGGTTGACGCTCTTTATCCACTGCGCCACCACAGGCCAGGCAGGTTGATATTATTGCAGGTTGACTGAATTGCAGAGGAGGAAGCAGGTGTTCAGAAACAAGAATTAACTTGCCCAGGGGCGAAATCCAGATTCTTTATGTCCAGCTCCAAAGGCATTCTTTCCCTAATTATGCTATAATTTTTAATTTAATCCATGTAGAAACCCAAAAGAAATATTTAGCTCTAGAAGTAAAATTTTTCAGTCTCACTTCAAACCTCTGCTGAAGCACTGCTGTCGCAGAGAGGAGTAGCTGTCTGTCATTTCACTCTGCGTTTCCTCCTGGCACTATCACACTTCCATCCTCTCTTACACTGATAGTGCTACTTAGTGCCCGTCTTTCCCTCTAGAATGTATGCTCCCAGAGCAAGGGCTGTACCTGGTCAGTGATTTAACACCAACCGTGGCACCTAGAAGACTTTTGAGAATAAATAAATCTTATTCAATTAAGCACATAGCCTAAATTGCCAGATTATTGACAAATTATCTCCTTTTGTTTATTTAATGTTTATTTATGTGTATCAAGTTACATAGATAATTGCCAGCTTTTCCTTTCACTTTTTGTGTGTGTGTGTGTGTGACAGAGACAGAGTCAGAGAGGGATAGATAGGGACAGACAGACAGGAAGGGAGAGAGATGAGAAGCATCAAATTCTTTGTTACAGCACCTTAGTTGTTCAATGATTGCTTTCTCATATGTGCCTAGACCGGGGGGCTACCGCAGAGCAAGTGACCCCTTGCTAGAGCCAGTGAACTTGGGCTCAAGCTGGCGAGCCTTACTCAAACCAGATGATGCCTGGTCAGGCTCCTTTTACTTTTTAATAAAAACACCCTGGTTTCTAGATTAAAAAAATCATCCAAACAATAGATACACTGATAAATCTTCAGCTGCATAAGTATATAAACTTGTGATTGTCAGTGGTAAATGTCAGGTCTTCTGCTCTCATATTCAGTACATGTATTTTTGAGAAATCTTCTCCAAATAGGTGAAGGCTCAAATACAAAAAATTCTTAGGAACACTCTTTTTTTAAAAAAAGATTTTATTTATTCATTATACATTATAAAGAGGGGGGGAGGGAGGGAGAGAGAGAGAGAGAGAGAAAGAGAGAGAGAGAGAGAGGGAGAGGGAGGAGCTGGAAGTATCAACTCCCATATGTGCCTTGACCAGGCAAGCCCAGGGTTTTGAACTGGCAACCTCAGCATTTCCAGGTTGACACTTTATCCATTGTGCCACCACTGGTCAGGCAACACTCTTAGTTCTTAAAGTCCAGAGTTTTACTTGCTAGTATAGTCTGTATACAGGTATAATCACCTGGACTGAGTTGGCTGACTGATCCATCTAAACAAATGGATAATTTCATAGAAAAGAATGAGTGAAATTATGCTTTAGTCCCTTTGTTTTGATGGATTTGCTGTGTTGCCTTTTCTTTCTCTATCTCTTAAAGAATTCCCATTTATACTTCAAGTTTTCATTTGAAAATCTACTCTGTCAAAAACCTTATTTCCCTTCTCCCCTGGGAAGGAATTCAGCTCCCTGCTGATTGTGCTTCCATGACACCTAATATGATATGCCTCTGAAGACATCATATCTCAGTTGTTTCTTAAATCTGTGTTCTCATTTGGACTGAGATTCTTTAGTGCAGTGATTATAACGTTGTATTCTCATTGCCTAGAACACTACAGAGCATGTTGTAGTTTCTTCTTCATGGACTATTGTGTGAATAGTTAGATTTTAAGTGAGCAATAAAGAACCAAAAAAGATTTCAGTTTTTCCCCCTTTTTTTCTCCAGCTTCATTGAGTTATAATTGACATATAACGTGTGATTTAAAGGTGTACAATGTGTTGATTTGATACATTTATACACTGCAAAATTATTACCACCATCCAAGGGAAATGTTTAAGTAAGGGAATAGCTGGATACAATTTATGATTTAAGTATATGTTGGCTATACTCATCCCTTCCCTACTCCTAGCATTTAGGCTCTTAGGAATGTGCTTAATCATTCAAACTTACTCTTTTTATATTATACATTTCATTGGAAGATTTTGTTTCATTGTTTAGTGCTTCGTAGCTCGGCCCTCCTCTCTGAAGACAGTAATCTAACTCCATTTTGCCACTGGATTTTCCTAAATTGAGTGATCCTTCATCTTAATATTTGGTACTTCCACGATCAGAAAATGTCCTCTTTCCAACACTGCAACTATTTGGAAAGTGGAAAGTGACGGACAATGTTATGCCACACGTTGCTGAAACAGAGGTGGAACCACCAGACAGGCAGGACTGCAAGTTTCACAGGGGGCTTAGGCAGAAATATTGCATATTATTTCTATCACAGTTTTTCCTTCACCCACTGAAAGCCCCTAAAGATAGTGTCTATGTCTCTATTCACTGTCTCATCCCCGGCTCTAGTACAGTGCCTGGGACATAGTAGGTACCAGGAGAAAAAGTATTTGATAAATTAATGAAAGACTGCCTGACAGACTGATGGAAGGCATGAGGTTTCCCAGATAAAGAGCTCATCTGGATTTCAGTAACACTGATATTCCCCAGAAGGGTGAGGATGACAGAAGCTAAAACCTCCTAGGTTTTTAACAAGGCTTTGCAGCCAGTAGTATTCCCTTTGGAGATAAATGGTCCTAGGGACTTTGGAAAACTCTGGCAAGAAGTCAAGTAAGTCCATGAAGTTCATTCTCCTTCACAGGGAATGTACAAACTCTAAAACATGATTTTCATTACCACATTGACCAGGTATGTCATTTGTAGACATTTGTTTTGGCATTCAAAGTCAGCAACGTCATTCTTTTGTTTTAAGTGGGCTCCTGCTTGCCCTGTTCTCATCAATGTGTCTTTCTTTCACTCCTGTACTCTCAGATAACACTTGTGCCATTGAAGCTTCTAAGAGGCAAGAAGAGAAGCACAGAGCAATGAAAGTTCTGCTGCCACTGCCATCGTTCTGCTGGAGGGTGAGTACTCTGCTGGGACAGATGGGGAGAGGTGACACATCCGTGTTCCTGAGTCCTGCGAGTGGGCTGCAGTCCGCGTAGGAAAGCTGGCAGACCTGCCCAAAGCTCAGCTCCTAATACCAATGCTGGTGGCTGAATTCTTGTTCGATTGCTCTAATTTTAGACGCTAGCATTTTAAGGTAGAACTATGTTTAATAGACATTAAATGTACATTTTTAGATGCTGTGTTTGTTCCCAGAGGTATTCTAAGGCCATTCATACCTTAAGAAAAAATGTCCCACCCACAAGACCTTACTCTTTTTCACCACAGGGTTCCTGTCTTCGGGTTCAAGCTTGAGAAGGTCCTTTAGTCAATGTTAACATTAGGTGACAGCCTTGTGTTGTACATTTTCCACCTTTGCAGAGACACTTCATTTTCTCAACATCCCGTTTATGTTTGGCAGACATGGTTGCTGCATTGATATAGAACAGACATGCAGGAACTTACAACACCCAGGGCGCGGATTCTGAGTCTGGGAGATGTTAAGGGGTGGGAGCTGTCTTGACCGAGAGCCTGGCTTCTCACTGTTCTTTGCTTTAGACTGAAGGGACTATGCTAGAGAGGCACTCCGAGGTGGCACTGACTCTGCTGATGACACAGGCATCCTGATGTGGAAGGAGAAGGTTCCCCTCCTTTGCCCCCCCCCACAACAGAATGGAACTACTTTCTACACCTCAAATGTTTGCTTCCCAACTTGTCTGCTTCTCCCTCCCCCAACCCAGCATTCCCACACTCCTCTTCGCTGACCTCAACCCTCACGCAAAATTGAAAAGAAAGTTATCGGTTTAAGAAGCCTTATTCTGTGTAAACTGTAATTCAGTGGGATCATTTTTCTGGGGATTTCTGTGAAGAGATGAGAAAGGCTTCCTCCTGGGTCACCCAAGTTCCACATTTAATCTTCCATTCTAGTGGGATTCCATGTGGTTCACACTTATTCAAGCCCTGACTGTTTCAAATATATTTCTTTTCTGATGGCTAAAATAATGCAGATTTCTCTCTCCTGTCACCCTGACCCCATTTCCTGGTGAGCGCCCTGGGGCAGCGCCGAAGTCACTGTCTCCTGTGTGGCCCCCGCCCCTTCTGAATGGCCCAAACCACTCACTCTGCAAGGAATGACTCTACCCTCCCCGGCCACCACTGATTAAGTCCAGGGTGTGCAGCTGGGTCACGGAAAACTCTTACTGTGGATTTTGAGGAAGATTCAGTCTTTCTGAGAGACTGAAACTTTAATATTTGAACTTAGGAGCTATGAGTGCCTGCTTTATATTCACCCCGGTAGACAAAGTAGCACCCTGTTAAGAAGGATGAGGCGGAAGGGTCTCGAGGAAAGGTGGAGAAATTCTTGATCCCCTTTCCATTTCTGTTCTATAATCACCTCTGTATCTTTATAATAAATCTTGCTTTTTTTTGGTCTGAGCAAGTGTGAGATTTTCTTCTTTTGCTTTGAAGCAAAAGAATCTCAACTAGTCCATATGTCCTGAGTTAGCACGGTGGCTACTCCAAGTAGCAGGTAAAGATAGAGAGTGTGTGTGTTGGGGGGTGGTAAACAAATAGCTCACCGTCAAGCTGGCCAATGGGATGTTTTCTTCCGTTTTCATTCACAGTCACAGTCACCCTCCTTTTGTTGTTGTTGTTGTTGTTTTTTGGTGACAGAGACAGAGAGAGAGAGCCAGAGATGGACAGATAAGGACAGACAGGCAGAAAGTGAGAAAGATGAGAAGCATCAATTCTTCCTTGCTGGCACTTTAGTTGTTCATTGATTGCTTTCTCATATGTGCCCTGGGAGGGGGGGAGGGTACAGCAGAGCAAGTGACCCTTTGCTTGAGCCAGCAACCTTGTGCTCAAGCCAGCAACCTTGGGCTTCAAGCCAGTGATCTTTGGGCTCAAGCCAGATGAGCCCGCACTCAAGCCTGCGACGTCGGTTTCGAACCGGGGTTCTCTGCATCCCAGCCGGATGCTCTATCCACTGCACCACCAGCTGGTCAGGCCAGACGCCCTTCTTGAGGGGAACTTTGAGGAGTGTGCGAGAGGTTGGAAGTCAGAACACACAAAAACAAAAACGAAGAGCAAGATGTAGCTATAATCAGGAAAGAAAGAAGGTTCTGAAGGACTGAGTCAGAGTTTGAAGTTCTGCATCTGTGGAATGTGAGCCCAACAGAAAGATCCTGGCCCTTTCTGGGCAGAACAAAAATGTTGGATCACATACCATGAATCACAGCCAGAAATGATTTGTTCTTGAAGGACTGATGTGAATGTTTTGGAATTTGCATATCATCATCTAATTTGCATACTGGGGGAACTAAGAGGTCCTTGAAAGTTGTTTTGATAACCGCCACTCCCCTTTTCTACTTTTGACATGGATAATTCATATCACAAGGATGTGACTAATTCAAATATGATTATTATTCAAAGATAAATAGTCTTGTATTTCCATTACTAGAAAATAATGTTCTACTTGATAGAGCCAAGTTATGGAAAAGTCAGCATTGTCTGTTTTTCATAAAGCACATTCTTTCTTGGTTTCGTGCCAAAATTCTGTCTCGGTTGAAAACAAAGTGGAAAAATCTTCATTGTGGTTGATATATAGCTTTTTATGAGAAGAAATATATTATGATTCTAACTCTATCCTTTGACCTTCTGTTCTGATTTAAGGTTACATGAGTAGAATATTTAAAAATCAGAGTATTTGGAATATAGATATAAAGTAGAAATGTTAGATCATTTTCAAATTTTGACATTAAAATATTTTTTAAAATTAATAAGGAACTTAAAAAAATCTTTCATAGGATAGTTTTTATTTTTAGAAGATCAAGGCAAAGAAATGTTATTCACATCCCTGGCAAAGTTGCAAATTTTCTCCCCAACTAACTCTTTTAAAAATATTGCCTCCCACAAGTTTTTCTTGGCAAAACTTAATTTAAGATCTAAAATGGAGCTATTAGGTATACAAGGCTACAAACAGGTGTTTCTTCACTAATCTGGACTGTCCTATGTTAACTAGGTGGATTTTAGTAGATGGTCTTCGTCTTCTCTTTTTATCTTTCTTTCCAACCTGAAATGAGCAAATGTTTCATGGATTTTTCCTTCTCGATTTGGTTTCCCCCTTGTTACACATTTTGCCAGACGGCTGACTTTCATTTAGAGAAGAATTTTCCATAATAACATATCACTTGGTACTCATGGCCAATGGTGCCACTCCCCCCTGCCATCTGCAGGAACCATGGAATGGAGTACAGTGGCAAATGAGTCAGGCCTGGCAGAGCCTGGAGGAGGAGGAGGAGGAAGAGGAGGAGAAAGAGAAAGATGAAAGATACAATAAGGAGGAGAGGAGGCTATGATTGCCAAAAACTAGAAGGCAAAGTTATTATAGCAATAGCTGAGTGAGGGGTGTGAGTGTGTGTGTGTGTGTGTGTGTGTGTGTGTGAGAGAGAGAGAGAGAGAGAGAGAGAGAGAGAGAGATATCACCACGTGCACATACTCAGGAAGAATTGTGTATGTGCCCTGGCCAGTTGGCTCAGTGGTAGAGCGTCGGCCTGGAGTGCAGAAGTCCCGGGTTCGATTCCCGGCCAGGGCACACAGGAGAAGCGCCCATCTGCTTCTCCACCCCTACCCCTCTCCTTCCTCTCTGTCTCTCTCTTCCCCTCCGCATGCCGATGCTCCATTGGAGCAAAGATGGCCCGGGCGCTGGGGATGGCTCCTTGGCCTCTGCCTCAGGCGCTAGAGTGGCTCTGGTCGCAATATGGCGACGCCCAGGATGGGCAGAGCATCGCCCCCTGGTGGGCAGAGCATCGCCCCCTGGTGGGCATGCCAGGTGGATCCCCGTCAACGCATGCGGGAGTCTGTCTGACTGTCTCTCCCCGTTTCTAGCTTCAGAAAAATACAAATAAATAAATAAAATAAAAAAGAATTGTGTATGTAACTACTTTGGCGTGTGTAGTTGGGAGGCATTTTGACAGATGTGGAACATGTGCGGCACAACTTTTTTCGGCGGAGGGGAGGACTGGGTGAGGGGAGAGAGAAACATCACTAAACTACAGAAAGAGCAGAGCCTAAGATCCTGGGTGTGCAAGTGAGGGCTTAGTGAGGGAAACAGTATAGAAAGGGTAGGGGAAACCCACGTTGTACCATTAGCTGTGTTTGCCAAAGTTCAAATATTAGAACAGAAAAATAAGAAATGGAAACTCTCTACCCAGAGCCTGGATTTGTGATATTCAAGAAATCCCATGACTCCGGGAGTCTCCAGGCAGAGTAGCCATCACATGAAATCCAAACAAGGGGCTTACTTCTGGAACCAGAAACTTAACGCTGCCTGGTACAAAGCAGCTAACTTATACATATGCTATTTGCTTAAACTGGAGTTCAGGAAAACTAACTTTTGGACTTGGTGACTTCTGGCAAATTATATAACTTTTCTGAGCTTCAGTTTCCTCCATTAAAAATAAATCAGTCGGTCTAGAAAAGTGATCTCCAAATAGTTCTCTACAGTTCTTCCTAGAGAGTTCCTCTCCACTCACTCCAGGGTTCAAGCAGTGCTGTTAGGGGGTTTTTCATTTACAATTGAGTCTTTGAAGAATGCATTCTGATGATTAAAAGAAAAACTGGCATTTACTCAGATTGAACTCTAAGTTCCCTTCTAGCTGTTATCCTAAATATGTATGCACCTGAGTTGACATGCACACGTTCTGATGCATTCAGTCTGCCAGGAATTATTCCTGAGCATCTACAATGTACTAGGCACAGTTTTAGGCATTGAGATTAAAGCAGTAAAGGAGACAAAGCCCTCATGCAGGCAGTGTACATGCTGGTTGAAAGAGAGACAATAAGCGAAGTGCTTACAGCTGGCGGTGGGTGTAGTAAAGCAGGGTAGGAGCATAGGGAGCCATGAAGGTCTCAGTAGGAGAAGCATTTGGACAGACACCTACATGAAGCAAGAGAAAGAGTATAGGAATCTGGAGAAGAGCATCCAGGCCGAGGGAACAGTAAACCAAAGACCTTGCTTGGGAAGATATGGGACTACAGTTTATTTCCCCAACATGAAGTGATCTTCATCCTCAGGTTTCATGCTCCTTTAAGGAAGGAAACACTTGATTTTGCCCATGAAAGGTAGTAGAGTCTCTTCTGCTTTAAGTAATGCCTTGCCTTGGTGGTTCCCCCTTTGCCCTACTCAAGGGGCTCCTCCCACCTCACCTTCATAGCATGGTGCTGACTTGCAGCAGATGAGCCTGTGGTCCTGGTAAAATGTCTTGTCCTGCTCTGTCCTTGGGTATCAGCCTCTGTCCTCTCTCCGTCTGCTGAGGTTAATGCCACGTGCCTCAGTACTGGGTTTTTTTTTTTTTGCCACTGCTGATGACCACGGGCCTCATCACTGCCTCCAGTTCCCCGCACTCCACACCCAGCAGCCTGGGGCTCTCTGTTCAAACCCCAGGCTTCTCTGGCCCTCACAGTATGCTTGGACATAGGACCCTCAGGGGCTTTTCTTGTTCTGTGCTGGTGTGGGCATAAGGGGTCTCAGAGCTTGGGTTTGTATTCTTTGGTAGAGCCAAATGACCTTGAACTCCTTTGTGTTTTCAATCCTCTGTTCTTTGTTTCAGTTGTATAACTGTAAAATGGGCATAATTCTGATAGTACCTCTACCTTACATGTTTGTGGTCAGGTATAAATAGGTTAATATATGTGAAATGCTTTAAAAAGTGCATGATGCATAGTAAATACCAGATACGTTTTGCTTTATAAGAAAACCCTAGGACACTGTGCCATTACCCCTTGCTGAACATTGTATATCATCTGTCCTGCCACCACTAGAAACCCCCATTTTTCTGAGATGCTCGGAGTGCCCCTCAGACTAAGCTGCAGCAAGTGAGGCATTAGCTTCTATGCTTTAGGCTTCTCCCAACTGAATGGGACCCTCATTTAAAAATTAACATTCCAACCACAGTTGGTTGAACTTTACCAAGCACTTTCACGTGTTATTAAGGAAAATAACATTGTGAAGTTTGAGTTATTAAGTCCATATTATACATGAAGCTTAGACATGTTGTGACTTGATCACACAGTTGTAATCAATGGGCCAATTCAGACATTTTAGGAGTAGGATTTCTATTTACAATGTCAGAATTCCTTTCAGCATATTTCATCTGTCTCTAAGAAAATTTTGTCTAAATCTGAAGATCAGAATATCAGGCAGATGAACTGGCTAAATCCAAATATAAGAATAACCTGTCTTATCAAGTTCTTGTTTCTTTTTTTTCCACGTTATTTTTTATGTCATTATTTATGTTTGTCCTGGTCATTGAAACGTCATGAGTGAAAATGGAGTAGATGTAACTTCGAATTATTTTAGTGATTTTGTGTTTGATTCTAAACATTATTTAAGTAAGGCTCATTAAAAAAAACTTCTTAGAAGAACTTCCTTTTTCTTTTTTATTTAAATGTAAGTTGCAAAATAAAAACACTGAATCAACTGATTATTCATCAGAGACTTGTGGCAGGTCATAAAATCAGTTCTTAATCATTCTAATTGGGAGAGAATGGTCCATGGAAAGAACAAAGTAAAACACCATTAAGATGAACACTGTTGGGTTTCATACCAACCATTTCTTTGCTTTTACACTTTTGACAATTAAAGCACAGTGGAATTAAAATGTGAATAGGCCAACTGCAGTTCCAAGTTACCACTGCATAAGGGGTATCTGTAGAATCCTGATTACAGAAAGGGACGGCTAACACTGCCCCGTTTGCTCCTTTTCTGTAGCCATGACTTCTGTCAAAACATAAGACTATTTCAGTAATTGTGGCCTTCACCCCGCTCCCCCCAGATTACATACAGTCAGTATGCAGTATCTTCCAATAAAATAGCTAATTGTTAATAGTAGTGTCTAGGAGAACATTTTATGTTTATAACACACTTTTGGAGGTAAAGTCTTGTGTTTTATTGTGTGAAAAAAACATTTTTTTTTTTTTTTTTGGCTCAGCTGTTTAAGGCTCGTGTCTGAGTTTTGTCGAATATTAGAAAACTGCTTGTACTTGGGAGAGTAGGGCTTTGGCGTGGACCATGTAGCTGGCTTTAGAGAGCCTCAGTGGAAATGTTTGTTGAGCGAGATCCTGACTTATCCCCCTGGCTCTATTCTTGCAGTCATCACCAACCATATGTACTTGTTATTTACACATTTTGCTAACCTGCTTGCTTCTACCAGTGATGGTTAGAAATGATGTCCCCTGTGGTATCCAGGTCCACATTGCAATAACACAGCCTGAGATTTGGCCAACGGCTTCCATTTTCTCTAAAACTCACATTAAATCATGTCAAGTAATTTCAAAGCTGAACTCTTTTTTTTTTTCTTTTCTCTCTAGAAGGCTTGCCAAGTGCATTCCTGCCTGTGTATTAAGGGAATTTGGGCAGTCATTTCAAGAAAGTTCAGAAGGATAAAAGAACATTCCAATTTCCATAGTGTTGATAAAGAATCGCAGCCCACGTTAACAAGGTGTATCATTTCGGTCTTCGTTTTAATCTGTGTGTCACTGTTGTGTGGCAGGAAACTCTGGGCTTTTTACAGCTCTGTGCTTTACAGGAAATCTCTATGGAGCCTTTACTAGGAGTCTGTTGTACCAGGTTTAAAAGGAAATGCAACTTTATGTTCTTTTTACACTCACAAGTCTGAAAGGAACATTGTTTTTAAAGAGCGCTGCACAGAGCAGACCCAACTTTAATTGCCTCCTCGAGGTGTCAACAATTATGGAAACCGAGGAAGTCGCAACTTCTGAGATGAGAGAGGCTTCTCGGGTAACTACAACGTATTTTAAAAGGTACCATGTCACTTTGGGAAGTGCCGTTTCCCAACTACTGTTTAATTATCTGTCAAAGTTAGAATGCACATGAAGAAAGCATTGCGACAGTCAGACTTGTCTGGTGAATGCCTCTGAAATAGGTAAAGCTGAGGCTGCTTTACGGCATTCAGTGGGGAAATTTGATTTTAGCCTGTCTTCTCTTGATTGGATTTATTCTAGCTGACCAAGAGCAAATTATTTTTAAGAGAGATTGATGCTTTTTTAGTAGTTGTCTTTCAAAATATAGAAACAAAAATCCTTTTTATTGGCAGATTTATTTTCTACGTGTTCACTGTTCTTTAGGAGCTATAGCCAGCTTAAAAATACCTGGTTCCATCATCTTCACGCTGTTATTTCTAAGGAATGATCAGTCCACAAAGTACATTTTCTTCTCTTCAGTTACATGCCAAGATTCCTCTTCCCTTCCCCTCAGCATGCCCCTGTCTCCATCCTGCTCTGTGAAAAGTATGACTGTCTCTTAGACTCCAAGCCAACCTCCTGGATTTGCCTTTCTACCATCCAGGAGCAGCTCTGTGTTCTCAAGTCTAATAAAGAAAGTTCATCCCCAAATATTTCTTTTTCACAGCTGTTGATTGAAGGGTTATGTGTTACAGGCTCCATATTAGGTGCTGGACAAAAATCCCTACCCTCATGAATTTTATGCTCAAGGGGAGGGGAGCTCAGCTTCCCACTGAAACATAGAATAAATTGGTCTATCTTAAATCTTCCCTTGCTTTCTCTTCCCAAGATGTGTACTGGTGCAGGTTAAACATGCCTTGATGAGATCAGGACAGAATTCTAATTAAGAAAAAATTAAAATTACTATGTTAAGGCATTGGTAATTCAAGGCCAATAACTCTTTCTGCTATAGCTCTCTTAGTCTGGTTATCGAGATTATATGAGGGCCTTGGCTGGTTGGCTCAGTGGTAGAGAAGCCCATCTGCTTCTCTACCCCTCCCCCTCTCCCTTTTCTCTATTTCTCTCTTCCCCTCTCAGAGTCATGGCTCCATTGGAGCAAGTTGGCCCCAGGCTGAAGATGGCTCCACGGCTTCCCCTCAGGTGCTGAAAAATGGCTCCAGTTGCAACAGAGTAACGGCCCCAGATGGGCAGAGCATCTCCCTCTAGTGGGCTTACCAGGTGGATCTTGGTCTGGTGCATGCAGGAGTCTACACACACACACACACACACACACACACACACACACACACACACACACACTATATGAAAAGGGAGAGCCTGAAACATAAAACCTTCCATAGTCATTTTCATTCTCTGCCTCCGGTTCTTGTTTTAAATTCCAAAAGATGAGAATAATTGAGAAGCAAAACCAGAAAACACAAAAATTCCTGCTTTCATGGTGGGGGGTGGGGAGAAAGCACACACAAAAAAGTAAGTAATATATGTTATTGAGTCAGCTGTTGTTACTATAGTAACGGGATGTACTATTATCTGCATCATTAGCAAAGTAATCTCACAAACACTTTTAATTCATTTAACAAATACCTACCGAACATCAAATTTGTACCAGCCATTGTGCTTACAACTGTATAGTTGTTACACTTTCATCCTATTTTAAGATCAAAATTTGAGATTTAGAGAGTTAAAGTAATTTTTTCAAGGTAATAGAGCTGGTAGGTTGCAGAGCCAGGACCCAAACCCATGTTTTCAGTTTCCAAGAATAGTAGTCCTCTTTCTGATGCAATAGCTATAACTTTAAAATCTGGGCCCTGAAGTGAATATTTCTGTAGAAGCACCCTTATTTCTTCTTTCACTCCTTCACTTACTATTTAACTGCAAAATAAATACACTTCCAGGGAAATGGATTTCTACCTCCAGGGCTCCTTCCTATGTGTGTTGCTGGGGCAATGTTTTCTCTTCAATTAGATGAGTTTAGATAAACTAAAAATTCATTATAACTTGCAAAAGAAACGGGTGTGTGTTTTAAAAATCACATTCATAACCTTTCCTTTAAATGATGTTAAAGAAATTTGTATATCAAAATATTCTCCCTATTTCATATCCTTTAGTTAATTTTATTCCTTCAATTTCCTCTGGTTAAATGAATTTCAAAATTAGCTCCTCTGACTCTTTTATAACTGCATTTGAAGAGTCTCTCAAACCTCAGTGAAGTCTTTACTGGATTCTTAAAAGCCCATGGCTGTCTGAATTTATCTTTTACATGGGAAACAGGAGAGATTCTAGTTCACAGAAGTTAAATTGGTGGGACAGAGGGTATATAGGATTGTAATGCTATAGTAATATAGTTAAACTGTTCTCAATAGTCTATGTTTCCACCAGTAATATAGTAAGTAGTGAGCTAAAACTTTGGATAAGAAGCTTTGAAATGTACAAAGTGCTCTACATAATTAAAAAAAATAAATTTGAAGTGATAATTTTAACCACTAAGCATATTCTGATCTTTTATTTGGGGGATTTTCTACTTAACAAGCATCTCAAAAAACCCCAAAAAACAACAACTAAAAAGCATCATTACACTGGAGGACTATGGAGTGTGCTAAACTTGGAATAAGGAAATTTGGTCTCTAATCCTGGCTCTGATAACTCATTTGAAGTGTGTGACTCCAAGCCAGCCTGTTTTCTTACCTGAGCCTTACATTGCTTATTTATAGTTCCCGCATAATTAATAGTATCTTCTTTTTCTCTCAAAGTGGAGCATACGTTTTAGACTTACCTTAGTCATCAATATGTGCAGTATTAGCTATTGAAACAAAAGTCTCTTGCTTTGCTTGCCCAGCCTATTTTTCTCATTTTCTATTGAAGACCTACTCTTTCCTGTCACCATAGACTCTCTCCCCCAGCTACATGCTATCTCATCCCCCAAACTCACAACCAGGCTTGGCTAGTCAGAACTTCCTCTTCCCCTTGGATTCAGAGATGGATCTACACATGGGCATGTGGCCCAAGCCAGGCTCCTGTGAACTTTCCTCTCTGAATTTCTGCTGGGACTAGTGGTGTGCGGCTCATACTGGCCTGTACCAGCCAATGTTAATTTCTAGGATTTTGCAAATCAGTGTTAAACACAGCCATTATTAAAAATTAGAGTATATAAACCTACAATTAGATGATAGTAAAATAAAGGTAGTGAATACTCAATTCATAGCTTTCTTATTATTGTACTATATTTCATTATTACCTATGGTCTTGAGGTTAGCTATACTTATTGTATCTACATGGTGAAAATACTATATAATGGATTGCTGCACATCTCTTCCCAACTCCATGTTTAGTGAGGGTAAATTGGGAAGGTTGAAATTGGCCATGGGGGAAATATTTTTACCATGGAAATTGGCAAATGTTACAAACCAGAATTTTTTTTTTTTCCTGGAAAGTCAGTTGTTAAACATTTACATCACACCACTGGCTGAAACTATTGGGAAGGGGCTTTTGCTTTTTACTTTGTTGCTATAGCAGCAAAATATAGTCCTAAAGTAGCCAAAAGGCCAATTTCATCCTTTGGAGAGAGCTTGCCAATGAAAAGGACAGCATGACCGAGGGTTTCAGGGAGAACAAATTCGTAATGTCAGATAAATAGTTGGTATTTTATTTGGATAAGAAACTGGCTTAAAGCACATAAAATTTCTATAACTTATGAATTAAAGTCTTTTGATATATAGAGATGCCCTTCCAGCTTTGATAATATAATACATGATTCTAAAACTATATAAAAGGTGGGAGTTCCATAGCTAAATATTTTAATAGCATAGTTAATGTCTTTGAAAATAGGTCAAATAAAAAAAATATTGCCTAGAGAGTTTAAAAAATTGCCCTTACTCAAACATTTAATCCTGTACATTGTTAGCATTAAATGTCTTACTTTTTTTAAAGCCATAGATAGATGCAATAAACTTACTTAATACTTTTAGTTAATTTTACCATTTTTCCTCCTTTTCACAATGAAATATTGTGTTTAAGTTGATTCACTTGAAAAGAATTTGAAAAATCTTCTTGTAACTATCCTCAGACAATGAGTACATATTACCTATATTCAATCTCAGCGCCATCTCCAGAAAACCAGTTAGAGCAGTGGTCCCCGATCCCCGGGCCCAAAAAAGGTTGGGGGACCACTGAGTTAGAGCATACTTACTCTGCTTTTGAAAACACTGCACTTCCCCTCTCTGAAATACTGATTTCATTTTACAAAGTGCTGCCTGCCATTGTGTACCCTAAGGCAGTGGTCCCCCAACCATTTTGGGGCCATGGACCGGTTTAATGTCAGAAAATATTTTCACGGACTGGCCTTTAGGGTGGGATGGATAAATGTATCACGTAACCGAGACAAGCATCAAGAGTGAGTCTTAGACGGATGTAACAGAGGGAATCTGGTCATTTTAAAAAAATAAAACATCGTTCAGACTTAAATATAAATAAAACGGAAATAATGTAAGTTATTTATTCTTTCTCTGTGGACCGGTACCAAATGGCCCACAGACCGGTACTGGTCTGCGGCCCAGGGGTTGGGGACCACTGCCCTAAGGTTCCGTTTCTTAGTTAGTGAGTGAGTCTGGAGTAGGTCCGACTGAAGTAATAGGAATACTCTCCAAGTTGACACTGCTCTGGTGTATAGTTAACACTTCATTCCTGGCTTGGTACAGCCCTGACCCATTTCACATACTGTTGATTCAAAAGAATCAAAATCCCATTGATGTGTTTACTTTCTGGTACTTGACTGTTGATAACTTAGAAGGGTTAGTGTTTAATTGTTGATGCTCACAAAAACCTTGAGACCAAACCTGCTATTTTGCCAAGTGCTAAAAGAGTTTACGTTTACCACCCCCCAAATACAGTGTTCTACTCTTTCTCTGGCTTTAAAAAGATGTTGGAGAAAGCCTGTTTTGATTTGGATGATAATGTTTAAAAATAAACTAAATAACCAAAACCATGACGGTGGGATTATTAGCCCTGCTAGAATTAATTTTGGATGCCAGAAACTTGGGTCTTGTTGTCAATAGCTGGCTGACCCCTCTCGAGTCAACTGCTAGTTTCCCCCTTTTCATTCATGAGGTCTTATCTTGCAGCTATAACAAAAAAAACTGTATTCCAAATAGTGTGAATGAGAACTAAGATGCAGTGGAATGAAACAAATCAGCCTCACCCCCTTTATTTTCACTGACCTTGAGTTCCTTCCCCACACCATTATTAATATTTCCCATGTTGTATTCTAAGAGCCTTGTGAAGAACATAGTCCAGGTCAGCGTTTTTGAACCTGCAGATCATCTGCACCTGAGCCACTTGGGATGTCTTAAAACATAGATTCCAGGGCTGCTTTGGACTCCTATTACCTGGGGGTGGGGCTTGGCAATGCAGATTTTCAACAGTTCCTTATGGTGATTCATACCTACATTGGGAATAATGGGTCTAATAAATGTGTAAAACACTTTCTTGAAGATTTACAAACCAAATTAGCATGTTAAGGGCTCTAAGATGTCATGTAGTAGGGAGATTGTTTGACTTTTAAATCACCAAATTATTAGATTACTAAACTCTTTTTGTGGGGAACATCTGTTATTTGACCAAATACTATTGGGAAAGTTTACTTTAACTAATAGCATAAGAATTGTAGCTTGGTGCAGTTGCTTGTTAGTTTGATATTATTGAGTTCATGTATTATCTCAGTGTGAACATTAGACAGGAAAATCTGAGTGTGAATCCTGGATTTTGCACTGTTGGTTTAGTTGCCTAACAGTAATGTTTCCTTACTTCCAAGGTAGATGGGATAAAAGAATATGTTAATACCAACCCAGAAACATTGCCAGAAAATGAATTTAAACAGAAAGCCCTCTTGATACTGTCATTCTCTATGAAGAGGAACACATTGATATTTACGGGAATGCACTTTGCCCAGACACTGTGCCTTCTCGCTCTACACCTCCAGGGCAGAGATCTGGTCACTATTTTACAGCAGAAGATATGGAAAAAAGGAATAAGGAGCTATTCCAGAAATGCCAATCAAGTTGAACAATGGGAAAAGAAGTAAGTATATTTGAACAGGAAACTGGGTGGTAGCAGACAGGGTCAAAGGCAGCCCCCACCTTCTATCCCACCCTTCCACCTTTTAGGCACAAACCACGCAGAGCCAAGCAAGGTGGAGGGGGTAAAAAAAATAGATAAGTAATGATGAATTCCGGAAGCATTCAGTAGGTCCTTCTCTCTGGGGTGGAGCTGCCTTTTGCTTGGCTCTAGAAATAGAGGCACAATGATGGGGTCCGGAGTAAAGGAAGTAGGGACAGATTAGCTATAGGGAGAGAGATCAGGAGACTTTGGCATTTCCTTTCAGATTGGCCTGGCCTGGTCCACTGGGTAGATAAGGAAGCAGGGTCCTGGGGCTCATTCTGTGTCCCAATCTAATCAGGCATTTCATACTCCCAAAGGCATGGGAGTATGAATGCAGCCTCTGTTGTTCCAAATGCCCTTGCTTTGTTTTCTCCTACTACATGCCCATGGAATTTTGCTGGTTCTGCTAGTTTCATCCCATAGTATTATATTAATGCTAAACTGTTAGATTGGGAGTCCTTTGAGTGCAGGGGTATTGTCTTCTTTATCTCAAACATCTTGCACTAGGCTCAGCTCCTAGCCTAAATCAGCTGTTTAATAAAAGCTGCTTTGTGGTGCCAGGGACATCAGAAACCCGAACAGGATGCCCCTAAGTAGTCTTCAGGTACTTGTCCAGAGTTCCATGGGTGCGGAATTTAGAACCAGAGGCTGTCTAGGTGACCCTCCTCAATTTGCCAAAAGGAAAGTGATAGTTCATACAGGAAGCAAGTGATGGTCTAGGACTCAGGCCTACTAGCTTCCAGTTTCAATGTTCTTTTTGTATAATTAAAAAGAATCCTTACCCTACCCAATGTGGTCATGACCCTCTCCGAATTATGCTACAAACCAGCATTTGCATTAATATTTGCCTTAGCAAAAAAAAAATGAAGAGTCATTGAGCTAGAAAGTGATTTAAGGAGAATGTTCTGCCTCAAAATAGAGTGTGTTCCATCTCTTCTTTCACTTCTTGAACTTTTGTATTTTTTGTGCATCTTGCTGATTCTTGGCTTAGCTTGTAAACTACAATTAAAAACCGCTGGGTGAGAAGCTATTCTCCAGGTACTCTCCACTTTATTGAAAAGTGAAGTTCTCATAAATCACAGAAGGGGGTCTGTGGAATTGCTTAGTTGCCAAGAGATTTCTGATTGATTGCGTTGGAAAATATGTACATTTTCCAGGAGCTTATCTGAAATAAAATATAGATTCATGCTTTCTTGGGCTGAGTTCCCTCTCCATGAAATTTCAGTCAGGGTCTCATCATGTTAATACAGTGAAAGGGCAGTTAGATGAGCAGCACAAGCACTAGAGGTTTAGCTGAAAACTTGGACAGCAGAGCACAAATGTTATTCCAAACGAAGAAAGGTTTGGAATAACAAAGTATCCCTAACTAAACATGAAATCAGAACCAGATTCAGGTTATAGGGCTCATATTGACTTTATCAGGCATAATCCTAAGAATGAGCGGCGTCATAAAGGAATTGCTGGGAAAACCATGATATTAGTTGCAGTTATCACTTTCATATCAGGAAGCTGTGTGAATTAGGGTTTCCAGGGGAACTGAAATTGTGTATGTCCAAGAATAGTGATATTAAATGGGAGGAAAAACAGTTGGATCCTAATCCTTTTAGGTCACGCAATCAGTTGAAAATCTCTGAAAGCTGTGAACCTTCTCCCTGGAAAAAAATTCACATACATGTAAAAAGCTTTCAGGCTATTTCAGGGAGTTCGCAGACCCCTTGCTGCTTGTTGGAGTGTGGGACCCCACATTAAGTGCTCCTTGTTTAGCTATTCCCACAAAAGTTCTGGTTTCCTTATGTGGCAGCTCTGCTTGGCTGACACCTGGAACTTCCAACCCTGTCTCACACACACCCACGCACACCCACACACACTCACACACACGCATGTGCATGCACATGCAAAACACACACACACACACACACACACACACACACACACACTACAGCGCCAGGTCCTAGCAAAGCGCAAGAACTGAACATGTGCTGGGAAGCTGGTTCAGCTTTGCTCAGGGTGAACAGAAGTGGCCTTAATCCCTCACAGATTTCCTTCACTTTGTTGTGTGGTGAGATCATCTGGGGAGATTTAAAATTCGCTCAGCATTCATTGATACTTTCATTTATAGTAGGTCTGGAAGGAAAATGCAAACTTTTAATTGGACTGATTTGGCAATTTGGTTTGGTGGTAGGCTCAGAATTGTGTCCACACCTGTTCACCAGGTGATTACAGTTCACCTCGGTTGCAGGATCTGCTTGATCCTGGAGATACATCACTCAAGAAGTTTTCTAATCTTTAGTCATTACCATCTCATCTGAATTCATTACCAGTGAACTAAGGAAGACTTCTTTTTGCAATGTTAGCCTAGCAAACATGATGATGCATTCCTGATCAGACATGGGAAAGGAGGGTGGATAATAACAGTCTGCAACACTTTTTGTTTATCCAGAAATCAACCTTCCCCAGGAGGCTGACATATAATCCCATGCTTAATCTGTTATCCATACTTTATATAATAATAATAATAATAATGATAATGATAATCATTTACACTTATATAGCCACTTTCATCTAGGGAATCTCAAAGCTTTGCAAACGCTAATTAATTCTCCTAGTGTCCCTGTGAACTAGGTGAGGCCCATTTTACAGGTGAGGCAATTGAGGCACAGAAAGGACAAGTGGCTTTCTCAAGGCCAATGGGTAGTTGATGACAGAACTCAGAAGGCTGGAGAGCTAGCTCTCTGCTTCGGGATGTCCAGAGCCAGCTGCACCTTGAGTGAGTGGGAGGGACCACAGTGGAATAAAGTTCTCACTCTTCCGGGTCTTAATTACCTAAACCCTAGCAGCTCAGAGAAAGACAAAGAAAGCTTCCAAAGCAAACACATTCCCATCCCTACCACACAATATGCACAGCTTGTGAGAGGTTGCTTTTTTAAGGTCTAAGCAGTAGAGATGGGGCTAAAATTGGCTGTCATATGTGTTTGGATAGGAAAGAGAGGAACGTGCTTGTGCGGAAAATTGCCTTTTTGGCGGGTGCTGTTGCAAAGCACTGACCCGCTCTACGCCAAACTGGAGCAACTGTGGCCTTTTACTTTTACTCCGTTCACTATATGAACTATCTCAGCCATGCACAGGACAAGGATGAAATGATTAAAGAGGGTCCTATATGCAGTTTTCCAGAGACCAAATGTTAGTAGCTTCTCACTATTTACAGGCTTTTCAGGTGCAGAGAATTCTTGAAATTCTCCCAAAGGGGTGGTAGTGAGTTCTAAGGAATCTGATGTTCTACGAGAGTGCTTCTCAAACTTGAAGACGCATAACCAGTCATCTAGGGAGCAGTTAAAATGCAGATCCTGGCTCAGTAATGCTGGAATGGGGACCATGCTTAAGCTTCCAGGTAACACCGATGCTAATGGTCCCGACAATATGCTCTGTGTAGCAATACTCTGCGCTACTGTTAATCAATTTGATAAGCCCATTCCCACAACAAGCTGCTCTGCAGATAGCTTTGGGCACTTGGAATGAGGCTTTATGCGTAGAAGACTAAGGCCTGCGTTTGAAAATACATTCTGCTACTTATTAGCTGAGAGATTTGGGACACCAAACCTTTCTGATCCTGTTTCCCCGTCTCTAAGTGGTTATCATTAGCCCCTCCCTCACGGGGTTGCTGATGAATAAAGTAACCCAGTAGAAAAAGCCTGCCACATGCTGGAGCTCCACAAATGTTCATGTATTTCCCCTAGGCTCCCCAACTTATCCTGTCTGGCTATCTTCCCAACAAGTACTTTATAGTTTTCCCTCTATGTCAGCCGTAATCACCAACTATACTCGGTCTGTCTTGCCTTTTCCACATAACTTTCACTGTATTTTCTTCCTCTTCTTCCACACGTAAAAGCCGGCATCAAACGTCGATCTCTTTCTCCTCAAAAATGATTCTCTTGAGCTGATTTCTTTTCTCATTAACTATTATAATCTCATCCCTGCCTTCCTGGATTTTAATTTGATCTAGACTATTCAATGGAAGTGAGATTACAGCACATTCATTTAGTAAACAAACCTGGGAAAATAGACACACGTACGTTCTAGGCCCCGGTACACCACTGAGAAGAAGACAGACACTTTACTTTTCTCTCCACTGCTTTTGTTGCCTGTGTTCAACTCTCTGGGCCACAGTGAAGCCTTCCTTTTAATGCTTCGTGATGGCTTGAGGCTATTCTCTCGCCTCCTCGTTTCATGTCCCTCTTTTCCTGTTACCCACACGAATCCTGTAGATTTGTTTCCCGCTGAATCTACCAGGCTGACTTAAAACTTCTCTCCTAAAAATCTTTCTAAAACTCATTTTGTGTGAATGTCTCTGTGTGAAACTGTTTTGATTTTTTTTTTTTAAAGCCACTGTGAAAGGCATGTATGGTATACAGATAGGAAAAAAGTCTGGAACAACACACACATCACTGTTAGCCCTGGAACTGGGAGAGGGAACTTCCCCTGATTTCTTTACGTACTTTGGCATTTTTGGAAAAAAAATAAAATTTCCCCTTACAATCAGCAAGTTCTATTCTGAAACACAGGAAATAAAATAATGAAAGAGAGGAAAAGAAATATAAAACTAAGGATTAATAGATAACAAAAGGAAAGATGGAGAAAACGAAAAAGCAAGTTATAATCTTCAGATCTGCCCACATTTTCCCTTGCAGTTTTATGTCTCAGTTTCTGGGTCCAGTTTTATTCAAGTTTCAAGTCCCTTGTGTGGAACTCTGTCTTCCTGGGATTACACAGTGTCAGGAACACTGTTGGCACGAAAGCAATACTAATAGTAAAGCAACAGGAGGCAGTTTTACAAGAGATAGTGCTACCCAGATCGATTTTGATAAGGTTGGTATGTGCCCCAAGAGGTCATAATTAACCACATCAAAGAAGGAGTGGCTTTTTAAGCAAATAGACTTTATCTTGCCATCTGCCAGAAATGTACCAAATGCTCTTCCTTTGTTGAAAAAAACATCTGCACCCTTAAAACCAAGTCTTCATAGCTTTGGACTGATGAACAGGACTGAAGAAATGCTTTCATTACTTACACATTTGACTTCTCAGTCTTTATTTGGCACTTTGCTTCCCTTATGTCCTCCTAGTTTGGACACAACATCTACAATTTGCATAAACGAGAAAGAATTGGATCATGGCTGAATTGGGAACAGAGAGAAATTATCTGATAAAAGCAGAGCAGGAAGAATTTAATTTTCCTAGCTCGTGGTCAATTTTTATCCCACCAGCTGGTATGCTGAGCTGAGTAATTAATTGTTAGAGAATTGAGATGGTAAACTAAACTGTATAAAAATTTAGCTAAAACTCAACCTGGTTTCTCATGAGAGTCCCCTAGAGAGGTTTCTATTCCAGAGAGCTTGATTCAATCAACCTGACTTTGGAATTAATAAAAACAACACGAAAACAAAACAAGAGAAAAATACAACAATAAGCACAAAACCTTGTGACTCTCCTGGGACCAAGTCAGCCTCATAAGAGGTCTTTGCACTACACAGTTTTTAATTAGAGACCACATCATTCTCTAAAGTAAGACTAGACACTGTTCTCTCCTGTGAATTCTGGTTTTATGTACATTTTAAAAAATCATCAGACATGTAGACAAATAAATTAGAAAAGTCCAGGAATGTTTTGAACATTTGTAATTGTGTTTCAGGCCTGGTACTTTCACTTTATACTGTATAAAACTCTGCCATTACATTCCTCTACAAATCTTATTTTTTAAATGTTATTTAATGAAGTGTTTCACCTTCCCTTTCTGCTATAATTATTAAATTATCAATTTAAAAAATACAGAATAAGATTTGTTTATCCTAGTTTCTCGAGTTTCTGCCTTTGGGGGCATCTTCCTTAGGCTCGTTGCCTGCTTCTTTTTGGAAGTGCCATGTGAGATGTATTTCCCTTGTTTATCTTGGTTTTGATAAAGGTGTTTGAGGCTAATCTTTCTGTTTTGTAAGTTTTATACTATTTCTTTGTTTCCAGTATTACTTGGGGGTATATTCAGCTGTGCTGTTCCCAACTCCACTCTTTTCCAGGGAGTTCTGGGTAGAGCATTTCAGAAGGTACAGAGAACCAGAGTGGGCCCCATGGACGATGACCTGGATGTAGAAAGATCTGAAAACCATGCCGAGGAAATAAGGCAAATGTCCTAGAAGAATTGTGGTGTAAAATTATAAGGTAAGTGATAGCTTTCTTAGTATATTTTCTTCCTTAGTAAAACAAATTTTCTTTCTTAAAGAAAACTCCGATCCTCCAAGGTTGTAACCTGTATTCCTTGATATGAAACTTTCTTTAGGGAAAGGGTATTATTCATCATTCATCTGTGTTGCTACCCCCCCTGTCATATTCATGATCTATAGCAGTAATTGATCAAAGCATTCTTTTCAAATGAATCTCGATATGACCTCAGAATCTTTCTCAACAGTGCTCCAGGCAGCCACTACTAATTGATTGCTGTTGGCATTAAAGATGACACTTATTTGCAATCCCTACCTTAAAGCTCCCTTGCTAATTACTGCTACCAGGACAGTAATTCTGCCTTTAGTCACCAAAGAACTCCATGATCCTTATTTGAACACTCAAGTAACAGTTGAGACAAGATTAGGATATTTCATTAGGACTGCACGCAAGGCTAAGTGAATAACAAAGTGGAAATAGAGTAACATAGAACTAGATAATCTTGCCCATTCATCTCTAACCTTTCCTTAGCTTGTAATCCTCCAGAGAGATACTCCCCTACGTAGCTCCTGGTTGTCCTCCATGAAGAAGAAACTTTTTTTTAACTCCTACATCCTTGCAATGTTTTTTCTTTTTAAAAATAATTTTATTAATTTTAATGGGGTGACATTAATAAATCAGGGTACATATGTTCAAAGAAAACATCTCCAGGTTATCTTGTCATTCAATTATGTTGCTTACCCATCACCCAAAATCAGATTGTCCTCTGTCACCTTCTATCTGGCTTTCTTTGTGCCCCTGCCCTCCCCCTCTCCCTCTCCGCCCTCCCTTTCCCCCCATAACCACCACACTCTTGTCCATGTCTCTTAGTCTCGTTTTTATGCCCATGTTCATTGCAGCATTGTTCACAGTGGCCAAGACATGGAAACAACCAAAAAGCCCTTCAATAGAGGATTGGATAAAGAAGATGTGGTACATATATACTATGGAATACTACTCAGCCATAAGAAATGATGACATCGGATCATTTACAACAAAATGGATAGATCTTGATAACATTATATGAAGTGAAATAAGTAAATCAGAATAACTAAGAACTGCAATATTTTTAGTATCCTCAGGACTTTGAAACTTAGGTCCAAGGAAATGAAGCCCCAAGAGAGAGCAGTTGTTCTATGTGTTGCCTTCTGAGTTAAAGTGACTTGCTTGACATTTTTCTGAAGACTGGCAACAGAATGCCCACACAACATGTCTCTAAGAGAGACCACACTTCACTATGGTTCAGTCATGACTTCAACATCCCCACATTTCAGTAGGAGATCCACATATTCAAGGTTACGAATGCTGTCTTCAAATATTTGAAGAGCCAGCATGGAGAATAGGGCATAGGGATACTGGGTATTTCTTTGGAGGCTCAACTAGACCAGTAGGTAGATATTAGAGGAGGACAGACCTGTGTTTAAAAGGATCTTATATTTTCTATATGTAAGGGTTGCCCTAACATGAAAAAGCTGTCGAATATTAGAGAGTGCTCCCAGTCACTGGGAATATTTAGAAAAAAGCTGGAATGCCCTCAGTGAGAGATGAAGCTCAATGGAAAACTGAACTAAATCTCCCTACCAGAGTGAGACTCTTTGATGAGTCAGATATAGCTAACTTGTACAGTATAATAAGAGTGCTTGTATTGAGGTGTTGCACAAACCTTTGACCTTTTCTAGCCTGACCCCTGCTGGTCAATGCATGACTGATCATAGCTCATAATGATATATCTGCAACTTCTAAATTGGAATGTCTTTGAGTGGGAACTGAAAAGGTAAGGTGATGGAAAAATAACGTGACAATATATAGTACTGGTATAGGTTTGCAATTGAATACAACATGGCTACATTATAATATATAAATGTATATATAAGTAATCTATACAACTTTATAAGTTAAGGTAACACAGTCCACTTTAGAAGAATTTTTAACATAATTTTGATTTTATATTTGTAAAAAGAAATACGATGTGACCAAAATAACACTGCTACAGAAAATATGTAATGATGTGGAGAAATAGTCACATAAGATAGAAAAAAAGCAGATTCTAAAAATATCATGTGAAATATGACTTTTACTTTAAATGGGAAAAAAGCATGTATTTTTATTTTTTAAAATAGACTGGTTAAAGGTGTACTTTAATTTTGTAAGAAAAAAAAAGGACCAGAAGGATATACTCCAAAAGCTAATAATGGATATGGTAGGATAATAGAATTAATTATAGGTGATATTTGTTTGCTTTTTAAATGTTTCCCCAAATTTTCTAAAATAAACAGATTATTTTAGTGGTGTATTAATTTTATATTGAGGGCATCAAATTAGAATGAACATAATGTTTAAAAAGCACACAAATGTATTATTGTATGGTTCTATGGATTTGAAGTCCAACATGAGTTGCCCTGGGTTAAAATCTAAGTGTGGACAAGGGGCTTTTCTTTCTGGAGGTTCTGGGGGAATTCGCATCCTTACCTCTCTAGCTTCTTGCCTTGTAGCCCCCTTCCCCTATTTTCTGATACAGCCTGGTGACATATCTTTCATAGTCACACTTCTGGCTTTAACCAGAAAAGGTTCTCTGCTTTTAAAGATTCTTATGAGTAGATTGGGTTAATTTGAATAATCCAGGGTAATCTCCCTTTTCCCAGGTGAGATGACATGGTCACAGGTCCCAGGGATTAGGACATGAATAACTTTGGAAGGTCATTATTCTGTCTACCGCTTGTGGACACGCACGGAATCCTTACACAGTTCACAATGTACTTTCAGTAGAAACAATGCTGTTTATGAGGCCAGGCTCCCAGGGGAGCCATCAGAGCTGTGAGACCCACAGTAGAAGGGACTTCAGTTCTCTCAGTTACCACCCTCTGAGAGCACCAATGGGACTATTTGACACAAAAACCGTGAATAACAATGCATTTTTAGGAAAATGGGTTCAGAGTTCCCAAGATGATGCCAGGAACATGTTTCTTGTCCTGTCTTCTCAGCCTCTTCTTTTCCCTGTATTCTTATTCTTGCCTCTCCCTTGTCCTCGTATGTTTGGGAATTGTGAGGGAAGACTCAGTTTCTAAACCACAGATGGTGAACTTTGTGATCTGTACCTTGGGTTCGAGCTGGGTGGGAGAGGGAAGGTGAGGAACAGGTGAGGAGCTAGGTATATTTCAGAGAAGCTAGCCATGGGAACTCCTGGTTTCAATCTCGGGGGGACATCCTGGCAGGATTCTGGATCTCCCCTTAGTTTGGTCCCGGGAGCCCAAATAATTGGCTCGCCTAGTTCTTTTTTAGCTGCTTCCACTAGTCCCAACAAAGCCTTCTAGCCTTACCTGCTCACTGTGGAATAAAATACAGTTGTTCACACATGCCAAAGCCTTTCTGGAGTTTTCTGAGGGTTTTTTATTTCCAGCAATGAGGGGAGAGAAAAAACCACACTGCCCTGCTCCCTTGTATTTATTTTTACTGATATTATGTAGGGATCATGCACAGGTGCTAACAAAGGTGTCGGCGCAGAAAGGACCGCTTCTGAAGGAGAGAGGCAGGGAAGGCCCCAGTGGGCCAGGCGGCAGCGGGTCTGGGGGAGGCAAGGTCTGCTTCTCCCACAGAGAGAGCTCTCCTCCAGCCCGGGCCGCTCGGTCCCAGATGGCTGGATCCTAATCAACACACCGAGTTTGTCTCCTCACAACATTCAAACAGTGGTGAGCCTATTGTTTTCTCCTCTTCTGAGCTTAGTTAGTTGAGGATGTATCTGGAGAAGGCTCTTCAGGGGCCTCAGTTTTCTTCCTATTAAGGGGTGGGGAGAGTTAAGGTGAACACTGTTCCCAACTGGGTTCTAAGGCTCACTTCCCAATAATGATGATGATAATAATAATTATATAAGCAGGCATCGTTTTTGAGGGCCAACTGTACTTTAGACACTGTGCTAGCTGTCTACATGCATCATCTGGTTAAATCCTCATGATAATTTATTATAAAATAACTATTTTATCAGCACCAAATTATTTTGTACCAATGATTTGAAAATAACAGGGAAAAATGTATAAAACTATGCACCAAGTTGGCACCAGACAGAAGCCATTCAGAAATCATTGGGAATGAGACACGCTGAATAAAGCATGGAAACCGGAAAGGGCGTAGCGTGCAATTATGCTAAGCCCTGGAATAACACATCTCAGATAAAATTTAGAGTTCTTACCTCCTGCTCCTCCCTCTCCACTCTCGTTAGCTTACCATACTGCAGCCACGCTAGTGCTCTTTGTGACCCCTGGCCACACCAAGCTTGTAGTGGGCTGAAGTGTGCCCTCAAATGCGTATGTTGAAGTCCTGAAGAACCCTCAGTGTCTCAGAGTGAGACTGCATTTGGAGACAGTCTTTAAACAAGTAAGTAAGATGAAAGGTCATAGGTAGGCCCTAATCTAATAAGACTGGTGTTTTTCTAAGAAGAGGAGATTAGGACACAGACACACACACACACAGGAAAGATCATGCGAAAGACACAAGGAGAAGGGGATCATCCACAAGCCAAGGAGAGAGGCCTCTGAAAAGACAACGCTGTTGACACCGTGGTGTTGGACTTCTGGCCTCCAGAGCTCTGAGAAAATACATTTCTGTTGTTTAACTCACCGAGTCTGTGATGATTGTTACGGTAGCTCTAGCAAACCATTACAAAACCTTTTACTGTTCCAGGAACTTCGTGCTCTGTACTTTCTGGTTGAAATTCTCAGCTCTCGAGTTTAGTTCATAGAGGCTGTTCCCACCAGTTTTAACTAAAATCAATGCTCCCATCCCTCACTGTAAACCTCTGGCACCTTTGCCTGTTCTGTGTTTTTCATATCTTTATGTGCACCTGACATTATTTATTTGTCCAAATGATTATTTTCTCTTCCCTGGTCCCTTCTAGAATGGAACTACTTGAAGACAGTCTCTCAATCAAGGGAATAGTTAGTTCTGCAACCCCTGAGGCGGCTTGTGGACGGGCCAGGACACTTTGGTATCTCAAATGCGGTTGCTGCTTGACTCGCTGACAATGGCTGCATGTTAACTGCAGCCCCTCCCCCTCTCGGCTCTAGTGTATGTGCATCCTATGGATTGTGTGTTGTCTTAGTGTCTTAGTGGAATCGCTATTCTGTATGTCATGGTGCCGGGAAGGGAGTATTAAACCTTCTCTGGCAGGGGAAGCTTCTTTCTGCTTGGAGTTGGAACCGAAAACAGATGTCCCTATTAGACAGCAATATGGATCCCTATCTTCTGTGCATCCATAGATGCACCCCATTTATACCCGCCTCCCTGGCAGCAGTAGTTCAGGGATATTATTAGTTGAACTTTTTTTTTTTTTTTTTTTTTTTGCCCATTATGGAGAGGACTACATATCCATAGGGACATACATATGGTGGAATATTAGAGATGGCAGAAATTACATTTATTATATAAGTAAACCCAATCTTGTTAGCCATTTACCAGTCAGGGTAGCTGGTCTCACAATTTTTTATGGAAATATTGTATTTGAAGATAGATAATCTTTCATAATTCTGTCCACAGCATGGGTGAACAGCAATCTGAGAGCTACCAGATGAAATAAAGATGTGATCATCTATTTTATTCCTGGGAGGAAAAATGAAGCTGATTGAAAAAGGACAGATCAACTTGCTAATGTTTCAAAAAAGATCTTATTAGAAATGAATGAAATTTCATAAAAATGCCAACAGTGTTTAATTTAGGTAATATTATTACTGCCTCACAGAAATGAAGCACTCAACTATATGACAGGTCTCTTTTCACACTTATTAATGTGATAAGATTTTTCAATTCCCGAAATAGGGCAAGAAATAGAAAAATTAACTTTTGGTTGTTGTTAAAAAGAAGCTGAAGGAAAAGCAGTGGACAGAAAGTAGACTATACAGATGAAAGCACAAAAATGACAACACAGATTAAGCTCAAAGCACATGGATGGAACCAATTTGCTAATTAGAGTTTTCCTGGGATTATTGTTGCTTTAAAACAATAGAATGAACCCTAACCTGTTCCTCTCTCTGAGTCATAGTTCCAGGCTGACAGCTGTCTTGCTTCCTTAGCAGAGAGAGGCACTTCCTTTCTTTGGTTTTGAGATGCTAAGGCTGTTCAGTGAGCAGCAGAGAACCAGGTCAACGTGAATACAGAGACTGATGAACGATTTATACCATCATGGCACAAAATCAAATACCCAGTTCTGGACTTTGGTCTAACGGCAAAATTTAACATTGAGGTACTGATTAAAGCAAAACCTCCCTGTTTCAAGAGGTTTATTCATTTTCTTATATATAAAAAAGGGCTATTAGTAACTGAATGAGTTTACAGTTCTGAGTAACGGCATGTATGGTCTATAGTAAACAACCTGAACAGCCGTTATAAATGAGTTCTTTATATTCAGCTTCTAGAAACTTGTAATTACATTTGAAGCAGGACATGTGATACCAGAAGATATTAAGCTATTCAGCCCCAACTGCCACTTGAACTCAATGAAGGCAGTCCAGTAAGATCAGCGGAACACATGAGAAAATCGCCGCAATTAATCATCTCTCAGAGTTGAACTGAAGAAAGTTTTTCCTTAAAAACAAATAGATTTAACTCCTTTTTCATTAGTCCTGGGCTTTTAAAATAATTTGTGATGGGGCTGCATTTTCAGCAGCAATTAATCTTTTTAGCCTTACATTTTCTATCTTGCTTGGTCATGTTAGAAAATTATAAACATAAACACTGTCATAGCATTTCAGTTTGAAAAGTGGAGGACTGAGAAGAAAGTTTAAAAATTTGTACTTTGATTTTTAACAACTCTGAAATCAAATGTGAGACTGTTCCAAGAATTTCTCCCCAATTTGAGCTATGAAAGCATGGGAGAAGACATATATACACGCAAGGAAATAGTTAGATATTTGAACATGAATGATCTTTATGTTTTAGATATATTTATGTTAACAAAAATATGGCGAATTTAAAAGACTACCATTTACAGATGGCTTAATCAAAATCTAACAGTTTGCTAATAATTTTAGCAACCGCAAATGTGTGATCAGAATTTCTTATTCTTTCCATCATTCATTTGTTATTTAAAAAACTGTATTGAGCCTCACTTGGTTCTCCAGCTAATAACGGCAGTGGGCAGTAAGAAGCTGAAGTTTCTTACTCATATTTAAAACTATACATTTAATTTATCTTCTAATCCTTTAGAGCAGAATTAGGTCCAACCTAATTTCCTTCTGGTCTTGGCTCTCTTGGGCCATAACAATTACTATTGAAGCCGACCTGCTTCCTCCAAGCCTGAGACCCTGGCGGAGCTCAGGCTGGACAGCTGAGCAGAGGAGAGAACGAGACGTGCAGAAGTGGTATGTGGGTGGCGCTCCATCACAAACGCAGCACAGGCTGCCCAACGGGTCATGGCCACACAACTGGACTATTCACTGTTCTTCAAACTTGTACTTCGTTGGCTTGCTTTTGATGTTTATACATGCTTTTTTTTTTTCTCCAATTTCAGCCTTTTGAACTTTTTTTGTTTGTTTTTTGTTTTTTGTATTTTTCTGAAGCTGGAAACGGGGAGAGACAGTCAGACAGACTCCCGCATGCGCCCGATCGGGATCCACCCGGCACGCCCACCAGGGGCAATGCTCTGCCCCTCCGGGGTGTCGCTCTGCCGCGACCAGAGCCACTCTAGTGCCTGGGGCAGAGGCCAAGGAGCCATCCCCAGCGCTCGGGCCATCTTTGCTCCAATGGAGCCTTGGCTGCGGGAGGGGAAGAGAGAGACAGAGAGGAAGGAGGGGGGGGTGGAGAAGCAAATGGGCGCTTCTCCTATGTGCCCTGGCCGGGAATCGAACCCGGGTCCCCTGCATGCCAGGCTGACGCTCTACCGCTGAGCCAACCGGCCAGGGCCAGCCTTTTGAACTTTTAATCATTCTATAAGACCTGGCTCACATTGTTTTCCTTCCTTAAAGCTTCTTTCATTGATGTTCTTCATTTTTCCTCCAGAAGTAAGCTCTTCTTTTTATTTTATTAATTAATTAATTAATTAATTTTTACGTGACAGGAGAGGAGATAGTGAGACAGATTCTTGCATGTACCCTGACTGGGATCCACCCAGCAGTCCCTGTCTGGGGCTGTTGCTGGAATCAACGGAGTTATCCTCAGTGCCTAAGGCCAACACTTGGGCTAATCGAGCTATCCTCAGTGCCTGGCCGAGGCTCAAACCAATGGAGCTGCTGGCTGTGGGGAAGGGAGAGGGAGAGAAAGGGGAGATGGAGGGAAGAGGAGCAGATGGTTGCTTCTTATGTTCACCCTGACCAGGGATCAAGCCTGGATGTCTGCACATGGGGCTGACGCTCTATCTACTGAGCCAACTGGCCAAGGCCATAATTTCTTCCTTTTAAATTTATCTTTACTTGTATTTTGCTTTTGACGCATACTTAAAAGTATGTGGGTAGCTAATTTTCTCCTTTTATTCCTACTAGATGTAAGTTCTTTGAAAATAATACAGCTTTTTATTTATCATAGTACCTTCTGGAGAATTTTGTTCATTGTCTTTTAAACAGAAGGAGCCTGATAATTATTCATTGATAGAGTTGTTAGGAAATAAATGCAGTATTGGTGATATGTATCTGACATATGGATTTTATTTTTACTTTTATTTTCTCTTTCATCCCCACAAGTGGTAAAAAACAAAAATGCTCATATCAAGATTACATTAACAGTCAAAGAGTCCTTGAACTAGAGTGAATCAACTGAGGCTAGAATTGAGTTCTTTATGTTAAATTTGTGGCACTAATTTTTCTAGTGGCAGTTTGGGAAGTCACCAACACAGACATAACGTCATTGCAAACCAGGAGGCCAAGCATAAATGTGGGAAAGAGAGCCCGTGTTCAAAAGGAAATATCCAAAATAATAGAATGGAAGGTCCAGAAATCACCACCATGAAAGCCTTTTTTGTGGTCTCATTTTCCCCAAGGTTGCTCTGGTATGAAAGTCCTCCTTTAAGAAGATAACATAAAAAGAAATAAGTGGTGGCAAAAAAAAAAAAGTCTACTCTTGTAATGGCCTTGTGTGTTCTTTGGCTATTTTAATGTAATGTTTATCTAATAAATAGCATTTCAGTGTTAAACAGTAGGGCTGTGTCTGCGCTCCTGTGCCAAAAGGCTGGACCTCCTTCAGGCCTTGCCATGTTCTTACTGATGAAAAAAAGTTCTGTTTTAATGAAAAGAGATACTATGTGACTGGAGCCAGCACCGGTGATGGCTGCTTAACATTTCATACTTCTGAATAGTATATAAGTCTTCAAACAGAATCACAAGTTCTTCTGTGTGTATGTGTGTATGTCCATACATGCATGAAAAAGCATAATTTTAGTAAGAACTGATAGTGTTTCAATAATAAAAATCACCCAGATGATAGTTTTTCAAAGTGTAATTCTAGTTGACCCTTGAACAACATGAAAGCAAGGGGTGCTGATGCCCTGGTGTAGTTTAAAATCCACATGTGACTTTGACTTCCCTAAAACTTGACTGCCAATAGACTGTAGTTGACCAGAAGCCTTACCAAGAACATAAATAATTGAATAGCACATATTTTGTATGTTATAAATATTATGTATTGTATTCTTACAATAAAATAAGCTAGTGAAAAGAAAATGTTATTTTAAAAAATCATAAGGAAGAGAAAATACGTTAACAGTATTTATTTTAAAAAAATCCAGAAGTGGGCCCATGCAGTATAAACTCGTGTTGTTCAAGGGTAAACTGTACTTCCTGTACTAAACTACTTAAAAAAGTCATCTTAGATGTATGTTGGTGCTTCTGTGTAATAACTGAGTGACTATTTTGATATCATTAAAAAGGAAGTGAAAACGACAAACCAATAGTTGTGCAGTATAAAAAATATGCTAATTTTAGAAGAGAGGAAATGAAACCTATATCTAATTGCCCATTTCAACCTTTCAATAGTCAATACATTAAAATAGTATCTGCGTTATCTTTGAAAATGAA